>NC_134353.1:246177194-246489098 GCF_048569485.1 Anomaloglossus baeobatrachus
GAGCCAATTGCATAAACTCAGAGATTAAGAGAAACCGTTTCCCACAGTTTGTCTCAGGGGACCCACAATCTGAGTTATCTTAAGCACCATTTACATGAAAAACATAGCAAAGAGCTATATCGAGTCTTTAAAGGTTCCCTCTACTTTGTTTGACTCAGTGGTCCAATTTAATAAGACAAACTGAATGGTTTGGAAAATTGTTCATCCTCTTCAAGGATAAGATAATATTATAAATGATCCTATATAGAGTTAGAACATCTAGCAATTCTTAAGGCAATTTTTCCACTTCAAAATTGAAGAAAAACATCAAGATTCCAGATTTACTAGTCAAAGCACTTAAGGGCTTAATAAATGCAATATTTCAAGATAGCGCAAACAGTACATAATCTTGTGTCATGGTACTTAAATGAACTCAGCTGTAAAATGTTTCAGTTTTATATTTTATCAATTAAAACATCCAATCGAAAAATGTCATGCATTCTTTTCTTATGAAATATGAGAAATACCCAAAAAGATATGAAAACTTACCAAAAGGACAATGGCAATAGTATCCATCCATTCCACTTTGGCAAGATCCCCCATTAAAACATGGGTTGCATTCACAGTAATTAATGGCAGATTCGCAAAGTTTACCTACCAGAGAAAAATACTTAGTCAAATAAAAAAGTCAGGATCACTATAACAACACAAAATGATGTTTGGTAATTCAACCTAGGTATCCTTTAAAGAAACACTCCATGTAACCTATATTCAATGCCCTATTGTAAGTGCAATATCTTAAAAAGTGATACATCACACAGGAGGTCAAAGTATTTCCAAGAGATAATCTTTGTGTCCTGCACCACCCTTCTGCACTAGAAGAAACACAGTACATCACAGAAACAGAAATCAGTCTGACCAACGCCAGGTCACGAGACCAAGGAACTACCAGGATGTAGCAGACCACCATGACAAAGGTGGGGCAGCACTGTAGGAAAATACTGATGAAACAACCACTCACAAACATACCTTATGCTTGTGAGTGCTTGTATGAGCAGTGTTTTGTAGCTGTATCATGGCAGACTGCTATATCCTGTTAGTACTTTGGTCTCATGACCTGGCGTTGGTGAAGCAGTTTTCTTTTTCTGTGCTCTTTTGTGAATTTATGTAGCTTTTCTTCTCTAACATCGTTTTTTTTTCTTCTCGAACAGAAAATTCTTATTTTCTAAATCAAATGCTAAAATTTGCTACATTCTACTCCATTGACAGCTGTCTGATTGGCTGAGCATGGTAGGTGACTATGGTGGAAATTATGTGACGAGTCCAAATGCAGCATTTCATAACCCAAAAATGGAGAAACCATGGGTTTTATGACCATAACTTAAAATATCATAACGAGCTTTGACCCTGTGGCTTCGGATTGGTAGTCCCCCAATTCGTCTGGGACTTGAGGACGTGATATGGATACTAAAATCGCCACCATTATTACTGTCTGAAAGAGGCTTTAGTCATCAACCAATCAAAAAACTAAGATAGAAAGCAGTAGTGCATGATACACACATTAATTTATCTGCATATTTCTACATACATCACGCATAAAATATGTAGCTATCATCATGGGAATTTGATCACTACATCTATTTCTACTCCAGCAACCATATTTTTGCAGATCTGAATTCTAACGTCCAATTTATAATCTAATAGCAATTCCACATGGTAAGAAATGTACGGGACATCAAGATGACTCATGGGCTGCACAAGGAATCTGTAAAGGAATATAGTTCAGATCTGTCAAGTACTTGTATCCACTGAGATTTTCAAAGCATCCAAAAATGGTGGAACATCATAGGCCAAGATTCATATCCTGATTAAATAATATCCCATCTACATTGACATACTCATATAGATAATACAGAGTTATATATATTAATAATTTCATTGCCTTTCTAGTATATTAGTGTACCAGGACAGACTGACCTCTGGCTCACTCACAACGACTAGGACTGTCTGACTCGGTTAGTCATGATGGTTTCCAATTACATGCTTTATAAACACAGACTATATGCAGTGCAGGCGCTATAAACAAGATGTTTTAGCTATATGTAAGGGTGTAACTCTAGTCTTCGCTCATGGATTTGATAAGTAGCTCATTGGGGCCCTAGGACCCCGAGGAAAACATGTCTCCCAGGGTTTATTCATTAACAAGATTTGCCACCTACTACTAATAAAACTTGTTTTTCAATATAACATATACATGTATTTGGAGAATCATACAGGTTGTATCATTATTTTTCCTATATATGCTATTTAATACAGTTAAAGAATAGAGTTTGCAACACCAATCCAGTGGTCGTCAGTAGTGATGGGTGAATAGTAACTATTCGTGTTCAGATTATTCGTTACAATTTATAAAGTATTATTCCAGTATTTGTCAGAATTAATGAACCTAATGCAAGTCAATGGGAAATCTGAGCATTTTTATTGCCGTGACGAATACTGGAATAGCACTTGGTATTTGGTAAGCATTATCCGAACACGAATAATTACTATTTGCCTATCTCTAGTCGTCAGTAGGCTATGTGCACACAGTGCGTTTTTCTCGGCGTTTTTGCGCGTTTTTCGGGTGCGTTTTTGGCCTCAAAACTGCATGACTTTGCTTCCCCAGCAAAGTCTATGAGCTTTCATTTTTGCTGTCCCCACACAGCGTTTTTTTTCAGCTGCGTTTTTGTGGTGACCACAAAAACGCAGCATGTCAATTATTCCCGCGTTTTTCACTGCGCTTTTCATCCATTGAGTGCAATGGGATGTTGAAAGACGCAATGAGAAACGCAAATAGCTGCGTTTTGGTGCGTTTTGGTGCGTTTCTAAGACCTAAAACGCAGCTATAAACGCAGGAGGTGGGTAGTAAAGTGACGTGTACAGGAAGAGGATTCCTTCTGTCAGTATATACAGAAGCGTGAATCCTCCCGGTACCGTCACCGCCGCGTCCTCCTCCTGTCCTGTGCATGTATGCTACCGTGCGGCGCCATGTACAGGCAGGAGGTGGAAGCAGCTGCGAAAACAAAAGTTAACAGTAGAAAAAAAAAAAAAAAAGTTATACTCACCTGTCTGCAGGGTCCCGGTGCCATGCCCGCTCCCATCTCCTCTCACGGTATCGCCACCCCCGCTCCGGCTGTGTGCAGACGGCCGGGAAAGCTCCGATGGATGCAGGACCTGGCGATGGATCACCTGATGCAGTCACCTGACGCATCAGGTGATCGTAAGTATCGCGGTGACGCGAGCGCCCGGCCGGTATCAGCGGATGCGTCAGGAGACTTCATACCTGATTACCGGCAGCTGCTGCAGCGATCGGACGGGATCAGACTCCCGCCCCATCGCTCCAGGAGCTGCCGGTAATCAGCACATAAGTGAGTATTTATTTATTTTTTTTGCACCGATGCATCTGCTGATTGTATAAACGGCTTTTATACAATCAGCTGATGTGTGATGGGATTCAGGCACTTGATCCTGACACATCATCTGATCGCTTTGCCTTCCAGCAAACCGATCAGATGATATTGGATCCGGATTGGACGGCTCGGGACCCTGACCCAGGATTACTGCGGAGGGGGGGTTCTTTATTTCAATAAAGATGGAGTCACTAATTGTGTTGTGTTTTATTTCTAATAAAAATATTTTTCTGTGTGTTGTGTTTCTTTTTTATCTTTACTAGAAATTCATGGTGGCCATGTATAATATTGGCATGACACCATGAATTTCGGGCTTAGGGCCAGCTATACAGCTAGCCCTAACCCCATTATTACCCGGCGAGCCACCCGGCATCAGGGCAGCTGGAAGAGTTGGATACAGCGCCAGAAGATGGCGCTTCTATGAAAGCGCCATTTTCTGGGGTGGCTGCGGGACTGCAATTCACAGCGGGGGTGCCCAGAAAGCATGGGCACCCTGCACTGTGGATTCCAATCCCCAGCTGCCTAGTTGTACCCGGCTGGACTCAAAAATTGGGCGAAGCTCACGTCATTTTTTTTTAAAATTATTTCATGAAATTCATGAAATAATTTAAAAAAAAAAGGGCTTCCCTATATTTTTGGTTCCCAGCCGGGTACAAATAGGCAGCTGGGGGTTGGGGGCAGCCCGTACCTGCCTGCTGTACCCGGCTAGCATACAAAAATATGGCGAAGCCCACGTCATTTTTTTTTGTTTGGTGGGGGGGGCAAAGAAATCCTGCATACAGTCCTGGAAGGAGGATGCTGAGCCTTGTAGTTCGACAGCTGCTGTCTGCTCTCCTGCATACACTATTGGATGGAGTATGCTGAGCCTTGTAGTTCTGCAGCTGTCTGCTCTTCTGCATACACTAGTGGAGAATGAAGAACACATTGAAGAAGGAAATGACATCAGACCTTTTTTTTTTTGTTCACTGATAAAAAACGCATAAGGACGCAGTGAGCAAAAATGCAGCAAAACGCAGCAAAAAAACGCACCAAATCGCGGCAAAACGCGTGCGTTTATTGCCGCGTTTTTTCGACGCAGGTGCGTTTTTGTGCGTTTTTAGCGGCCAAAAACGCACAAAAACGCAGCGTCAAAAAAACGCACTGTGTGCACATAGCCGTAGTCTGTTGCTTCTCGACCAGAGACGCACAAACCTACTCCTACCTGCGGGCCTCCTCAAAGCCTCTTCTGATTGGTAAGCCGAGCAAGACTACATACATGATGATGTCATGCCAAACTTACTAATCAGAAGAGAAGACGGGGATGCCAACAGTTAGGCACAACACTCTGGTCCAGACGAACTACACATGTGAACGCTTGACCAGGGTCCTATGTATCTTTTTGCTCAACTCTACTATTTAGTCTTAGATATATTTGCTGCCTATCAGGCCCTTTGTAATGTAATTCATTTAAAGGGTATATCCAGGACTTTACACAGAAGATGGCTTATGTACACAAAAGAGCCAAAATATAGCTGTCTTCTGAGCTTCAGGTCATGCACAGTGCGCCTCTGAAGCCAGGGAGTGTACATCTGACTACAGAGGTGCACTGATGCTACAGAATAGAGCCGCATGCGCATGTGTGAGATTTACTGGGAGTTGTTGATGACGCCGACACTTGCAAATCATGTTATCATGCCCACAGGGGTGTGATATCATGCTGAGAAGGCCCACTAGTCTGGAGAAGCTAACGCCCCACGGACTAGTCAAAACCCTAATTAGCATAAAAAAACCTGAGCTTATTAATACATATTTTAAACATGGATTTAAGTGACTAACATTAGAAAGGGCTGGTAAGGCAGGGAATTTAGCAATAAATAACCAAATGCTGTTAGGTTGGAGGGCATGGGGGACATGACAGGCTCCTTCTAATATCTATAAAAGAAGTACAGCAAAAGTAGAATGAAAGAATAATAAAAACAACAATAAGAATACATCAATGAAAGCTTGCAGAGTACACAGATGTAAAAGAAGCATAAGATACTGAGTGCAGCATAAGATCAGGTATATCTGCCAACATATTGCATGAAAAATTCATCTCATTTTATATCTTATTGGAAATAGTAAGAATACTTGAAAAATCAACATAGGTTTAATTTATCACTAACCAAGGAGATGTGCATAATGTTATTCTCTAATTTACCTCTATTAGATGTAATGGAATTAACAATTTTTCTGCATCATTAGAACTGATCCATCCCATTTTAACTGAATATGGATATATATGGATAAACGTCTTTCTTTTGTCTGTTCACAGATCAGAGTAACATAACCTTCTAAGACTCTTCTAATAACGGTATAAGTTACAGATTTAAAGCATATTCTATCCTTTTTCACTTTTACAGCAAAAATAGTCAACATAATAATGATGATAACACCACTTAAAGGGTTATTCTCATCTCCAAGATCCTATCCCAATATGTAGTAGGTGTAATAATAATAATAATAATAGCAAATAACTCCAATTAGAAATGTAGTATAGTTCTCCTGATATAGCCATGTCTCTCACCTCATGTGCAAGGCATTACAGCTTAGGTATCCATGGTTACGACCACAAGGAACCAACTAAGTAACTCTCACAACCCAAGTGGACGTAACAAAGAATACCTAAACTTCACATAAAGGAAGAGACATGGCCATATCAGGAAAACTATACTACATTTCTAATTGAAGTTATTTGCTAATATAATTATTATTACACCCACTACATATTGGGATGGGATTCTAGAGATGGGAAAACCCCTGTTAAGGGGATTTTTTAAAATGATGCCCCAAGCCAGCTATGCTAATGGATGTACTAGATAAAAATCCAAAAACACTGAAAAAAATGACACAAAATAATCCAAACAATGTCTTACCTGTGGAGCCAGCTTTACAAACACAGTTAAAGCCACCGGGAAAGTTCTGGCATATGCCACCATTTTTGCAAGGACTGGAAAGGCACTCGTTAATGTCTCTCTCACAAGCGATTCCTGTAAAACCATCTGGGCAAGTGCAGGAAAATCCTCCAACTAGGTTGTGGCAGGTTCCACCATTATGACAGGGCAGTGGTGAACATTCATCGATATCAGTTTCACATAAATTTCCTTCGTATCCTGGCATACATTTGCATATGAATGTTTGAAGCGGTTCATTTGCTACTATTATTACAGGAATACTCTCCATAACTGTAATTCCTGGACTTACAGCAAGTCTTCTCATACAGCTTCCACCATTGTGGCAGGGATTGTGCGCACAAGAGTCATGATCTACTGATTCTATCCACACTCCACTCTGACGGAATAATACTTCTTTAATGCTCTCAAAGAAAGTCCCTACTCCACTTGGGTTAACATACTGATTACTGCTTCTTTTCACTGCGGTCATCACATACGTCTTGTTACTCTTTTCAAATACCCCACATACTTGTACGGCAGTTCCAAGTCCAGTCAGTTGTGAACTAGCTATACGCAAGAAATGCAGGTAATTGTTGGTTAAAAAGTCTTTAACTGTTGGGATATTTATCCTTAGAAGAATACTGTTATCAATTGTTGTATTACTAAATCCTGTAAAGAAAACTCTGACATTATTTGTGACTGCACTGTGTAAACCATCGTTACTATGGACCATAAGATCAAATGTCCCATCAGTAGACCGTGACTGAGAATGGAGGTCACAACTGTCTGCTGGAATACTGAAAAGGCTTGTAACGCCAGATGTTAAAGTGCAGTGGAAGCTATCTAAGATATCAGGATCTTGAGGTTTGACACTGCCCAGAGTGCCACCAGGAAAGACATTACCATAATACTGAACAAAAATCTCAACAGTCCTTGATTCAGATGGGTTATCATTTTGGTCAATAACTTTCACATGTACAGTCCCTGTGGAAGACATTTGAGGAAAACCTGAATCTCTTGTCACAACAGATAAGAAAAATTCACTGATTTGCTCCCTATCAATCTCTCTGGTTGTAGTAAGTGCCCCACCAGGGCTAAGGCTAAAATAGCTGGTAGCAGGTCCAGTGCTAAGGAGATAATAATTAAATGGGCCTTGATTTGGAGGAAGGTCCATGTCTGTGGATTGTAGGGTCATCACATGAGTTCCTGCTCTGTGATTTTCCTTGACTTCTCCGTCAGTGGTAGATAATGCGGGCCCATTGTCATTGATATCTTCGAGGGATACAATAAGAGTAGCACTTCCAGTTGAAGAAGGTGTCCCTGAGTCAATAGCCAGCACAGTAAGGTTGTAGATTGGTGTTGTTTCTCTGTCCAATTCAGTAGTAACAGTAACTTGGCCTGTTTGTGGATTTATTGAAAAGGCACCTTTATCATTTCCAGAACCAATAAAGTAAGAAAACCGGCTCCAACTTGGAACTGAATCAGAATCAAAGGCACTAACAAATGTGACGTGTGTCCCGGGTGGTACACCTTCACTGATTTGAACATTGTAAAATTTTAAGCTGAAAACAGGGGGATCATTAGCATCAAGTACTGTGATGTTAACAGTCACTTCATCTATATCAGCCCCACGAATACTACCTATATTTTTAGCCAAGACTTTTAGTGAGATTCTTTCCTCCCTTTCTCTGTCTAGCAGACCAGAAACATACAGCTTTCCTGTCTTTTTCTCAATCTGGAAGCCCTTTTTCCTACTACTGCCAAAAATTATATAGTGGACTTCTCCATCAACTCCTAAATCCCGGTCACTTGCAAAAACTTCTCCAACTAGAGTGCCTTTAGGAGCAGCTTCAGAAACTTCAAAATAATACATTTTAGATACAAATCGTGGTACATATTCATTTGCTCCCTGAAGCTGAACTGTAACAGGTGCAAAACTGCATCGGTCTTCATCTGGAACATTGAATGCTTTCACAGTGAGGTGGTAGGACTGCTTTGTTTCATAATCAAGAAAACCTTGGGTTGTGATAACACCTGTGTTTGGGTCAATGACAAAAAGGTCGCTGTCTGATGACTGTATGGAATAAGCTGTGACTGCATTTGGTGAAGAATCTGCATCAGTTGCATTCAAGCGTATAACTGTTGTGCCACTTGGTGCATTTTCCATGACACTGGGCATATAGTCGTCCAACTGGAAAACAGGAGGATTGTCATTGACGTCTTTAACATGTACTGTTACAACACAGTAACCTGTTTTAGCAACCCATCCTCCATCTACAGCACTGAAGGTTAAGTCATGTTTTTGGCACGTTTCATAGTCAAGGTTTTTGGATAAAGATAATGCACCTGTGGAAGTGTTTATAGCAAAGAGACCAGCTTCATTTCCTGCCGTTATGTTATATGTGATCACTCCATTCATAGAAGTATCCCTATCCCTTGCTGATACAGTCCTGATAACTGCTCCCACTGTAAAACTTTCTAAGACCGTTATGCTTATATGGCTTTGAGAAAATTCTGGTGTATGGTAGTTTTCCTCAGTTACCGTAATGTTAATCATTACCTGTGATAATAGTGGAGGATTACCTTTGTCTTTTGCTGTAACTTTAATCAAGAAATTTTTATATAAATCCATCATTAAAGAAGAGACCACACTAATCCATCCGGAGTCTTTGTTTATATGAAACTTTCCAGCAGAGTTCTCAGCTGACATCGAATATTCCACTTGAGAATTCAGTCCAAAGTCCTTTTCATCAACAGCTGTAACTTTAATTAGTTTTGTGCCAATTTTTGCATTTTTGGCTACAGGAGTAAAATATTTGCTTTGTAAAAATTTAGGGGGATTGTCGTTGCTGTCAACAATGTTTATTGATAGTGTGGTTTCGCTCATGAGAGGAGGGTTACCTCTGTCAGACGCACAGACGATAAAGCTGTGTCTATTAATGTTAATGTTTCCTGATGCACTAGGGTTCTGATACTTTAAATGCTGCTTGTTAAATATCTCTCCTGTTGTGGAATTGATTCTAAAAAATTCAGATTGAGATTTGATGAAGTAATACACTTGGCCGTTCAGTTCTTCATCAGGATCAGATGCTAAAACCTGGGTAATCTTAATTCCAGGCTCTGTTGTTTCTGGAAAGTTTAAATAGTAGGATGGCTTACTAAACCGTGGCGCATTATCATTCACATCAGTCACAAATATGGTAACGTCGGTGCTCACGGTCCAACCGGAATCGTGAGCAGAGACTCGGACAATGTACCGATCTGTATCTTCTCTGTTGATTGGTCTGCTTACTGTTATTACACCAGTATTGGGATTTATATGAAAAGGAAGATTTGTGTCTGCAATCGTGTACCTACTTATTGCATTAGCCCCAGAGTCCTCATCGGATGTAGTAACTTGAGTAACAACATAGCCCAGAGCGGCATTCTCTTGAACTGATGCACTGAATATCTGAGAAAATCTTGGTGCATTATCATTATCATCTAAAACATTGATAACTACCTGGACTATAGAGCTCTGGGGAGGAATCCCTTTATCAGATGCTTTGATGGATAAAATATGCTGAGAAACCTTTTCTCTGTCCAGTAGTTTTGTACTTCTTATTTCACCACTTACTCTGTTTATACTAAATAGGCTATCTTTATTCCCATCAACAACGGCATAATCGAGTTGACCGTTGGATCCACTGTCCTTGTCCTTTGCATAAACTGTGAGTACCCTACGAGGTGGCAGGTTCTCCATTATTTCAGCAATAAAAGGATTTTGCCTAAATTGGGGCATATTGTCATTAATATCTAAGATATTGACTTCTATCTTCAGATAAGACGAGAATGGTGGAAATCCCATATCTCTAGCTTCAATCCATAGGACATACTTTGAAATGGTTTCAAAATCTAATGGGTTTTTAATGTAAAGCTGTCCATTGAATTCGTCAATGTGAAATGCATTACCAAAGTTACCGCTGGCAATGTAAAAAGATAAACTTCCACCTCTTGTAGATGAGCCAAAGACTGTTGTCACCAATGTTCCTACTTCTTGATTCTCTGAAAATGCAAATGTTGTCTGATCAGCGCTAATCTGGGGGAAGTCAGCTTTGTTAGCAAACCTGACAGTCACCGTGGTTGAATCCGATTTATAATTAACACCGCCATCCTTCACTTGGACAGAAATTGTTATCTCTGAAGATCCTTCTAATGGCTCTGCAGTCCTTATAGCACCACGTAAGGGATCAATGTGAAACTTATCTGCATGCCGGCCTTTTAAATTAAAATGTAGCTCTGAATTTGGGCCAATATCTTCATCAGTCACAGTCACAGCAAACACAAATGAATCTAAAAGAAAAACAACAACAAAATGTTATAAACGACTAGAAACAAAACATAAGGTAAAAGCAACAAGATACAAACTTGCAGATAAAAAGGGGTCTCTGGGACTTAAAGAGAACATAATTACATTGCTGAGTAGAGTGATAAAAAACAAATATAAATATACCTTTCTGGCCAGAAATAGATTTTGAATTATAAAAAAAATCAACCATGAACATATATGTAAATGAGGTTGCAATTGCACTGACGGTTGGACCATTCCCAGCTTCATCTGCATTATTCCCCACCTACTACCAGTAGAGTAGAGTAGAAGAGAAATTAATCCAAGCTACGGCGGTGGCACTATGGCAGGAGCAAATTGTACAACAGATCTATGTGGCTGTGAATCCAGCTCTGAAAAATGCAAAATCACTCTCTAACTGCCGCACAGTCTGCCTGTTACTGTCTCTGCTTGTTTCCTTACTTCGCTCCTCACTCCTTATTTCTTCATGAAGTTTAATCTGACACCTCACTAAGTCAGTCTGTCTTCCCTTTGACCATTAAGGATTTCAATTTTTTTAGAAGTGGATGTTGTGTTCAGGCAGTAGGAGAAAAGTGGCTTATAAATGGAGAAATAAACACATTTATTTTAAAAGTTTCTTATATCTGCTTCAGCTTATTAATTTATGCAAAAAAATTGGTGAAAAGATAGTGACCATTGAAACATTTAAGTCTTTTCATACCCTACAGAACAAAGTACTAACCTTGGTGATCCCAAACCTCCCTCTTTATTGTACATAACCTAGTCTTATAATATGTCATCAGTAACTGAACAAAAGGTCCAACTCTTAAAAACTTTCCTGATGAGCTAAATGTAGACTGAGCACAGCGCAGAACATGTAACCATGACTATGTTTGGTAATGCAGCGAGCCCTATTTAACTGAGCCGCTCTAGCACATAGTACATATAGATAGTACATATAGATAGGGATATTTGGCTTTCAGGTGAAATTTATGTAACACATAAAAAGTTATATAGTACATGAAAAGAACAGGCTAACACCACCCAATAATATATAAGGTTCCTTGTGCCATGTACTAAAATGGGCATATGCAAGAACAAAGGATGGGGTACATCTGAGGTGACCCTGAGTAATAAATACATAGATATTTACAGACATGAAAAGTTCACACTACATTGGTATTTTAGCATGAAGGTAGGGCATTTAGGTGGCATTTAGGTGGAAACATGCAATAGTGATTTCGCTCCAAAAATGTAAATATCTAAATAACTTGGCATGTGACCTTGAGCATCAATTACAACTTGATAATTATGTGTTATGCTGTTCGCAAGTGGAGTATTGTCTGCTGAGGCATGGCATCCCTCTTTTCTAGAAGAGCAGCCCTCAGTTCATTGAGGTTCTGGAGTACAGAGTTACAAGCCTCTAAACAGTGATTCAGCTGATCCCATAGGTTTTCTATGGGATTCAGGTTTGGAGAAAGCGCAGGCAACTGCATTTGAGGTATCCCAGTCTCCAGCAGCCATACCCTAATGATGTGACCTCAATGAGTTGTGAGCATTTTTGTCAATGAAGATAAAATTAGGCCTGTGTTGTTTATATAGAGAAACAGTGACAGGAATAATGATGTTATTCAAGTAGTAGAGGCTTGTCACTGAACCATTGACAAAGTCTAGGGTAGTTCTTTTGACAAGACACACCTGCCCACACTGAAACACCACCAGGTGACAAACTCATCTAGTGACAACAGTAGCTCATGCATAGTGGTCTCCTTGATGTCTCCTATGTTGTAGATGGCCATCATTTTTGCTGAGTGTGAATCAACTTTCATCAGTGAACAACACTAAGGCCCACTGTTCCTTCATTCAGCAAGACGATGATGCCTGTGCCTGGTGGCGGGGTCAGGTAACCTTGCAGGTCAGATAGAATGCAGACCATGCTGATGTAAATGGTTTTGAATGGTCTGATGTGAAACTTGGGTGCCTCTCATCTCCTTTAAATGTGTCTTGAGTTGTGTGGCATTCATCATGTGGTTCCAAAGGACATTGTTCACAATAAAGTGGTCATCATTGTGGGATGTGGCCAAAGGACGTCTATTTCTATGCCTTTCTGTGACTCTTCCAGTCTCTCTGTATCTCTGTTGCAACCTGCTGATGACACTATGTGACACTTTAAGTTCAGTGGCCTCAGTTCTCAGTGGAGAACATCCTGCTTAAAGCCTTGCAATGGCGAAGTACTGTTAATCAATTGTTAGGTCTTGTCTTGCCCTCATGTCAAAATGTGAACAGCTTGATGATTAGGACTGTTTAAATACCAATTGTAATTACCTCCAAAAATTTATTGGGCGTATCATGAATCAAACACCTGTTGTAAATTTTGTCATTAAACTCCTTGTTAGAGAACATTAAGCTGTGCAAAAAGTAGTGAAACATTGAGCTGTTGGACATGTGCATTCAAGAATTTAGAGAAGGTCACATTAAGTTCACTTGAAAAGGTTAGAGTGCACTTTAGGGTCATCCTGAAATTTCACCCGAAAGTCAAATAGCGGTAACTTTTTGTGAGTAGTGCTGTGATGGTGTGATATTGTGGGTTATGTACCATTTTGTGTGCGTTAATGTTTAGGCATGGTTCACTGTCCATTATTTGTATAGCTTCTGTGTACATTGTATTGTCTGTAGGTAATTACCCTCTGTAGTGTTCCTGGTCCTAAGTCTGCGGGAAGGGGCCTGGGATCCACCTACTGTAAACTCTGCTTACCTGGGGGATTTGGCAGTCTGTTTGAGAACTTGAAGAGAGAAGGATTGACTGGCTTCTCAGAGAGACCTGGACTTTTATCGCTTACCGGACTATATTTGTGTTACTGGACTAATTTTACCCTCTCTTTTGTGGATTATGTTATGGACCATTTTGATTTGCTTGGAATAAATGCTCTTTGGATTGTACAGCCATCTCTCGCTCTGTTGATTGTGTGATATGGGAGAAGGACCCTGTCACATGCATATATTGGATATGTAAATGGCAAGCAATGCTATTACAAGTTCATCACCACTAGTGCAGTGCCTTACCTGATGCTGTAGGTGATGGTATATGAGTTACATATGGGTGATGTAAAAATCTTGGTGGATTATCATTTACATCCATAATATTCACTGTTACACTGGTTGAACTGGATAAGCTCGGGGAACCGCCATCCGTGGCTATGATGAGAAGTGTATAATTGTCCTTAACCTCTCTGTCTAACAAAGAGCTGCTGATGATCTGACCAGTGGAAGGATTGATTGTAAACTGGGAATTCCCACCAACCAGATTGTAGCTGTAAAAAAAAATTGAAACTCATTAAATATTCAAATATTAGGTTTGGTGTTTATAAAACTCATTAAATGTTGGTGTTCTATTATAAACTCTATCACTTGCTCCAGAGCTGTACCCCATAGATAAAAACAATAAAATAAGTATATCCGAAGAAACTCATTAAAATGGAGATATTTAGCTAATGAATACTAAGCCAAGCTGAAGACTTAATGTTCTATTAATGATGTGTCTGCTTCACATAAACCTCTGTGATCATTGTAAATTACTTTAATATTACAACTATCATTGCTAAAGCCTCGTTCTTAATGATCTGCATCCAAAATAAATAACCTCCTTTATGGAAAACTAAGAACTAAATATAGGTTCCAAACAAATTACATTACGATCAAAAGAGCTATCATTTCAATTCACTTTTGCTTGTGGGAAAAGCACGATGTAATATAAAGCAATAAAAAATAACACTTCAATAGCATCCCAAACAATAAAACTAATAATAATTATAATTAAGAAAAAAGAATATGTGTAAATATACATAGCTACTCTTTATATATTTGCATTAGTTATGATTTTCAACAGTTTTTTCCTATAATCAGCTCAGTTGGGACGTTTATGTTCCTACAGTTTTCGCCTTTGAAGACGCTACATGGTAAGTCCCGCCAGCACCGAAGGCCTAATTAATAAATACTAAGATTGCTTAGACTTCCTTGAATTCTCAGTAGGTAGCACTTGGCTTGTCAATATAACTTAACATCCTCATTACTTGCCTGGTAAAATATAGTAGCAGCAAATATGTTAAATTATGGTTTGTCACATGAAGCCTAGTGGTGTTGACAACAGGAGGTGGTTTTCAGTAGGGGGTTGAAAAGAACAACTTGTAACGAATAAAACTAGAGGAAATGTAACCATGTGACAGAGCTTACCGAACAACTCCATTCAGGCCGGCATCAGGATCAGAACAACTGACCAGAAGGACATCTGTTCCAGTGGGTGCATCCTCGGGGATACTAATAAAATGCTGACCTAAAGCAAACGTGGGTTTGTTGTCATTGACATCGTCTATGCTGATAATAATTGTACCTGTTCCAGTAAGCGCAGGAGATCCTGTAGGTAAAAAAGAAAAAAGGTGAAAAAAAAGTAATGTAAATCCAATGTAATATGGAGGAATTTATGAGTATACAAATTGGGATGGAAACTCTAAAGCATTTATTCATTTACAAGCAAGCTTTGGATTGATATTATTAATATTATTCTTATTTAATTTTAGGCCTCATGTCCTTCATATGCCACTTATCTGCTAATTGAAATTTAAAAAATAAAAAAACATTTAAAAAAAAGAAAAAAATATTTTCTTATGTCCTCTATAAGTCAGGCAGATGTTTGACTCTCTAATACATTTTTAAAGAAGACCTTCCATGAAGATATTTTTTTTTTACTAAATCTGTGTATATATGTATGTAGTATAGTGCCTCATTCTAACGCTCCATTGATGAGAAGACCTGTGGAAGTTGGGGTTTGCTGGGTTCAGCCAGACTTTGGATTTAGTTCAGTTCAGGTCCCGGACTTGACCTGAACTTAATCCCGGAGCCTAAACCCCATTGGAAGTTAATGATTGGGTGGTCCGGCTCTCCACCCACATACAGCCAGCCATAAAGAGAGTCAGTGGAGTAAGGGCGGGGGGGGGGGGGGGGGGTTCTTTTTAGACACAGCATCTGAAAACATTGTATTCACCCCCAGTGGGAGCCATTCAGAGAGTGCAAGCGGCTCAGCACAGAGTGTATCTGAGCATCCCAATGCTCGATTGCATGGTTAGCAGCATATGGACAGCGCCTGAACGCCAAACTCTAAACTTTTTTAAAGGTCCGTATTTGGTATGAACCTCGAACTTTACATTTCAGGCTCACCCATCTATATCCATAGATTTACATTGTAAAAGTCACTTTTAGGTCACGCAGAGCGTAGTGTGACTAAGAAACTCTGCACAGGAGTGACGTCACTGAGAAGAGGAGCAGAATGGCGCTCGATGCCGGAGAAGGAGCTACATAAGTACACATGCTACACTACACTAGATACACACATACACATGTTTAGTAAAAAAAAACTTAATAGCAGGGCTTGCGTAAGTAACAAAATATAACAATACATGTATATAATACATTTGTAGATATACAGTATATAGATATAAATAAGTATGCTAATGCAAACACTAGTGCAGGAAAATGTGTGGAACCAACGAATTAAAGAAAAATAAACCAAGTTCAGTCATGCGCAATGCCCCTCTATATGGTGTACGCTTCATGGCTTCAGAGCCACACTGAGCATGGTTGGAAGTGCAGAAGACTTCACAGCATGCGCAGTGTGCCCTCTGAAGCCGGGAGGCGTACACCTAGCTACATAGCGCACTGCGCATGGTTGGAAAAGCAGAAGACTTCACGGCATGCACAATGTGGCCTCTTAAGTCGGGAGGCTTACACTCAGCTTTTGAGGCACACTGAAGCAGCTGGAACAAGCCGTGCACATGCACGAGATTTCCAGTAGCTGGAGGTGATGCCACTCTCAGAAATCATATTATCATGCCCAAAGGGGCTCTGACAACATGGAAAAAAGGCCAACTAGTAGAAGAACTAATGCCCCTGCGACTAGTCACAGGCCTAATTTGAATGATAAAAACGGACATAACAAATGCTTTATTTAAAGTTTTATTTTAGAGAATGATGTTATACAGGGATTGTTAAGAAGGGTATTTGGACATGTAAATGTAAATCCTGTTGGCTTGGAGGGCATAAGGGACCTTGCAGATTCCCTTTAAACTGTTGTATAAAAAGGAAAAAGCGAGACTAAGGTAAAAACACAATGTGGAAAACATTGAATTATAGCATATATTTGTTTCCCTAGCTAATTATGTGCGATCAGTATACCCTTATTACTACAACATGATTTCTTTTTAAAATCCAGTGGTAAATATACCAATGAGCAATGATTTCTGCTGACCCTCGGACATCAGATGAATACTGTCTTCCCAAGACGACAGCTTAGAAGCCTTATTTATAATAGGAGGATAGAAAGTACCAGGCAAGAACTATTTCTTGCCCATAGTATATTACACAGCATACAGAAAATGTCCTCTTGTTTAGATCACGTTTTTGTGTTGCGTGTATATATTTTTAAATGTTATTAATGCAATGTTTTTTTAGTTTTCATATCATAATCTTTTTTAAAACCTAGAAATCTTACAATTTTCATACTGGACATTTCGGTTATTTTATACTAATACTTTCTGTTTTCTGTACAGAAATCTTTTCAGAAGTTTCACTATCTTCACAGCTAGGATTACATAGACAGCTAGAAGCTTGAGGCTCCTTTCACATTGCGTTTTTCTCTATGTCCAAAGGTCCCGTCGGAGGATCTGTCCGAACCGCCCCTCCCCCACTCTGCCAAGCGTGTTCCAGACGTATGCGCCCGTCAGGGCCATTCACTGTTATGGAGCGCACTGCGTTAGCGTGTGCTCTGTTTTGTGCCATTTTGTGCACATATACGTTTCTGCAGACGGTCACCCGAATGTAGGTGGTCTACACGCTTTGCAGAGTGGGGGAGGGGCGGTTCGGATGGATGCTCCGATGGGACCTGTGAGCGGAAGGTAAAACACAATGTGAAAGGGGCCTTACACATAACTGATTACACAGAATACACTATTCACGATAGGCGATTTCACAACTCCCCTCCTCCCCTCTGTTGACTTTTGAACATGCTCATTATTTTCTTCAATACCAAAGAAAGGATCTGAGTCAGTCAACTGTTCCTAATGTATGTGTTATTTCCTGAAAGAACAGGAAGTGTGAGTCTAGAGTAGCCCTAGTGGCCAGTGTGAAAACTGCAAGAACATATTTTTCTAAACAATTAAAGGGGATGTCAACCCCATCTGATTCCATGTTTCTTTCCCTCGGGTAAAATAATAAAGCCTATACTGACCTTCCGTACTGGCACTATTCCAGTGGTGCGGAGTTCACATTCCCAGGGCTCACATAATGTTGCTATGCGTCCAATCAGCACCAGCTTTTGTCTCAACGCCTTTTCACCAAACAAGCAATCAACAGGAAGTGAGGGGTGCGGCTGCTGCTCACTTCCTGTTGGTTGCTTGTTTGGTCTGAGGATGGAGAAGCCGGCGCTGATTGGACAGGAGTCTCAACATTATGTGAGCCCTGGGAATGTGAACTGTGGCACCGTTGGAACAGCGTTGGTACAGGCGGTGAGTATAGGCTTTACTGTTTTACCTGCGGGAAACATCGAATTGGAAAGGGTTGTCCTAGTAGTGGACAACCCCTTTAATGTGAAATTAAACAAAAAAAATAACATTACCAAAATTTTAACAAAATGAATTCAACATAAAAATCTGATTAAATAGTGCATAGTTTTTTGGGGGGAGTGACCCTTTCTTTTCAGTTCTATTTGTTTTTTTGGGGGGGAGTGACACTTTCCTTCTAATTCTATGTGTTTACATAATCCTACATGGATGGGTTTCACAAATGTAATACCATTTTATGATCCTTTTCTACTAGAAACTCATATTAATTAATAAGCCGAGACTGTAGAGCAAAGTACAGTATGTAAGAAGTAGTGATCCTTTCTGTAAAGGTCCCATAACCTTTATGGTGTAGTCATCTTTCTGCTTTTCTTGCTTAATACCAAGGCATTAAGATAACTGTGCTGCTCGCAAATTAGGGTGTCTTTCAGCCCGAGACCACATGGGAAGTAACAGCATGGACTCAGTAAAACATGAACTTTTCAGCATTGTAATACATACTCAGATTTATTGTCCAGTAGACAATTGGTATATTCTTATTAAATCACTAGTCATAAGGAATATCCAACAGAAGGAAAGTAAGAGTCCAATTAGCACATTCCCAGTAACATAAGTCCTATTAGTCTGACTCATTTCACACCATGCTCTACTGGAAATGACAAGAAGTGTTCTTGAAGTTCGAAAAAGTTGCTGAGTGTTTTGCTTTAAAAACTCCATATTAAACAAGAATCGGTAATTTACCATTTGTCAACAGTAATAAAGTTTAGGAGGAAAAAGAAACTTGCAATTACTTCCTGATTTCAACAATTACAGTACGAGGAGAGGAATGCTCGGCTGACACTTCGCTCAGGTAATAAAGTTGCATTTTTTTCCACTAGTAATTAACATTTCTATCACCATGTCTTAAAAATAAATCTCTCCTGGACACTTTCCCTTTGCAGTTTGTTTCACACAGTCACACGTTTCAGACAGCTTACTATGGAATGCTGTGAGCATTACTATTTATTAGTCGGTAATACTTGGGTATCACCGTCATCCTTTGGCTCTAAGCAGTTAAAGGAGTGGTCCAAGCTGGAAAACCAGCTACCATATGCCAAATTAGTCCTGTGTCGTCAGAAAGGCAACCGTAAAGAATAGCCCTTCTTCACCATCTCCGCATGTAACATGGTTCCTAATTCCTCTGTTCGTACACTGCATTTTGGCCCTGTTTTGACCAATCTCATGTTTTTAAAGTTGCCAGGAAAAGCAGACTAAAATATAAAGAATAAGAAAACGTTCTATCACTCATTATCACTGTCTTTGAGAATGCATTAGGCTAAAACGACACTCAGACTGTATATCTCACTATAAAAAAATCACTGTGACATATATTAAAGGGAATCTGTCCCCTATGATGCTAACATATCTGAGAGGAGCCTGATATAGGTGCAGAGACCCTGATTCCGCTGATGTATCACTTACGGGCTTGTTGCAGTTTTGATAAAATCCATGTTTTCCCTGCTGCGATCTATCAACTCTCTGAATGCTCAACTTTGTATAGATCCACCCACACCACTGATTGGCAGCTTTTTATGTACCTGTGCATAGGCATAGAGTTGCCAATCAGTGGTGAAGGTGGGGTTATATAAATCTCAATAATATGCAGGACTACATGACAGCAGATTTACTAGTCCTCTAGTGATAATCTGCTGCTGATAAAACCGTGGATTTATCAAAACTACAACAAGCAGCACAGTAAGTGACATATTACTAGAATTAGGGTTTCTGCCTCTACATTACAGGCCTTTAAGATTTAAGATTTAAGATTTGGTGGCAAAAATCATTGTGACAGATTTCCTTTAAGTGATTTGCTTGGATTTCTGGCCTATTCATTAGACTTCAGCAATTTGAAACAGATTTTTAAGTTACTCTGCATTCCTAGACAGCAAAACTAGAGTAAGTTTTGTAGTGAGAAGATTACTGTGCTAAAGAGGTTGGCCACTGCGTTTATATTCATGGCCGATCCTCAGGATAGGTCATCAATGTCTGATCGGCCAGGGTGGGAGGCAGATGTGCAGTACCTGGACGCGGCCACTATTAGAAGATACCTCTGGAATTGAGCATTTCCGGTTGCCTACTGCCGCCACTGTGTCCAATACCAGCTGATCGGTGGGAGTACAGTGTTTTGGACCCTGGCTGATTAGACATTGTTGACCTATCCTAAGGATAGGCCAACAATATAAAAGTAGCGGCCAACCTCTCTAACTACAATGTTGGAAATCAACATATACAAAAACTGATTAATCAAAGAGAACATATAATAAAATAGGAGCTGTAAAAAAGCATTTATGGTCCGGAGATGAAATGATATTTGATTTCTTCACATATGTAAAGAGATTTGTTCAAGGATGCTTAGCAAAACAGTCAACAGATCTCTTCTAGAATATAGTACTAGACAATAATTAATACAGGAGGAAGGGTTCCAGCAACTATTAAAACATGTGCATCGAGTTCCTGCTAAATAGGAGCCAGAAAACAGTAAAATATGGTCCTATACAGTAGAGTCAATCAATATTGTGGAATCCAGCTCAACACTGTACTAGAGCCCTTCTGTTCAGAGCTTGGGTGTTGGCGGTGCCATGGCATAAGTCCAATATCCAATAAATGAAGGAAGAGAAGTCCGGTTCTACGAATAGGTTCTTCTTTACTAACAATAGTTTATACACAGGGCATTAGTCAGTAAATAGAGTAGAGCAACATGATTATACACTCAAAAGACGTAGATGTTGCACTACCCCATTTACTGACTAATGCCCTGTGTATACCTCTTGTTAATGAAGAAGAACCAGTTCGGTATGAGTTTTCAAGCAGTAGTGCTCGCATTCAATACAAACTCTATGGACCAATGTGGTATGTCTGCTCATGCAGGGACTAAGCACATCTATAAAATAGTTTGAGCAACCTACATGGCCTCAGATCCCCAACCCTTACCAATACAGAAAGTGCTTAAGTCTTTTTAATGCATAAAAACTTTTCTAAAAGTTTAGCTACATTTATTGGTGTAAATGGAAGAGAAAAGTGTGTAATATGTCTAGACAGTTGTCTTAAATATAGTCTACCTTGAATTTCACAAAAAAAAATTGACAAAATCCACAATTTCTACAAATCCAGCAAAACGGCATCTGGCTGGTTGCATCTGGTTGGATGCAAAAGACATGGGAATGGATTAAAAAAAAATAAAGCATTTTACATACCTTTCTCTTGTAGCCATATATCTTGAAATGGTAATTTTGATCTGGTCTTTATTCCAAAGCCACAAGTCATTTTCATACCCTGGGTTCATTAGATTCTTTGACGCCTCTGTCTCTCACTATGACTAGTAACACCATGATGCCATAGCCTGATACACTTCATGATGATATGCAAGGTAAAGACTGTTTCAGCATGAAGCCAATTGAGCGCCAGAGGTGCTGAAGACCTGATAGAACCAAGGACTGAAGAAGATTGGTGACCAATGAATAAAGACAGGACCAAAACTAATGAGCCAAGAGTGGAACAGACAAACTGAGGGTACTATAAAAGTGAGTAGAGAAAAGCGGACCTGAACTTTAAATTTCAGTGTTCGTATCAAACATAGACTTTCCAGAAAAATCAGTGTTCGAGTTTGGAGTTCGGGTGCTTTATGTATGCTAACCACTCCAGCGAGCATTGCTGTGCTTGGGTATGCTCAATGCTCGGTCCAGAGCCAGCCGCTTGCAGTGTTTTAATGTCTTGCACTAGGGACAAAATCAATTAGTGGATGTAGTGTGTACAAAAAATATGAAAAAATCTCGCCCTCTCACCCTCCCCCGAAAGCACTTTGTTATATCTGGCTGTATGTGGGCAGAGAGCCAAACTGCCCAATCAGTGACTTTCAATGAAGTTTTGGTCAAGTTTGGGTCCAGAACAGAACTTTAGCTAAAGTCCAGCTGAACTCGCTGAACCTGAACTTCCACGAGTCCGCTCATCTCTAGACTTGAGTACTTATTTTTTTCATTTCATGTTTATTATGCTCTGTGGTCTGGAGAGAACATTATAATATTTATTCATCTTACTCGCTTATATAATGCCATTAATTCCACAACATTTTACAGACATTATTATCACTGTCCCAATGGGGGCTCAAATTTATTAATTCACTATGTGTATGTATTTGAAGTGTGGGAGGAAACGGATGACCTGGAGGAAACCCACCAAATACGGGAGCACATACAAGCTCCTTGACTTTGTTGTCCTTAGTAGGATTTGAGCCCGGGCTCAATTTGCATTAAACGCATATGTTGCAAATCAAAAAATTTGGCCAAAATTGGTGCAAACTGCTGAATTTAAATTTCAGCATATTAACTCATCATTAATTATACTGCATGTTTCAATTTGGTGCAGTACGTCTGGTCTGGAAGAATACTTGAGTCTTGAGTTCTTATTTGCCCTTGACATCTCCAGCATATGTTATGTGATGTCTTAGCACAGGAATAATTGTGAAGTCACCGCACTAAGCAGAGAATGAGTTGGTAGCATATTAACAATGTAGCTTAAGCTTAATACCAATATCATATTTGTGGTGAAAGATTGTGTTTTTCTTGGTCAGGCTCGTTTCCCGGAATCCTGGATTTCACTGCAATAGTACTTACTCCTGAGGACTGGGTTTTTAATCATTTAACAGTGGACCACCAGAAAGTCTTTCCTAAAACTTCCCTTGATAATAATCTACATGATGAGGACGAGAGCTTTACTGTCTCCATACACACCCTGTACATTGTATTATTTTAAGATATTAATATCATACGGTACATTCCAACATCATTAGATGTACATTAACCAGAACAGAAAGTATTAGACATCACTGAAGCTAATAATTATTCGGATATGTGTAGTAGACCTAGCTATACCCATAATAAAGCATTGCATTTATACAATCCTTTCCCTTTGTCCTACTTGGACCATTTAAGCTGATATAAAATTGAGGTTGCCTTTATTGTCTATAGAACATATGACACTCAGATTGGGTAGATAGAAGGCTAAATACATTGTATAATTCCTCTTAATCCCTATGCATTGAGTTATTGATTCATTATATCTATAAATTAGAGAGCTTACAATGATTACAGCTCCATAGCAGCAGGAGAGACGTTGGCGACATCACTAATTACAAGTAATTTAAATTAGATTAGAGAAATATTCCGAAAATACCCGCTAACAATTATCATGTCTTCATTATGTGCTCGTCAGATTGGATTTCAAGCTGATGTAGCAATGTGGCACCGAGTCCTAATTAGTCTTAATTATTGTTTCTAACCACAATAGCACTAGAGCCTTCATAATACTATATGAAAAAAAGAAAAATATTATAGATAATATTACAAAGCTATGTTACAATTTATAGTGTTTACTAACAATATGTGTTAAATGGAACATCCAGATCAAGAAAATGTTATATGTAATGAAAATACTGTGATTACAGAGTATCACAATGGAATTAGTGGTCGCACCTGCTGTGCGATGTGAGGACGCAGTACGATAAAATACGCAAGCTCATTAATATTTTGATGCCTTATGTCACTTAATCACTAACACGACTGTCGATCGGCTTAAAAGTATAAGCTGATTAGGACACTTTTTGGAATAATTAGGTGTCTGAAGACTTCACGTTGTTGACTTTGAATACGTTGAATTTGTCTTTTTTTTACATGTCAATTTAAAAACAAATACAACACTCTGAGTTCAATATATATACATATATATATATATATATATATATATATATATACACAAGAGAACCAGAATATAATGTGCAAAAATATCACATTTTATTGACAGAAATTTAAATAGGTCACAAACAGAGTAAACATTAAAATCACGGTGTATTAAAAACAGGCATGTAAATGGGGATCTGGTGGTTAAGAATGTGCAGGTAAGTGTACTGGAACATAAGTGTGTAAATAGCAAATAAAAAAAAAATAAGAGAGCGAAGGGGACTTCAGGAGAGAGAGAGGAGAAGGAGATATAAACACATACGGGAATATAGAATATCAATGATCCCCCTTCCTTTCCTCTCTCCTTCTTGCATCAGATGAAAATGACACAAGTAAATAGCAAAAGAGTCAACTATTTAAAACCTCTTCCATCAGATTATAATACCAATTAAATGCATACTGAGTATGTAAGTATGGGAAGGTATAAAACCCCAATCCCTCAGAGTACAAAAAAAATATATGTCACAGTTGGAGTAGGAGATGAGGATCTTCCTCCCTGAAGAAACAAGAATACACTAGCGAAATGTGCGTTGGGACTACTTAGGTCCTTTCATGAAGATACTCTTATGTTGCAGGACTTAAATTGTATACTGCCTTACACAAAGCACTTTGGGTAATGTGTCTCCTGCTCCTACTGTGACTTATATATTATTTTTGTACTCTGAGGGATTGGGGTTTTATACCTTCCCATACTTACATACTCAGTATGCTATTAATTGGTATTATAACCTGATGGAAGAGGTTTAAAATCTCTTTTGCTATTTACTTGTGCCATTTTCATCTCATGCAAGAAGGAGAGAGGGAAGGAAGGGGGATTATTGATACTCTATATGTGTTTATATCTCTTCTCCTCTCCTGAATTCCCCTTCGCTCTCTTATTTTTTTTTGTTGCTATTTACACACATATGGTCCAGTACACTTACCTGCATATTATTAACCACCATATCCCCATTTACATGCCTGTTTTTAATACACAGTGATTTTAATGTTTACTCTGTTTCTGATTAGTTTAAATTTCTGTCAATAAAATTTGTTATTTTTGCACATTATACTCTAGTTCTCGTGAATATATGTGGTAATCTGAGTACTGCATCATACTGGTTTAGCCTTACCCTGGTATACCAGCTGTTAACATGATTTGCTATAATTTTGATTTGAGATTTTTTGTTATAATTCTGAGTTCAATGTATTTGGAGTCCTAGGGTAATTATACTGTCTTTTTTAAGAGCATAGATCAAAGAATAGGAGACAATGGATGTAGTCTGCGCTGCCAGAAATTCAATGGTGTGCACTCTTAATATACAGTCATATGAAAAAGTTTGGGCACCCTTATTAATATTAACCTTTTTTCTTTATAACAATTTGGGTTTTTGCAACAGCTATTTCAGTTTCATATATCTAATAACTGATGGACTAAGTAATATTTCTGAATTGAAATGAGGTTTATTGTACTAACAGAAAATGTGCAATCCGCATTTAAACAAAATATGACCAGTGCAAAAGTATGGGCACCCTTATCAATTTCTTGATTTGAACACTCCTAACTACTTTTTACTGACTTACTAAAGCACTAAATTGGTTTTGTAACCTCATTGAGCTTTGAACTTCATAGGCAGGTGATTCTCCAATCATGAGAAAAGGTATTTAAGGTGGCCACTTGCAAGTTGTTCTCCTATTTGAATCTCCTATGAAGAGTGGCATCATGGGCTCCTCAAAACAACTCTCAAATGATCTGAAAACAAAGATTATTCAACATAGTTGTTCAGGGAAAGGATACAAAAAGTTGTCTCAGAAATTTAAACTGTCAGTTTCCACTGTGAGGAACATAGTAAGGAAATGGAAGAACACAGGTACAGTTCTTGTTAAGCCCAAAAGTGGCAGGCCAAGAAAAATATCAAAAAGGCAGAGAAGAAGAATGGTGAGAACAGTCAAGGACAATCCACAGACCACCTCCAAAGACCTGCAGCTTCATCTTGCTGCAGATGGTGTCAATGTGCATCGGTCAACAATACAGTGCACGTTGCACAAGGAGAAGCTGTATGGGAGAGTGATGCGAAAGAAGCCGTTTCTGAAAGCACGCCACAAACCGAGTCACCTGAGGTATGCAAAAGTACAACATTTGGACAAGCCAGTTACATTTTGGAAGAAGTTCCTGTGGACTGATGAAACAAAGATTGAGTTGTTTGGTCATACAAAAAGGCGTTATGCATGGAGGCAAAAAAAACACAAAAAAGCAGCATTCCAAGAAAAGCACTTTCTACCCACAGTAAAATTTGGTGGAGGTTCCATCATGCTTTGGGGCTGTGTGGCCAATGCCAGCACCGAGAATCTTGTTAAGGTTGAGGGTCACATGGATTCAACTCAGTATCAGCAGATTCTTGACAATAATGTGCAAGAATAATTGACGAAGTTGAAGTTACGCAGGGGATGGATATTTCAGCCAGACAATGATCCAAAACACCGTTCCAAATCTAGTCAGGCATTCATGCAGAGGAACAATTACAATGTTCTGGAATGGCCATCCCAGTCCCCAGACCTGAATATCATTGAAAATCTGTGGCATGATTTGAAGCGTGCTGTGCATGCTCGGCGACCATCAAACTTAACTGAACTGGAATTGTTTTGTAAACAAGAATGGTCAAATATACCTTCATTCAGGATCCAGGAACTCATTAAAAGCTACAGGAAGCGACTAGAGGCTGCTATTTTTGCAAAAGGAGGATCTACAAAATATTAATGTCACTTTTATGTTGTGGTACCCATACTTTTGCACCTGTCAAATTTTGTTTAAATGCGGATTGCACATTTTCTGTTAGTACAATAAACCTCATTTCAATCCAGAAATATTACTCAGTCCATCAGTTATTAGATATATGAAACTGAAATAGCTGTTGCAAAAACCCAAATTGTTATAAAGAAAAAAGATTAACATTAATAGGGGTGCCCAAACTTTTTCATATGACTGTATGTGGATCTCCTTTTTTTACCAGCACAATAGTTTTAAGAGTATAAGACACACAGTCCATAAGATACACCTAAGTTTGAGAGGAGGAAAATGTAAAAACTAATTTTGAAAGAAAAAATGTGGTCATGATGCACTCTTAGGGGTACTTTGCACGCTGCGACATCGCTAGCCGATTGTAGCGATGCCGAGCGCGATAGTCCCCGCTCCCTTCGCAGATGCGATCTCTTGTGATAGCTGCCGTAGCGAACATTATTGCTACGGCAGCTTCACACGCACTTACCTGCGCTGCGACGTCGCTCTGGCCGGCGACCCGCCTTTTTCCTAAGGGGCGGTTCATGCGGCGTCACACGGCAGGCGGCCAATAGAAGCTGAGGGGCGGAGATGAGCAGGACATAAACATCCCGCCCACCTCCTTCCTTCCTCATTGCAGGCGGGACGCAGGTAAGGACATGTTCTTCGCTCCTGCGGCTTCATACACAGCGATGTGTGCTGCCGCAGGAACGAGGAACAACATCGTACCTGTAGCTGCAGTGAAATTATGGAAATGACCGACACTACACAGATCACCGATTTACGATGCTTTTGCGATCAATTATCGGTGCATCTAGGCTTTACATGTTGCGACGTCGTTACTGGCGCCGGATGTGCGTCACTTAAGAATTGACGCCGAAGACATCGCAGTAGCGATGTCGCAACGTGCAAACTACGCCTTATAGTAGTGATCTGCTGACCTGACATTGTTATGGTGGTAATGTCCTCCAATTCTGTACTAATATCCCCATCCTGGTGTATATGTCCACCATCCTAGTATATATGTCCCTCATTCTGGTATATATGTCCCCTATCCTGGAATATATTTTCCCCATCCTGGACCCCTGCTGGTGTATATGTCCTCATCCCTTGAGCATTCTGGTATATGTGTCCCCAACATGGGCCCATCCTGGTATATATGACTCCCTTTATGCCGCACACATACAAAAAGAAATTATTCTACTCACCTTCCCTATGCTCCCCCGTTGTGCGGTATCGTGTTCTGATGCCGGTAGCTGACTTTGGCGTGTAAATGAGAGGCAGCGCATGACACCACTGCCATGCACCCCCAGTCTCACGCGCACACGTCAGCTGATCACTAACCCAAAATTAATATTCGTTATGGGCGTTGGGAGCAGTGAATATTCAATCTCTTATATAGTGGACACACGTGATCACATCATTTGTTGGCTTTCTGCAGCAGCAAACCTGTTCCTGACTCCTGGGACCCGATTCACCACCGCCGCCACCCCCACTATAACAGCGGGCCAGGTACATGCGGATTATAATAACCGCCCTCCTATCCTCCCAAGTTTTTTTTGGGGAAAAACAAGTCTTATAGTAAAAATAATAGAGTACTTACCGTACTCACCTTATGTGTGCTCCTTATTTTTTTGCCCATGTCTTCTGTGCAGGAGTACTCCCTCCCCCCCACCTCTCTAGATGAGAAGTGATTGGCACAATATACTTGAATCCCTATGTACAGACAAAGGTATTATCTAATCATTAATTTTTTAGACTACTCGGTTTATTATTCTATAGAAGTAGAGGTAAGTTTGTGAATGAGGGTTATAGTCAATGTCACTAGTGGTCTCTTGGCACCCCAGTCTGACATTGCTCATGAACATAATGTAATGACATCTATTCTCTCATGGGAAAAAGAAACTGGCAACAATTGAAGCATCAATCCCAATAATCCTTATAATCCAGAATAATTCTGGTCCGACTTCATAGAAGTGTTGCAATAATAGGCTGGCTGTGGTAGAGCTGACATCTAGAAGTGTTGCAGTCTGAGTGGCAGTGATCATTATAGACCTACAATGCAATATTTATGAAGAAGTCAAGTGTGAACACTGAGACAGCTTATAGCTTATGCCAGGTTTGATCCCATGAAAGATGAACACATTGCCAAGGACAGAACAATGAGTTCCTACAAATTTAATCTCATTCATTTGTGGGACTTTTTATTTTTTTTAAACAAATTTAGTGTTTTGGCACTTCATGAAAACGCCGGAAAGCTAGGGATGGGTGAGGTGGCAAATGGCTGGAATGATGAGCTATTGCATGTATAATACAAGGTCAAGAAAAGTAATCTCTACTGCTGTGAAAGCACACGTTAAGCTTTATAAAGAAGGCACCGGTACTAAAAAGACACTTCCTGAAATTTTACACTTCATCTTTCAAAAATGTAAAATAATGGACTGATTCTACTGCATAAAAATATATTTTATTGTTTTATGGCTCTTCTTAAGCAGGAACTTGATACAAATGTTTTAAAGGGAACCTGTCATCAGAAATTTAGCTTTAAACCTAAAAGTTTCCCCCTCTGCAGCTCGTGGGCTGCATTCTAGCAAGGTTCCTGTACTTTTTGTGCCCCCTTTGAAACCAAATTAAACACTTTATAAAGTTGTACCTTTTTGCTTGCAATTCTTGTACATTATCCATGGGGGCGGGCTCTCTGGCGTCCGTTGCTGTCACTCCTGCAGATTGATGCCGTCCCCCATTGCTCCATTTCATATCTCAGGACACCGCCCACTGCGCCCGAGGTCCCGTGCACGCAAGGACCGCTGGTGATGTGGTCGCAGGCACGAGATTATGGGCGGCGCTGTGATTGCATCGCAAGTGCCCGCCCATAATCTCGTGACCGCGATCTCCCCTCTACCTCCAGCGTTCTGCGCAAACGCTGGAAGAGGACCTGACGTCACCTCCTTTCTATCCTGCCCTGAAGCAGGAAATAGGGTTACTGAGTGTTCAACCAAGGCGTGGGCAATGACTGGTAAGCAGAGAGGTTGTGGAGGATATTGCCACTGCCGTCGTGGAAAAGGGCACGAACAACCCTGCTGGGAACAGCAGTGCACACAGTGTTTCCAGACAATTGGGGCTCCCGTACAGCACAGTGTGGAAAGTTCTCCATTAGGTCTTGCGGGCATACCCGTACAAAATTAGCCATCAATAACAACTTCTTCCTTGTGACAATGATACCTGCATGACAGTTGCATTCATGTTTATGGCAAGAGTGGAAGTGCATTTTTACCTTAATGGAACGGTGAACACACAAAACTGTCGCATATGGGCTACCGAAAATCTGCATGCAGTTGAGGGGGTTCCGCTGCATTCGCCAAAGGTAACCGTTTAGTGTGGCTTCATCTCATCATTCCTCCTTGGACTGTTCTTTTATGAAGAAATGGGGCCAACTGGGATTGCTACCTGTTCCGTGACAGCAGCGAGATACCAGACAATGCTGGAAACAGTGGTCATCCTGCAAATCTAACAGCGGCAGTGTCTTCAGACAACCACCTTCACACATGATGCATCATCTCCTCACATCGCAAATCGTGTGAAGAACGTTCTGCGAGCACATTTTCCCGATGACAGGATTTTGAGCCGCTCCTTCCCTAACGCATTGCCATCGCATTCGCCGATCTCAATCCTTGTGATTTCTGGTTGTGGGGACACTTGTACGATAGTGTTTATAGGGGAAATGTTGACACCCTGGCTCACCTCAAAGACCGCATCATTTGGAAGTGCGTAGCATCCCACCAGACATGTTACATGCAAGTGTCGAGCATGTTCTGCATAGGATGATGGCAGTCATATTGAACTGTTATGCTAGTCTGTGGAACAATTGTGACATCTCCAATTATCAGTTTTTGGACCACTCACTCACTGTACAGCGCCACTTTTTAACCTAGTGGGGAGTTTTGGTATAAAAATTCTTTTAAGATGCCCTCTGTTTCCCCATGCCTTGAATAGCCAATTTTCAGCCAATTCTGTCTACTGGGTCAGTCTGCACATGGTTCAAAACACCTTAAGTTATTTTATTGCCACCTTGCATATATATATATATATATATATATATATATATATATATATATATATATACAGTATGTGTGTGTGTGTGTGTGTGTGTGTGTGTGTGTGTGTATACAGTGCAGACCAAACGTTTGGACACACCTTCTCATTCAAAGTGTTTTCTTTATTTTCATGACTCTAAAAATTGTAGATTCACACTGAAGGCATCAAAACAATGAATTAAAACATGTGAAATGAAATACTTAAAAAAGTATGAAAAAACTGAAAATATGTCTTACATTCTAGCTTCTTCAAAGTAGCCACCTTTTTCTTTCATTACTACTTTGCACACTCTTGGCATTTTCTTGATGAGCTTCAAGAGGTGGTCACCGGAAATGGTTTGCCAACAGTCTTGAAGGAGTTCCCAGAGATGCTTAGCACTTGTTGGCCCTTTTGCCTTCACTCTGCGGTCCAGCTCACCCCAAACCGTCTCGATTGGGTTCAGGTCTAGTGACTGTGGAGACCAGGTCATCTAGTGTAGCACCCCATAACTCTCCTTCTTAGTCAAATAGCCCTTACACAGCCTGGGGTTGTGTTTGGGGTCATTGTCCTGTTAAAAAATAAATGATGGTCCAACTAAACGCAAACTGGATGGAATAGCATGCCGCTGCAAGATGCTGTGGTAGGCATGCTGGTTCTGTATGCCTTCAATTTTGAATAAATTCCCAACAGTGTCACCAGCAAAGCACCCTCAAACCATCACATCTCCTCCTCCATGCTTCAAGGTGGGAACCAGCCATGTAGAGTCCATTCGTTCACCTTTTCTACAAAGACACGGTGGTTGGATCCAAAGATCTCAAATTTGGACTCATCAGACCAAAGCACAGATTTCCACTGGTCTAATGTCCATTCCTTTTGGTTTTTAGCCCAAACAAGTCTCTTCTGCTTGTTGCCTGTCCTTAGAAGTGGTTTGTTGCTAGCAGCTTTTTTACCATGAAGGCCTGCTGCACAAAGCCTCCTCTTAAGAGATGTTCTAGAGATGAGAAGGTGTGTCCAAACTTTTGGTCTGTACTGTATATATATATATCTATATATATATATAGATATATATATATAGATATATATATATATATATATATATACACATGCAGCTTGTGTGCCTAGTTTGTATGCAAATATGCAACGTATAAATATGTTTGGGGAGTATTATGCAGCTGTGCAGTGCGTCTTCTTGCGTAAGTATTTCTGGGAACATTGAGGAGTTTCAATTTCACTTTTTAATCAAAAGTAGGTGTTTTGTGAACACATGAAGATAGAAGATTTATCAAGTACCAGATTGGGTTTCTAAATTCCTTCTTTATCGGTTTACAAATAATAGAAGTTAAAAGCACTTTCATTCTTAATAGTAACACTGTAAACTGCAATTGTACTGCACAACCACCAAAACATTAACAAAAAACGTGCTTTACACTACTGTCATTTGCAAATTGCACCAATCTGCATGTCAGCATGTGTTTTTGCAACGTCACAGGCGCACCTAAGCCAATATGTGGCCAGAAAGTGTGAAACAACTAAATCATGGTGAAAAGTGGAAATGCATTTTTAAGCCATTCCTTGAGTGTCAATAGAGCTTGGCTAGCCCTTGCTTTCCTTGCTACCTTTTGGATTCTTCACTGTACTACATTCCGATCTTCTGTGACCTACTGTAATGGCCTCCATACATATTAGACTAATGTTGGATGGACATGCTGATACTGACAGGTTCTAACGATGGTATAATGTTTAAGGGGGAGCCGGCAAGCTTATGTTCTGGAGATATGTCGATTGCACATGTCCAATTTCTGATTGCCGATTGCAATGTTCTCCACTTTCTCATAGGGAACACATGAGCTCTTGGCAGAGCGAGCGCTCTTGTGTATAGGGGTGTCAGCTTAGATGATTGTCATTTGAACGATCAGCCAAAGCATAGTTTGGCTTTTAGCCATCTAAAGTATATGGCAAGCTTTAAGGGATTTATCCCATAACCAAAGTACATTTTAATTAATAAATCTGTGAATAAAAAAAGTTCCACAATTTGATGTGTTAAAAAAAATGTTCCGGTGACGATATATTCTAATAAATGTGCCCCTGTGTAATGGCTATTTCCAAGCATGCAGGAACATGCTAAGATATACCACATCTCCTGGGCTGGGGAGAGTATACAGATATTATAGCCAGGGATCCCAGATGATTATTTCTGTGAGGTAAAACAAGTTTTTAAACAGCCAATTAAATGTTTTTCCTCACAGAAAGAATCAGATGTGATCCTGTCCTCTCCTGTTTATATATTCTCTTTTTTATCCTCCCCTGCCCAGGAGACGTGGTATGATCAAACCATGTCCCTGTACGGTCAGACACGGCCATTACACAGTACATAGCAGGGGCACATATATAAGATTATCTCAGTACTGGAACATTTTTTTAAACACATCCAATTGTGGAGATTATTATTATTCCAAGATCTATTGATAATAGATAGATGATAGATAGATAGATAGATAGATAGACAGATAGCAAATGAAAAAAGTGTGATACGATTTAAAGTGAATCTGTCACCCCTTTTTTGACCTATAAGCTGCGGCCTCCACCATCGGGTTCTTATATAAAGCATTCTAACATGCTGTATATAAGAGCCCAGGCTGGGGGTATAACATTAAAAACACTTTATAATACTTACCTAATGGTCGTACTGTGGGCCTTATGGGTGTCTCTGTTGTCCGATGCAGCGACGCCTCTTTTGGCCATCTTTGTTCTCCTTCTTCTCTAGCCGCGGTGCATGCCGGGTCCGACGTCATACATACTCGCCGGCATTCAGGTCCTGAGCAGGCGCACTTTGATCTGACCTGTGCAGGACTGGCGAGTGTGTATGACGTAGATGCATCATGCACACAGGCTTCACAAAGAGGACGAAGATGGCCGAAAGAGGAGGCGTCGGCACCGGACAACAGAGACGCCCATAAGGCCCACAGCGCGACCGTTAGGTAAGTATTTTTATGTTATACATCCGGATTGGGCTCTTATATACAGCATGTTAGAATGCTGTATATAAGAGCCCGGTGGTGGTGGCCGCAGCTTATAGGCCAAAAAAGTGGTGACAGGTTCCCTTTAAGTATTTAGTAATATTTTTGCTTTTTCTCCCAAGCAATATAACACAATTGGTTCCTGTGGGAGCAGTTCGGAGAGTCCAGGACGAGCTGTTATTCTACTTCTAATAAGTGAAGTACTTTCACACCTTCATCACATGGCTTTCCTCTTTTTTGATTTGTCTGCCAGTAACTGCATTAAATGAGTCTCCCAAAAGTACAGCAAAAAAAGCAGTAAATGTGAGCGAGTGGTGCAGGAGGTGATTTGTGTGTGTCTTGAAGCCTATATTCTGCTGAGAGTATGGCTGAGCCACTGATGACATTGAGACAGCCGACCGGATAAATGAAGCAGCCGCTCCAAGTATGAAGCATTTCATTAGTGTCCTTACTTCACATTTTCAATGGATTTGTTTGTAAGTCACCACTTTCTTGAGATCATCCTGCATCAATGAAATTATACCCAGATGTTTTCTAGAGCAGCGCAGGAGGATACCAAATTTCATTTTAAATTGGCAAATTTACTAGAAAAAATATTTGATACTTTATAACAAGTGTGTTTGTTTTACTGCGTTCAGCTTAACTGTCTTAGAATTTAACCCAAAGTAGTAATGTAAACAGTCTAATATTACATCTCCAGGAATACAATCAATCCTAAAGCCTACTTTCTTATTGAACCCATACACAATATTTTCCTTGTGACTGATGAATGCTACATACATTATTATGTCCATTACTGAACAGCATGCTCCATGCCTCCTCCAATACACCAAATATACGGAGCAACTCAGACGGATGGCGTTATTATAGATTTAACTCATTTCTGAACACTACTTGATACAAATACAGTATTATACTATAAGGCAATAACCTGAAGAAATTAGTTGGGGAAAAGACACTGGCCCCATTGTGCAAGAGTGCAATGTCTATTTTAGTGACTCATAAATTAGCAGTGCCTACAAAAGGAAATTAACCAAATTACCATACATTTCCTAGGCCATTTGGCATTTCATTCACCTCCTGCAGTTCTAATAGGAATGACATATATCCAAAATGGAAAGCTTTTACAGAGTCACGATTATGTCCTAAGACTTTATAACGCATACACTGTACAATATACTGTATACTTTGGAAGGTTGATAAATTAGTTGCTAAATCACAATTTTTCAGGTTTTCATATTCAGGGAAAGAACATAAGTCACTATATAAAAGATAAACATTAACATTTATATTAGGAGATTAATATGAAAGTTACAAGTATGTTATGGAGATTATGAGGGATTTGTCAACCTGAAAATGCAGGCATAATAAGTGGTTTCATTGGTAGCGCATGGCTACTTTACTATACCTAGACACCACTTCTATGCCTATAGCTGCCGCCGTTCTAAAGTTAATGGCGGTGGACAGGATATGAGTGGACACACTGTATACAAAAGGTAGAGGGGCATACAAATATTGACTCTTCCATGCAGCATCAGACAGGCCAGTTGGGACACTGGACGATCCTCCGGTGGGCTCCGGGTCCTTGATGGGCCCCCATGCTAGATATAGAGGGGGCTGCTGGTAACTGCGGTCATTAGAGTAACCACAGGCCTACCAGAGGCTGTGTGCCTCAGTGCGTGGCGCATACAAGTGACGGTAAAATGGATGCTGGCCTATCAAAGGCTGACGGTCTTTTAGAGTTACTCCTATGTGCCATGCACTAACATCACCGAGCAGCCTGTGCTGGTTTGGTGACCATTGATATGAAGCTGCAAAGGAACACCAAGGGAATGCAGGAAGGTGAGAAGAATCTCCTTCCCCTCTGTGAATGGGCAAAGTAATGGACATAGGGGCCCAGGATGGGGCAGCATGGGGGTCCAGGATGGAGGACATAGGGACCTAGGATGGGGCAACATAGAGGCCTAGGATGAGGGAACATAGGGGCCCGGGATGGAGAAACATAGGGGCCTAAGATGAGGGTCATTATTAATTAAAGGGGGCCAGGATGGAGGGCATTATTAAATAAAGGGGACAGGATGGGAGACATTATTAAATAAAAGGGACAGGATGGGAGACATTATTAAAAAAAAGGGACAGGACGGGAGACATTATTAAATAAAGGCTACATGATGGGAGACATTATTAAATAAAGGGGAACAGGACTAGATGAAAGGAAATAAGCAAGAGGATCATGAGCAAAAACAGATAGATATTAATACAGATTAGGCCCCCTTCACATATTCGTCCAAAAAATGAACGTTTGCGCGGTCTGTTGTTAAGTTCCTTGGGCCATCCATGTGTCACTGTGTATGGCATCAGTGTGCTGTCTGTGTGCTACCCATGTGAAATCTGGATAGCACATGAACAGCATGAACTTGTATATTTACCTGTCTTCGGCGTTGCTGTCTCCGGCACTGCTGTTGCTTCCAGGTTCGTGGTCAGTGCAGTGAATATTCATGAGCATAATGAGCGGGACTCGGAAGCAACAGCAGTGTCAGAGACAGGTAAATATAAAAATACATTTATTTCTCAGTGACATGTGTTTCCTCCAGTACGTGACACACTGATGTCACACAGATCACATTAGTGTGTGGTTCGTGTGACACTCATGCTGCTGGCAGAAAATGGTCATGTCCACATGTGTGCTCCATACGGAAACATGATCCATGTCAAAACGAGGACGCAAACCCATTGATTTTAAAGGGTCTACATGTGTCCATGTCTCCGGTACATGTGAAAACGGACATCACACATACTGGAGACATGGATATGTGAAGGAAGCCTTAAGGAAACATGCCATCAAAGAGCATGAAGGTGCAAATAGAAGGTATTTTGGTTAAGAAACCTTAAAGTCAACATGGACCAAAACTGACAAGACAGGTTATGATACTAAGGAGGAGAAGAACTATATGTTCTTGGCAACTGCATGTACATAAACCTTTATGTGTGTTAAATGATATAAATATTCCGGTAATCCTTAATATTGCAGATCTATGCTCTACATATGGTAATGTGACCCTAATCTAACAGTTTCAGCCATTATGAGGCTTACAATGCATGACTAAATACTGGAGATCCTCAATATGCAATAAACTGCAAGTACAATAAGTGACAAATGGTATTTATAGTTTGGATGCAGCTGTGCTTTATAGAGAACCTTTGGACGATACAACTGAGTCTTGTACTGAAACAGTAGACCATGACTGTTAGCAGGTTTCCAGATGTGCAGTTCAATATCTATGCAACCAATAAATAAATGGATGTTGATGGGTGGAATGCGAGTGTTTTCCCCATAGAAAAATCTTCAAAGAGTTAAGGACATTAATGAACAAAGCTGCCGTACCGATACTACTCCTGACATTGAGCCAGAACGTAATATTTACCTATCTTGCTTAGCTTCTGCCAGATGGAATAACAGAGATGTATATTCTCATTGGCTTTTCACAAAGCTAGCCGCAGTACGGCAAAACAGTGATTTATACACTTGCAAGCTGCAACACTCCCATAAAAAAACTTTCACATAGACGCCTGTTGGTTTCCTGGCAAAAGTGCAAGGTAGAATGATAGGCTCATATCTGTAATCTGAAAGCTGTCATAGATTTTGCAGGATTCATGACATTACCCATAGAGGTTTCAGCACAGGATGCTTTGGTAAATTTTCACATTACTATAGAATACTCTGGGAAAACTCATAACATGAATCTTAGACATGTTTGCAATGAAAATGATAAAATGACTTAGGGAGGTGTCTAATAAGAAATTCTTGTGTCTCCTATTGCTATGCTGACAATAATTATTGAAAGATCTGTCAGCTCCATTTTTCCCAACCTTTTGCCATCCAAACCAGCAGCATTCACATTTGCACGTCAAATTCTTTTCCTAACATCCCTGTATAACATCATTCTCCAAAATCAATGGGTAAAAAAACCATTTACCTCCGTTTTTCTAATTAGGGTCTTAACTAGTCGAAGGGGTGTTATTTCCGCAGCCTAGTTGTTCGTCTTTCCATGTTATCATGTCTTTGTGGGTCTGATGACACGATTTCCATGGGCTGGCGTTATCGCAGTGCCTGGAAATCTTGCGCATGTGCACGGCTCATTTCAGTAGTGTCATTGTGCCTTTCAAGCTGGATGCCCAGTACATTTCCTGGCTTCAGAGAGGTACACTGCGCATGATAGAAAGTGCAGAAGCTGTTTTCCGATCATGCGCAGTGCGCCTCTCTGAAGTCAGAAAGCGTACACCGGCTTGACAGGCACACCGACGCTACTGAAATGAGACGCGCACATGTACAAGATTTCCAGGAGCTGGCAATGACGCCGGCTCATGGAAATCATGTCATCATGCCCACAGGGTTATGACAAAATGAAAAGAGAGCTGACTAGTCTGGGGGAACAATGCCCCTTCGACTAGTCAAGGCTCTAATTTGCACATGAAAAATGGAGGTAATAAATGATTTTTTACACACTAATTTTAGAGAATGATGTTATACAGGGCTGGATAGGAAGGGGATGTTGACGTGCAACTGTGAATGCTGCTGGGTTGGAGGACATAGGGGACCTCACAGGTTCCCTTTAAACCAAAAGTAGCACCAATTAGACTAATTAAAGGGAACCTCTCACCATTTTTTGGGTGTTATAAACTATGCTCATCATTTTTAAAATCATGTTAATGTGGTTCAAATAATCCTTTTATATTCTCACAGGTGCATCTTCATAACTTTGAGAAAGTGTTTTATACAGGTCTTGTGCTGCGTGTAAATTGTACGGTCTGGTCAGATGGGCGAATTCAGATTGCAATCAGTTGCAATCAGCTCCAAGCCCTCCAATTGCCACCTCTTCTAGCTTGATGGAACTGAATGACAGCTACATCATAGAGATGTCATCTACTTCCATCAAGTTTGAATTGACAGGGTGACACTGATCGCAATCTGGATTCGCCCATCGGACCAGACCGCACAATTTACGTTCATCATGGGACATGTATAAACGATTTCTTCAAAGGTATGCAGGGGCACCTGAAAGGACATAAAGGGGTTGTAGGAATCACATTCACATTATTTTAAAGGTGATGGACATAGTTAAACCGAAGCTAAAACTGTAAATTGTAAAAGTGAAAATTGAACTTCTATTCTATATAGAAATGTGGTGATAAGTGTCCAGTGGGCAGTCTTAGCCAGCACTAGCACAGGATGACCACAGTACACCCTGCCCCTGCTGCACCCTTGGTTTTGATTGATGGCTTCAGCTTTCATCTCTCTCTTCAGAAGTGATATGTTGTGCATATCTTGGGCTGAATTTACAGCACAAGGATGTGGTGCAGGCACAGTGCATTGCTCATGCACCATCCCAGGATTCAACAGAGCATACGCAAGATTTAAGATCAGAAGAAACTGAAAAGGGCTGATCAAGACCAGGTTGTCAGTGCATTGCAGAGTGAACTGAAGGTTTATCTTAACTCTTGCAGGACATCGGTATTGCCCATTCGACACTTGCAGATTGGTTAAAGGTACACTTTCTCATTTATGTCTCAAAACATCACAAATCTCCCCTTGTTTAGTGGAAAATGTATTTTATTATTCTTATTATAACGTGTAAGGGAGCTTGAAGCAGATTTTGATTCTAGAGCATCAGAAACTAGGGAGAAGACTTGTGTCAGTCACAACTAACAATGGTTTAGTATAGGCATCACGGCCAAATATTTACACTGCTGCAATGGATCATAATTTTGTAAGAGCAATAAAAGATCTATTATAGTTAGAGATCAGCTATTCCATTCACCCTGTCCTGGTCCAGCATCTGGTAAGGTCCTCCAAAGCAACCGTTCATCACTTTTGTACTTGATGTCCTCAGTCCAGCACATGGGATACAAAAATGAAGAGCGGTTACCACAGAGGACTAGATGGGATGCTGGACCAGGGCAGCACTAACCAATTTGATCATCTCTAGTTATAATTACTTTTGTGCTGACTTTGGTCCAGCTTGGGTGCTAATGGGTTATAGAGTAAAGCTGTTATTCCAGGTGATAGAGAAAAATGGAAACTGGTGACGAAGAATTATCGGAAGTGTGAAGACACTTTGAAACGGACTTGGTTTAAATGTGCAGTTTAAATGACAGTACTGGTAAAAATATCATTGTTTGCTCCTAAAAGCATAGATTGCACTAGCCCTGCAAGAGGAACAGTTATCACATATAGAAAAGGGGAACTGAGGACAGCTTGTAGCAATACATCTCGAGAGAGAGACCAGACAGTTTAGTTTTACATTGCCGTACACACAAATGTAAACACTGGATTGTACAATATTTTATTTGAAACCCCTGGCACTGATTGTAAAGAGAAATATTTCTTCCTATGAAGCTTGAACTCAATGATTAAAGAGCACAAACTGCTTTTCTGTCTTCTGACTGGATAAAAGTCAACGTCACCCTTGAATCTAGATCCTCCACTAAATAGCTGCCTGGCAAAAATTCCCATTTCTGTAAGATCAATTGTTCTGTCTTGTTGTGACATCACTCATTGGACTTGGAGTATCACAGACACACTTCTTAATGTTTCAAGTGGCTCCAAAGACATAATTCATGTACATTAATTACATTAACAAACTGGATATGCTCTCCCGGGTGAGTGGGGAAACAGCATGACCATGTCTCAAATATCCTCTCTCCAAAAGTTTGGTTAGTAGGTTTTAAAACCTGATCATGACAATTTAACTTCTCTAAGACTTACAGATTATGTATTAGAAATCTATCCATACTGAAAAAAATCTAAAGAGGGCAATATTTGTAGGATAAATAATGATTCCAATCAAATTAAAAAGATTTTTTGTAATTAGCTTTGACTTCTTCAAACACTTGAGGACTCAGATGTTTTTCACCTTCCCCGGTTCCTGCACCGGCTCTCAGCTACTGCTCCAGTCTGGATGTATTGGTGACATCTTGACTACTGCGCACATCATCTTTGGAGCTCTGTAGATGTAGACGGCAAGAGCCGGGGAGCTCAGTGATTGGCTGCAGCAGTGAGGTGCATAGTAATCATTAGGAACCTGTTATCGCCAACAGAGATGGGAGCAGTGGCAAAGAACTGTAGCTGGAACTGGGGTTGAAACGTAACATAGCTAGTTGTTTTAGGAGATTACAAGTCTCTGGGAACTGAAAGCTGATTGTGGAAACCCCTTCAAAGGGGAACGATCATCATAAATGTATAATGGGTATGTTTTTTGCTTCTCTGCTTATGGGTGGTGGCATGTTTCCTACTAATCCTATGGTGGTGCCGTCCTTATTAAAGTTGTTTCTCATTGTTTTTTAAAGTTGACATTTTTTTTTTCCCATATCAAAATCCTTATTGCAAAAAAACCCAAAATGAGTAAACTTTCAAATTTCACATTGACTCATGTTTCTGTCCTTTCAGGAACAGTTTGCAGAAGTTTTCTTATCATCAGAGGCAGGATTATAATGACATGTAACACCTCTAGTTTCCTTACCCTTCACAATGACATTTTCCAGACTCATTAGATATTGCAATACAAAAGGTGTAGGGATCTGACCATTATGGCTAGGTACATGTAATATTTTATAAAATAATGGGGAATAGAGTCTAAAAAAAGCCCCAGACACCACTGTGAAAATTGTAAGGTTTCTATTTTTTTATTTTTAATACAGATTGTTTTATGTAAGAAAGAGCAAATTAATAAATTGACTAAAAAATATTAAAAGTATAGTGAGCATAAAATACTCGATTTAATCAATAGGTCATTTCGTGATGATAGCTTCCTTTTAAAGACAACCAACCACTAGGATTCTCCTATATAAACTAAAGCCAGCGCTATACTGGCGCTATCATGCTGACTCTATACATATCTTTAGTTGTGAGATCGGATGTATACTTTCTGAAATACAGGCAAGTAAAATTTGTGAAATGCACTGTTATTTGATTAATAGGTGCTGCAGAATATCTACTAGGTGGGTCGGGTTTTGCTAGTTATTCCCGCACCTATCTGCCTGCCTGTCCTTCCTCCCTCCTGTCTCTGCTATTACAGGCGGAGGAAGGACAGGTAGTAGACAGGGGTGGGAATAACTAGAAAAACCCGACCCCCCTATTAGATATTCTGCAGCATCTATCAATCAAATAACAGTGTATTCCACAAACTTTACTTGCCTGTATTTTAGAAACTATATATCCAATCTCACAACTAAATGTATGTATAGAGTCAGCATCATAACACCAGTATAGCACTGGCTTTAGTTAATATAGGAAAATCCTGGTGGTTGGTCCTCTTTAAAGAACACCTATCCATAGGTTTTTAGACCTGAAAGAAACATAATCACAGTAACGTACATTTAATGGCGATTTCCTCCGTCCCTTTATATTCCATTCTATGTCTCCGTTGTCTTATAATCCATTGGCAAATTCTTACGCTATTGATCTCACTAGTGCAGGAGCTTGGTGTGCACTTACAGCTCACCAACATCTTCAGCCTCATTCTGCTACCAGCGCCAGCCTCCTACCAGAGATTTACAGGTCACTCTTTTCTGTGACCTACTCTTCTGGAAGACATCTTGCACAGTCGCCATGTGCAGTAAAGTCCTGATGACTTTCAGAGAGTCGGAATATCCATCTGTGCATGTACTGCCTCCGGGAATATTGGCATCTGTTCAGAATGTTAGTCATTGTAATCTGTAATCCCCACCTGAGATTTCAAGCAGGTGCCATCATTCCTGGGGGCGGCACATGGATGGATATTTTAGACTTTGAACTGTTATCATGACTTTACTGCACATGAGCCACCACTGGAAAGATGGCGCCTGCGCAAGATATTGGCCAGGGAAGCAAGTCCCAGTAAACACTGACCTGTCAATTACTGGTAAGAGGCTAGTGACAGGAGGAGAAAAAGGCTGTAGAAGCAGGAGAGCTGGAACTATAGATCAAGCCATTGCACTTGCAAGCTCATCTGCATAAGGCCTCATTCACAGGTCAGTATTTCTGCATCTGTGTTTGTATACAAATAATTTACAGATAAAAACTATGATTGAAAGTTTGACAGTTGTTCTCTGTTTTGGAGATACTTCTGGTTTTTGCATACAAATACTGAAGAGAAAATACTGATGTGTGAATGAGGTGATGGATTATAAGACAACACAGACATGGATTTGTAATAAAAAGGTATGGAAGTAATCATACTAACAGATACTTTACTGTGATGTCATTATTTAAGTCTAAAACCTGCTGACAGGTTCACTTTAATGTTACCTGTCATCTACAGCTAACAGAATTGAAAATGGTGAAAAAGTAATAGTAGTTTATTGCATAATGCAACACAAAGTCACTGAAATCGCAACCACTGCACCAAATATATGAAATGCAACTCTCAATTCACTATGCATGCTACTTTCTCTAAATAACGCAATGAAATTGCTACTAATATTTGGTGCTTATGTATGGTGGGTGCCATATTACAAAGATTCCAAGACAAAATAATTTATTCTGAGGCACTGCTATCAAAAAGAGACATATAGAAGTATAGTATGAGCTCCACACATTTTTATTGGAGTCATTCCTTCCATGGGCATGTACAGGAGTTCTAATAAATAAGCATGTAAAGTACCTGCATCAGCAGCCGTGATCAGTAATATATATTGCTCTTTCATCTCTCGATCAAGACTCTTCACCAAACTGAGTTGTCCATTGGAGGACAATCTGAAGGCCCCTTCCTCATTTCCAGAAGCTAGAGCATATGTTAGTCTACTGTTAAGCCCCTGGTCATCATCTCTGGCAACAATCTGAAAGAATGAAAACAAATCTCAATTTTATCTTATTAACCTAGACATTTTAGATTATATGAAGGTAACTAATGTTTTTTATTTTATCTAATAAAAATAAAAATTGAAAAGTTACCCTTACCTGAAGCACAGTCTTGGGTAATACATCTAAGTTCTCTGGAATATTAACTGAATAGGGAGACAGTTCAAATTTTGGAACCACATCATTGACATCAGAAAGGAGAATGCTGACTGTTGTTGTGTCTGTGCGTGGGCTACTGCCACGATCTGAAGATTGGATGACTAAAGAATATGAAGATTTCTTCTCTCGATCCAAAGGCTTGGCTATTGATATAATTCCGGTGACTGAATCAATCCTGAATTCATTGCTTGGATTTCCATCAATAATAGCATAACGGATCATGCCATTTATTCCTTCATCTGGATCTGAGGCCATCACCTGAATGAGATCTGTTCCAGTTAATATATTCTCACTAATCTCCAATTTAAAAAGACTTTTTGAAAAGCGAGGGTTATTGTCATTAATATCAAGAACCATAACTGCAACATCTACAGAAGAAGAGAGTGAAGGTTCTCCTTTATCGGTAGCTATGATTGTTAAGGTATAGTTAGAAATATCTTCTCGATCTAGCTCTCCCGTCAGTCGCACTTCACCATCAATATTTCCGATACTGAATTTATTTCCCAGTGAGCTGAGCAATGAGTACTGGACATAGCAGTTTGGTCCACTGTCCGGATCAGTGGCTTGAGCACGAAATACAATAGTATCAATGGGTGTGTTCTCTTGGACATAAGTCAGCTTTGGAGATATAAAACTAGGTGGATTATCATTGACATCCAGCAATATGATGGACACTTCAACGGTGCTTGTGTATCTGTATGCAGGTGGTGGGGCCAAATCATGAACCTGGACCACCAGATTATAGAAGGACTGGCTTTCTCGATCTAGTGTCTGAACAATACTTAAGGCTCCATCCTTGTTAATTCGGAACTGGCCCATACTGTCCCCCGAAGAAATACTGTATACCAACTTAGAATTCAGCCCTGGAAATATATAGAAAAATGATTCATTTTTAATTCTTAAAAGCCACAGGCAAAACTAAAACAAACTCATGACATATGATGATATACTTTGACAATAACTCTAAATCAAGAAGGGTTAAAATGGAATTAATTTGGTCACGGTATAAAATGCATTTACTCAATTTTTTAATAAGTTGTTCAACCAAATCCCCACTTGAAAGTTATTTCTTTGTAACGGAACACACTTTATATTGTGCCAATTCATTTAGCTCTAATGCATCTTAGACATCTAAGAAAATACAGCAATTTTGTAAATAGTCTTGATTAAAAATTTGGCAGCTTATTTCTAAGCAGATCCATGTGGTTCCATAAAAAAAAAAAACAGCCGTAGTCACTTCTGTGCCCTATTTCTTATTAACCTACTAATGCGTATTATCGAGAAGTAGATGAGAGAAACAATGACTGCTGCATGAGGCTGTGAAAGGTTTGTTTACAGTCTGTAACCATGGTAACGTGACAGTCTGCATAGGAGATACAGACACTAAACAGTAGCAGATTCATAATATTAATTGTTCAAAAAATATATCACAAGAGGGGACATATTTGCAAAGGGGAGATATTTGTGGTGTTGGAAATGTGATCCATGACCTTACTTATATTATGAGAATTTGCCTATCCGGTACAACACTTTTTTTACTTGTTTAGTCTACTAGGAAGACAAAAAAAGATATAAATACTCAGCAGATAATATTCTGTGCACATAGCCATAGGCCTCCTATTTTAAATTTTTTTGAAGGAAACACCTTGGACATAAATGTTAATTTATAGAACACTACTATATAGTTTGTCAACTGCTTCCACATGTGAACCAGAGCGTCCCATTCTGCTTTTGTAATAGAAGCAATAAATCTTGGCATATATAAGCAGATAATGGAAGACAAACATAGGACTAGACATTAATGAGATCAGGAATAGATTGAAACAGATTGAGCAATGTAACCCACAAATGGCTAAAGTCATATGATGCTATGGACTGCAAACTGTGATGGACCTAGACTGAATTATCTGGTTAAAGTGAATCTGGCAGCAGGTTTTTGCTATGTAATTTGAGATCAGTATGATGTAGGGACTGAGATCCTTAATCCAGCAATAAGTCACTTAGTTTATTGGGTACAACAGTAATGATAGTCATGTTTCTTCCAGTTTCAGACACAGCACAGCTCAGTTTTTGAACTATGTTTAACCCAACATCACAGTATGCTGTGTACAATGTATAGGGAAGAAAAGCTCATTAAGCTGCTAAGTGCTGAGGTGCGGTTGGACTAAGGGGTACGTCTCACATAGCGAGATCGCTAGCGAGATCGCTGCTCAGTCACAGGTTTGGTGACGTACCAGTGACCTCATCATACACACTGCTCTGGTTCATTTTTTGCTTGTTGCTCTCCCACTTTTCCTCCCCTTTTTCTCCATTTTTTTCTCCACTTTTTCTCCACTTTTTCTCACTTTTTCTCCATTTTTTTTCTCCACTTTTTCTCCACTTTTTCTCCACTTTTTCTCCACTTTTTTCTCCATTTTTTTCTCCACTTTTTCTCCACTTTTTCTCCACTTTTTCTCCACTTTTTCTCCACTTTTTCTCCATTTTTTTCTCCACTTTTTCTCCACTTTTTCTCCACTTTTTCTCCATTTATTCTCCATTTTTTCTCCATTTTTTTCTCCACTTTTTCTCCACTTTTTCTCCATTTTTTTTCTCCACTTTTTCTCCACTTTTTCTCCACTTTTTCTCCACTTTTTCTCCATTTATTCTCCACTTTTTCTCCACTTTTTCTCCACTTTTTCTCCATTTTTTTCTCCACTTTTTCTCCATTTTTTTCTCCACTTTTTCTACATTTTTTCTCCACTTTTTCTCCATTTTTTTCTCCACTTTTTCTACATTTTTTCTCCACTTTTTCTCCACTTTTTCTCCATTTTGTTCTCCACTTTTTCTCCACTTTTTCTCCACTTTTTCTCCACTTTTTCTCCATTTTTTTCTCCACTTTTTCTCCACTTTTTCTACATTTTTTTCTCCACTTTTTCTCCACATTTTCTCCACTTTTTCTCCATTTTTTTCTCCACTTTTTCTCCATTTTTTTCTCCACTTTTTCTCCATTTTTTCTCCACTTTTTCTCCACTTTTTCTCCATTTTTTTCTCCACTTTTTCTCCACTTTTTCTCCATTTTTTTCTCCACTTTTTCTCCACTTTTTCTCCACTTTTTCTCCATTTTTTTCTCCACTTTTTCTCAACTTTTTCTCAACTTTTTCTCCACTTTTTCTCCACTTTTTCTCCACTTTTTCTCCACTTTTTCTCCACTTTTTCTCCATTTTGTTCTCCACTTTTTCTCCACTTTTTCTCCACTTTTTCTCCATTTTTTTCTCCACTTTTTCTCCACTTTTTCTACATTTTTTTCTCCACTTTTTCTCCACATTTTCTCCACTTTTTCTCCATTTTATTCTCCACTTTTTCTCCATTTTTTTCTCCACTTTTTCTCCACTTATTCTCCATTTTTTCTCCACTTTTTCTCCACTTTTTCTCCATTTTTTTCTCCACTTTTTCTCCACTTTTTCTCCATTTTTTTCTCCACTTTTTCTCCATTTTTTTCTCCACTTTTTCTCCACTTTTTCTCCACTTTTTCTCCATTTTTTTTCTCCACTTTTTCTCCACTTTTTCTCCATTTTTTCTCCACTTTTTCTACATTTTTTTCTCAACTTTTTCTCCACTTTTTCTCCACTTTTTCTCCATTTTTTTCTCCACTTTTTCTCCACTTTTTCTCCACTTTTTCTCCACTTTTTCTCCATTTTTTTTCTCCACTTTTTCTCCACTTTTTCTCCATTTTTTCTCCACTTTTTCTACATTTTTTTCTCAACTTTTTCTCCACTTTTTCTCCACCTTTTCTACATTTTTTTCTCCACTTTTTCTCCATTTTTTTCTCCACTTATTCTCCACTTTTTCTCCACTTTTTCTCCATTCTTTTCTCCACTTTTTCTCCACTTTTTCTCTACTTTTTCTCCATTTTTTTCTCCACTTTTTCTCTACTTTTTCTCTACTTTTTCTCCACTTTTTCTCCACTTTTTCTCCACTTTTTCTCCATTTTTTTCTCCACTTTTTCTCCACTTTTTCTCCACTTTTTCTCCATTTTTTTCTCCACTTTTTCTACATTTTTTTCTCCACTTTTTCTCCACATTTTCTCCACTTTTTCTCCATTTTTTTCTCCACTTTTTCTCCATTTTTTTCTCCACTTTTTCTCCACTTTTTCTCCATTTTTTCTCCACTTTTTTCTCCACTTTTTCTCCACTTTTTCTCCATTTTTTTCTCCACTTTTTCTCCACTTTTTCTCCACTTTTTCTCCATTTTTTCTCCACTTTTTCTCCACTTTTTCTCCATTTTGTTCTCCACTTTTTCTCCACTTTTTCTCCACTTTTTCTCCATTTTTTTCTCCACTTTTTCTCCACTTTTTCTACATTTTTTTCTCCACTTTTTCTCCACATTTTCTCCACTCTTTCTCCATTTTTTTCTCCACTTTTTCTCCACTTTTTCTCCATTTTTTCTCCACTTTTTTCTCCACTTTTTCTCCACTTTTTCTCCATTTTTTTCTCCACTTTTTCTCCACTTTTTCTCCACTTTTTCTCCATTTTTTCTCCACTTTTTCTCCACTTTTTCTCCATTTTTTCTCCACTTTTTTCTCCACTTTTTCTCCACTTTTTCTCCATTTTTTTCTCCACTTTTTCTCCACTTTTTCTCCATTTTTTTCTCCACTTTTTCTCCACTTTTTCTTCATTTTTTCCTCCACTTTTTCTACATTTTTTTCTCCACTTTTTCTCCACTTTTTCTCCACTTTTTCTCCATTTTTTTCTCCACTTTTTCTCCACTTTTTCTCCATTTTTTTCTCCACTTTTTCTCCACTTTTTCTCCACTTTTTCTCCATTTTTTTCTCCACTTTTTCTCCACTTTTTCTTCATTTTTTCCTCCACTTTTTCTACATTTTTTTCTCCACTTTTTCTCCACTTATTCTCCATTTTTTTCTCCACTTTTTCTCCACTTTTTCTCCACTTTTTCTCCACTTTTTCTCCATTTTTTTCTCCACTTTTTCTCCACTTTTTCTCCACTTTTTCTCCACTTTTTTCTCCACTTTTTCTCCACTTTTTCTCCACTTTTTCTCCACTTTTTCTCCACTTTTTCTCCATTTTTTTCTCCACTTTTTCTCCACTTTTTCTACATTTTTTTCTCCACTTTTTCTCCACATTTTCTCCACTTTTTCTCCATTTTTTTCTCCACTTTTTCTCCATTTTTTTCTCCACTTTTTCTCCATTTTTTCTCCACTTTTTCTCCACTTTTTCTCCATTTTTTTCTCCACTTTTTCTCCACTTTTTCTCCATTTTTTTCTCCACTTTTTCTCCACTTTTTCTCCATTTTTTTCTCCACTTTTTCTCAACTTTTTCTCAACTTTTTCTCCACTTTTTCTCCACTTTTTCTCCACTTTTTCTCCATTTTGTTCTCCACTTTTTCTCCACTTTTTCTACATTTTTTTCTCCACTTTTTCTCCACATTTTCTCCACTTTTTCTCCATTTTGTTCTCCACTTTTTCTCCATTTTTTTCTCCACTTTTTCTCCACTTTTTCTCCATTTTTTCTCCACTTTTTCTCCACTTTTTCTCCATTTTTTTCTCCACTTTTTCTCCACTTTTTCTCCATTTTTTTCTCCACTTTTTCTCCACTTTTTCTCCATTTTTTTCTCCACTTTTTCTCCACTTTTTCTCCACTTTTTCTCCACTTTTTCTCCATTTTTTTTCTCCACTTTTTCTCCACTTTTTCTCCATTTTTTCTCCACTTTTTCTACATTTTTTTCTCAACTTTTTCTCCACTTTTTCTCCACTTTTTCTCCATTTTTTTCTCCACTTTTTCTCCACTTTTTCTCCACTTTTTCTCCACTTTTTCTCCACTTTTTCTCCACTTTTTCTCCACTTTTTCTCCATTTTTTTTCTCCACTTTTTCTCCACTTTTTCTCCATTTTTTCTCCACTTTTTCTACATTTTTTTCTCAACTTTTTCTCCACTTTTTCTCCACCTTTTCTACATTTTTTTCTCCACTTTTTCTCCATTTTTTTCTCCACTTATTCTCCACTTTTTCTCCACTTTTTCTCCATTCTTTTCTCCACTTTTTCTCCACTTTTTCTCTACTTTTTCTCCATTTTTTTCTCCACTTTTTCTCTACTTTTTCTCTACTTTTTCTCCACTTTTTCTCCACTTTTTCTCCACTTTTTCTCCATTTTTTTCTCCACTTTTTCTCCACTTTTTCTCCATTTTTTTCTCCACTTTTTCTACATTTTTTTCTCCACTTTTTCTCCACATTTTCTCCACTTTTTCTCCATTTTTTTCTCCACTTTTTCTCCATTTTTTTCTCCACTTTTTCTCCACTTTTTCTCCATTTTTTCTCCACTTTTTTCTCCACTTTTTCTCCACTTTTTCTCCACTTTTTCTCCATTTTTTTCTCCACTTTTTCTCCACTTTTTCTTCATTTTTTCCTCCACTTTTTCTACATTTTTTCTCCACTTTTTCTCCACTTTTTCTCCACTTTTTCTCCATTTTTTTCTCCACTTTTTCTCCATTTTTTTCTCCACTTTTTCTCCACTTTTTCTCCACTTTTTCTCCATTTTTTTCTCCACTTTTTCTCCACTTTTTCTTCATTTTTTCCTCCACTTTTTCTACATTTTTTTCTCCATTTTTTCTCCACTTTTTCTCCACTTTTTCTCCATTTTTTTCTCCACTTTTTCTCCACTTTTTCTCCATTTTTTTCTCCACTTTTTCTCCACTTTTTCTCCACTTTTTCTCCATTTTTTTCTCCACTTTTTCTCCACTTTTTCTTCATTTTTTCCTCCACTTTTTCTACATTTTTTCTCCACTTTTTCTCCACTTATTCTCCATTTTTTTCTCCACTTTTTCTCCACTTTTTCTCCACTTTTTCTCCACTTTTTCTCCATTTTTTTTCTCCACTTTTTTTCCACTTTTTCTCCACTGTTTCTCCATTTTTTTCTCCACTTTTTCGCCATTTTTTTCTCCACTTTTTCTCCACTTTTTCTCCACTTTTTCTCCACTTTTTCTCCACTTTTTCTCCATTTTTTTCTCCACTTTTTCTCCACTTTTTCTCCACTTTTTCTCCATTTTTTTCTCCACTTTTTCTCCACTTTTTTTCTCCACTTTTTCTCCACTTTTTCTCCTCTTTTTCTCCACTTTTTCTCCATTTTTTTCTCCACTTTTTCTCCATTTTTTTCTCCACTTTTTCTCCACTTTTTCTCCATTTTTTTCTCCACTTTTTCTCCACTTTTTCTCCACTTTTTCTCCATTTTTTCTCCACTTTTTCTCCACTTTTTCTCCATTTTTTTCTCCACTTTTTCTCCACTTTTTCTCCACTTTTTCTCCATTTTTTTCTCCACTTTTTCTCCACTTTTTCTTCATTTTTTCCTCCACTTTTTCTACATTTTTTTCTCCACTTTTTCTCCACTTTTTCTCCACTTTTTCTCCATTTTTTTCTCCACTTTTTCTCCATTTTTTTCTCCACTTTTTCTCCACTTTTTCTCCACTTTTTCTCCACTTTTTCTCCATTTTTTTCTCCACTTTTTCTCCACTTTTTCTTCATTTTTTCCTCCACTTTTTCTACATTTTTTTCTCCATTTTTTCTCCACTTTTTCTCCACTTTTTCTCCATTTTTTTCTCCACTTTTTCTCCACTTTTTCTCCATTTTTTTCTCCACTTTTTCTCCACTTTTTCTCCACTTTTTCTCCATTTTTTTCTCCACTTTTTCTCCACTTTTTCTTCATTTTTTCCTCCACTTTTTCTACATTTTTTCTCCACTTTTTCTCCACTTATTCTCCTTTTTTTTCTCCACTTTTTCTCCACTTTTTCTCCACTTTTTCTCCACTTTTTCTCCATTTTTTTTCTCCACTTTTTTTCCACTTTTTCTCCACTTTTTCTCCACTTTTTTCTCCACTTTTTCTCCACTGTTTCTCCATTTTTTTCTCCACTTTTTCGCCATTTTTTTCTCCACTTTTTCTCCACTTTTTCTCCACTTTTTCTCCACTTTTTCTCCACTTTTTCTCCATTTTTTTCTCCACTTTTTCTCCACTTTTTCTCCACTTTTTCTCCATTTTTTTCTCCACTTTTTCTCCACTTTTTCTCCACTTTTTTTCTCCACTTTTTCTCCACTTTTTCTCCTCTTTTTCTCCACTTTTTCTCCATTTTTTTCTCCACTTTTTCTCCATTTTTTTCTCCACTTTTTCTCCACTTTTTCTCCACTTTTTCTCTACTTTTTCTCCACTTTTTCTCCATTTATTCTCCACTTTTTCTCCACTTTTTCTCCATTTTTTTCTCCACTTTTTCTCCACTGTTTCTCCATTTTTTTCTCCACTTTTTCTCCACTTTTTCTCCACTTTTTCCTCCACTGTTTCTCCATTTTTTTCTCCACTTTTTCTCCCCTTTTTCTCCATTTTTTTCTCCACTTTTTCTCCACTTTTTCTCCATTTTTTTCTCCACTTTTTCTCCACTTTTTCTCCACTTTTTCTCCATTTTTTCTCCACTTTTTCTCCACTTTTTCTCCATTTTTTTCTCCACTTTTTCTCCACTTTTTCTCCACTTTTTCTCCACTTTTTCTCCACTTTTTTCTCCACTTTTTCTCCACTTTTTTCTCCACTTTTTCTCCACTTTTTCTCCACTTTTTCTCCGTTCTTTTTCTATGGTCGGTCTACCCATTAGCTCTGCCATTCATACTGTAGCTCTACACCTACTGCACATGTTACTTTATGATTGACATCTCTTTCGTACCAGAGCTGTCTAAGTCTACTCTGACCCCATATTTGTCATTACTATATTGTCCTTGTACTGTATTATGATATTTGTATCATGTGTTTCATTTCTTGCTGTGTTGCAATTTTTTTGCTGCATCCCAATTGTACCTCTACATTGTTCGAGTTTATGTTATTGTTCTCTCACTCTTATGTGATACTGATTATTGTCATTTTTCATGATTACATGCAGATAAGTCCAATCTGACGAAGGCTCAGGCCGAAACGTCATTTGTAACTTGTTTTGGACAAAAACATATATGCTTATGAAAAAAAAAATGTTCTTAATACGGACCAATAAAGAGTGATTTTGCATTACTATCCATTGTGACTTACTGACTTAGTCTGGGAGATATAGAGTGCCGAGGTTACTCACTAATTTTATCTATTATTACCTCTGAGCACCTATATACCAGTGAGCAGAGCTTCCTCTACAGTAGTTCTCCTGATTAGGCATGCCCTTACCTCATGAGCAGGGCATTGCAGCTTTGGTAGCAACCATTACGACATGGACTCTGCTGCTGTGGACCCGGGGAGAGTGAGTGCAGATTCATTGCACCCACACTCCTCACATGAAGGGTCCGCACTCCTAGAAAATGGGGGATACGTTCCCTGAGTGTGTCCCCCCCATATTCTAGACGGTCCAGAGTCGTCGTGGGACCCCTTTATTTTTTTTCTTACAATAAATTGGTGAAAGAGGAAATGTTTTGGGGACTTTTTTTTTCAAATAAATTTCTTTTGTCGATTTTTTGTTTTTGTTAGTACTGACAGTTTATGATGTTGGGTATCTAATAGACGCCATGACATCACAAACTGCTGGGCTTGATCTCAGGTGACTTTACAGCTAGTATCAACCCGATTTATTACCCCGTTTGCCACTGCACCAGGGCACGGGATGAGCTGGGGTGAAGCGCCAGGATTGGCGCATCTAGTGGATGCGCCACGTCTGGGGTGCCTGCGGCCTGCTATTTTTAGGCTGTGAAGGCCCAATAACTATGGACCTTCCCACCCTGAGAATACCAGACCACAGCTGTCCGCTTTACCTTGGCTGGTGATCCAATTTGGGGGGGACCCTACTTTTATTGTGTAATTATTAATATTTATAAAATAATTATAAAAAAGAGCCTGAGGGGACCTCCACATTGGATCCCCAACCACGGTAAAGCTGCCAGCTGTGGTTTTCAGGCTACAGCCGTCTGCTTTACCCTAGCTGGCTATCAAAAATGGGGGGACCCAACGTCATTTTTTTTTTTTTAACTATTTTTTAAATAGAAAAAATGAATGGGCTTCCCTGTATTTTGATTGCCAACCAAGGTAACGGCAGGCAGATGGGGGTGGCAACCCATAGCTGTCTGCTTTATCTGCGCTGAGAATCAAAAATACCGCGGAGCGCTACGTCATTTTTTTAAAGATTTATTTTTACAGCACTGTGATGTCCAGCAATCAAAATACAGGGAAGCCCATTTTATTTTTAGTTATTTAAATAAATAATTAAAAAAAATATATATGGTCTCCCGCTGCATTTTTTGTATTGCTAGCTAAGGGTAATCCAAGCAGCTACTGGCTGCTAACCCCCACTGCTTGGTGTTACCTTCACTGGCAATGGAAAATCCAGGGAAGCATTTTTTATTTTTTTTGCCAAAAAACTACAAAAAAAGGACGTGAGCTTCGCCATATTTTTGTATGCTAGCCAGGTATAGCAGGCAGGTGCTGGAAGAGTTGGATAAAGCGCCAGAAGATGGCACTTCTATGAAAATGCCATTTTCTGAGGCGGCTGCAGACTGCAATTCGCAGCAGTGGGGCCCAGAAAGCTCAGGCCAACCTGTGGTGCGGATTCCAATCCCCAGCTGCCTAGTTGTACCTGGCTGGACACAAAAATGGGGCGAAGCCTACGTCATTTGTTTTCTAATTATTTCATGAAATTCATGAAATAATAAAAAAAGGGCTTCCCTTTATTTTTGGTTCCCAGCCGGGTACAAATAGGCAACTGGGGGTTGGGGGCAGCCGTACCTGCCTGCTGTACCTGGCTAGCATACAAAAATATGGCGAAGCCCACATAATTTTTTCAGGGGGCAAAAAACTTCTGCATACAGTCCTGGATGGAGTATGCTGAGCCTTGTAGTTCTGCAGCTGCTGTCTGTCTGTATGGAGAAGAGCAGACAGCAGCTGCAGAACTACAAGGCTCAGCATACTCCATCCAGGACTGTATGCAGAATTTTTTTGCCCACCAAAAAAATGGCGTGGGCTTTGCCATATTTTTGTATGCTAGCCAGGTACAGCTGGCAGCCACGGGCTGCCTCCAACCCCCAGTTGCCTATTTGTACCCGGCTGGGAACCAAAAATATAGGGAAGCCCGTTTTTTTTAATTATTTCACTTATTTCATGAAATAATTAAAAAACAAATGACGTGGGCTTCGCCCCATTTTTGTGTCCAGCCAGGTACAACTAGGCAGCTGGGGATTGGAATCCGCAGCACAGGTTAGCCCGAGGTTTCTGGGCGCCTCTACTGCGGATTTCAGTCCGCAGCCGTCCCAGAAAATGGCGCTCTCATAGAAGCGCCATCATCTGGCGCTGTATCCAACTCTTCCAACAGCCCTGGAGCCGGGTGGCTTGTTGGGTAATCATGAGTTAATACTGGCTTTGTTTTACTAGCCAGTATTAAGCCAGAGATTATTAATGTCAGGCACGTTTGACCCGGCCATTAAGAATCTCCAATAAAGGGTTAAAAAAAAGACACCACACAGAGAAAAAATACTTTAATAGAAATAAATACACAGACACATTAGAGACTCCATCTTTATTACCCCCTGTCAGCCCTCCACGATCCTGCTCTTCTGTCTTCTTTCTTTCTAGTGTAGTAGTAGTGACGATTGTAGTGAGGATGAGATTCACCAGCCCATCATGGGCTGGGGAACCTCATCCTCACTACAATCATCACTACAATCGGGAAGCAGAGTGCAGCCTTCACTCCGTGAGTGATCAGTGCTGGCTGCTAGCGGTAACAGCGGTAACGCTGACAGACGCGTTACCATAGCAACGGTGTTCTCGGAGCCGCGGTTAGCGGTGACGTCACCGCTAACTGCGTTGCTATGGCAACGGTGATCTCCGTTAATGACCGGCTGTGTCAGCCGGTCCCTAACGGAATGGGGAGTCGACCGTGTGCTAGAGCATGTCGCCGGTACACGGCGATACACATATGTGCACCGTGTACCGGAGAGATGCACTCGCAGGTCCTACATGACGTGTCATAGTCATGTGACCAGTCTGTAGCCAATGAGATAATAGCCACGTGACTGGTCACATGGCTATTTTGACGTCACGATAGGTCCTGCATCTCTGCTGGCAGTGCAGGTCACCGGGAGGATTCAGCGATCATCCGATGGAATAGCGGCAGGAGACAGAGTGCAGAAGGGATCGCGAGTACCGGTAAGTGTTATGGCAATGTTTATTAACTGTTTGTGTACATTTATAATGCATTTTTATGTGTTTGTGATTGCCTCCCATTATAGCCTATACGTTCGAGTTCGGTTCGTCAAACGTTCGACGAACCGAACTCGAACGGGACTCCCGTTCGGCGAACCGGCCTCGAGCCGAACCGGGACCGGTTCGCTCATCTCTATTCACAACCTATAACATACTGGTGTTTTCATAGGTCATGTCGCTGCCAATGATGCACGTTCACCCACAGAGCCCACATCTTTCCTTGCATGTCGGTGAGGTGCACAGCAATAGTGCTTGAACAATATATACAATGGGTGCTTAAGCCGTGCAGTGAATACAACACATGGGTATAAAGGAGAAAGGACACTGCACACAGAGCAAGCACAATCGGCTATCTTAATTATAAAATTAGATTTTTGACAAAAATAACTTTAAAACACCATTAAAACTATAAATACCACAACCCAGGGTCCATCCAACCCCCACATAAATTATGCAGTCAATACTATAATAAGTAGTCACCGTAGCAGGAATATTGTGTCTTGTATATAGAAAAGGAAAACCAAGAGATCATGAGCACAATACAGACATACCAATTAGACATAATCCATAATCATATTAACACAGTCAAAATTGTACCAAAGCTGCCCAATAGTTATGCAGTGACCTCATAAGTTACATATCTCTGTGGCTTACAATATAAACTCTGGCTATCTAACACCCTCCTAATAGAGGTGTTGTGGCCCCATATGATCTCATAGAAGCCTAAGTAACAGTGCTAATATACAGTGCTAATATATGAAACCTGTCAATGACATAAATAAGCCTACGGGGGGAATAAGGGAGACCCTGGGGTAGGAGACCCCACGAGTATTGCCGTTTCTGGCTTTGTCAGGGACTTTCCCTGATGAAGCCGGCAATGGCGATACGCTTGTGGTCTCCTACCCTATGGTCTCCCTTATCCCCTCTGCAAGTTTAACAGCATTGAGGCTCAAGAATCCTTGATCAGCATATTTATGTCATTGACTGGTTTCATACAAGGCACAATATACCTGCTACAGTGACTACTTATTGTAGTATTGATTGCATAATTTATGTGGGGGTTGGATTTGACTCTGGGTTGTGGTATATATGGTTTTAATGGTGTTTTAAAGTTATTTTTGTCAATAAAAGTCTAATTTTATATTAATTATATATAGGATAGCTGGTTGTACTTGCTCTGTGTGCAGTGTCCTCTCTCCTTTATATGCATGTCGGCTGTTCTGATCAACTGACTCTCTGGCAGAAGGATTTAACACATGCTAAGGGGAGAGCGGATGGGTTGTCATGACAGCCGGGAGTCAGCTGATAACCCCTGTGTCTGTCATGATGAACTTCCTGTGAACATTCGCTGCAAGCCAGCGTTCATAGGAGGTAATGATTTCTGCTATACAGGGCAGTGCTGATGCACTGCTGTGTATAGCACAAGCAATCAGATGATCACAGCTTCAAGTCCCCTATGGGGACTAAAAAATACAACAAAAAGTAAGAAAAAAAGTTCTAAACAATATGAACAAAAACAAAAAAAACCCACAAAAGTTCAAATCATCCCCTTTTGCCCTATTGAAAATAAAATAAATACACTTAAGGCCACATTACACGCAACGACGTATCTAACGATATATCGCCAGGGTCACAGATTCCGTGACGCACATTCGGCATCGTTAGCAACGTCGTTTCCATGTGACACCAACAACAATGGAAAATACTCACCAAATCATCCATCGTTGACACGTCATTAATTTTCAAAAAATCGTTGATTGTTGAGGATGCAGGTTGTTCGTTGTTCCCGAGGCAGCACACATCGCTATGTGTGACACCTCGGGAACGACAAACCCCAGCTTACCTGAGGCCGCCGGCAATGGGGAGGAAAGGAGGTGGGCGGGATGTTATGGCCGCTCATCTCCGCCCCTCCGATTCGATTGGGCGGCCGCTTAGTGATGCCGCTGTGACGCCGCAAGTACTGCCCCCTTAGAAAGGAGGCGGTTCGCCGGCCAAAGCGACGTCGCTAGACAGGTAAGTCCGTGTGACGGCTCCGAACGATATTGTGCGCCACGGGCAGCGACTTGCCCGTGACGCACAAACGACGGGGGCCAGTACACTTGCTAGCAATATTGCTGCGTGTAAAGCCCCCTTTATTTAGTATTGCTGCATTCAGATATAACCAATCTATCAAAATATAAGATTAATGAATACAATTGGTAAATAGTGTAATGGGAAAAATATTCAAAATGCCAAAGTTGTTTTTTTTTGGCTGCATTACAATAAAATGTAATAAGAGGGAATCAAAAATCACATCTACACAAAAATGGTATCAGTGCAAGTAAAAATGTCAGCTCACGGTGCAAAAAATAAGCCCTCACACAGCCCTAGAATCCGAAAAATAAGAATGTTACGGATCTCAGAAAATGGAGCCAGAAGCGATATATTTTTTACAAGCTTCTGAATTTTTTTCACCAATTAAATAAAAAAAAAACTATACATGTTTGGTATTTACGTATTAATACTGAACTGGAGAATCATATTGTCAGGTCAGTTTTACCATATAGTGAACATAGTAACAAAAAAAACCCCAAAACAATAGTAGGAATTGCACTTTTTTTTAAATTTCACCGCACTTGGATTTTTTTTTCCATTTTTCTAGTATACTAGGTCATAAAATTAATGGTTACACTCAAAGGTACAACTCGTCTTGCCAAAAACAAGCCCTCACATGGCTATGCTGACTGAACAATAAAAAAGGTTATGGGTCTTGAAAGAAGGGGAGGAAAAAAATAAAAGAAAAAACGGAAACTCGCTGAGGGGTCAAGAGATTAAATAGGTTAATTATTTGGAAAAGTATGCTTCTTTTTTATACCCCCAACATGCACAATATGGTCTTGGGAATTTGTATTATTTACCAGCATTAATAAAGAGTGCTGCGATTAATACGTTGCAGTGTTTAGTTAGTTGTATTGCAACATATCACCATTTATTATCCAGCACACCATATTTATTCCAACATTATATATTATATTATAACGTCACTGATGGTGTAATGTAAATAAGAGTAAAAGTTTTCTTTATTCTAAGTCCCGAAAGTTTCATGTCTGCAGACAGTTCCACCGCACTGTCTGCAAATGAAAAATATGACATTAAGCACACTTAGGTTCTTATTCTAATAGGAAATTCTCCAGAATGAAACATAAATAAAGTAAAGGAGACCAATTATTTATTAGACAAGAAATAGCAAACAACATCATGAAACATTATGGAGGGAATTTATCACGAGGGGAATTTCTGGGAGCTCTGAAATAGAAGAAAATGAAATGTTGTCGAGAATAGCAAATATAGAAAGGTTAAAAAAGGAATTAAAGGGGTTCTCCAGAATAAAAAATATAAATAGCAAATGGAAATTATGTCATTATATATAAATTAATAAATGCCTTTAATTAAAAAATCTAATTTGTTTTGTCTATGTAGGTTTCGGTAATTATAGGAGTCCATTAAAATGTCTTTAATAATAATAATAATAATAATAGGACATGTGCCTTTAAGCATGCACTCTAATTAGCTACACCCTCTCTCTTTATGTGCATTAGGAAGCACCAACATCCTACATGTCTACGAAGATGTGCTTCCAGTGGTATATTCTGATCTAGTACTCCAAACACTGGGGGGTTGAGGTAAGGAGATGTAACTCCAACTACTGTCCAGTTTCTGTCTGATGTAATGCGGAAGATCACAGGGGTGCCTGGTAAGAAGAGGCTGCTTACACTGCTATCCACCATGTATTTTTAATCTAATACTGGTCATACTGGTTTGCTGAGGTAACAGGCTTCTCGTACTGCTGTGCACTCTGTCTTGACCTAATAGAGCAGATGAAAGGGGTGCTGTCCACCGCATATTTCTGATCTCATACTGGAAATATCAAGGGTGCTGCTGTAAGAAGAGGCTGCTCACACTGCTATCCACCCTGTCTTTCTGATCTAATACTTGGGATACCCGGGGTGCTAAGAAGTGTCTGCTCCTACTGCAATACTGTGATCTATCCTGTCTTTCTAATATAATACCGGACATGCATGTGTCCTCCACCATGACATTCTGATCTAATGCTGGAAATATCAGGGATGCTGAAGTAGGAGAAGGCATTGCAAACTGCTGTCTACCTGTCTTCCTGTTCTATCGCCGGACACACCAGAGGTGCTGAGATAAGACGAGGCCATCACACTGCTGTCCTCCACCATGTCCTTCTGATCTAATACTGGAGATATGAGGTATGTGGACGTAAGAAGAGGCTGCTCACACTGCTGTCCTCATCCATGTCCTTCTGAGCTAATACTTGAGATATCAGGGTTGCTGAGGTAAGAAAAGAATGCTCACACCGCTGTCCTCCACCATGGCCTTCTGATCTAATACTGGAGATATCAGGGATGTTGAGGTAAGAAAAGACCATTCACACTGCTGTCCTCCATGTCCTTCCAAGCTAATACTGGAGATATCAGGATTGCTGAGGTAAGAAGAGGTTGCTCATACTGCTGTCCACCACCATTTCCTTCTGATCTATTACCAGAGACACCAGAGGTTCTGAGCTAAGAAGTCACTCACACTGCAGTCCATTCTGTCTACGAATAGCTCAGTGACCTGGAGACAGCTGGACAGTATGTGAAATAGATTATCTCTTGGTCACAGATGGAGCTTCCTACTACACATGCTCACATGCAACTATCCTATTACCATCCTAAGACAAGCTTCTGTCATTGTACCAAAATGGTGGCCATTTAAATTCTATATTGATTATCAAAATGTATATGACTTGCTAATTCAATGTATCTAGGAATTTAGAATACCATTTCAATTACCGTAGTTATTTTTTTTTCTACTCCAGCAGACCCCATTTAAGTATCACATAGTCTTTTTCCTGCATAATATTGTACCTCAGGTGAAGGACATATCTTTTGGTGCACAATGCACAATGCAAATGTTTTATCATCAGCTTCTCTCAGTTTTTGTAATTTCGCATGATATATGTGACATAGAAAATAAATTAATTTTCTGCTGTCAAAGTTTTCTAAAGCAAATGCTAGTACTTTCATTTATACAGGAAATAAAACAAAGTAAAATTGTAGCCCCTACTTTGATATGACCATAGGTAGCCACCCACCTTGCCTATCCCACATCCTGTTCAGTTGCAATTTAGCTCAAGTTACTTGACCCCACGTATCACAAAATAATGGCATTTACTAGCATCACATGCCAATTTAGGAAACAGTTACATTACAATTAAGGTTTTTGAGCAATTAAAAAAGCTAAATGTAGAGCTATTTGGGAAACAAGGAAGGTGCCTACATGTCTGACCATTTTTTGTGTAAATCACTCTCTGAGTTTTGCATTTATTTTCACGTGCATAAAAAATATGGATTATAAAGCCCAGCTTGAAGAAAAACTCCTATTCCTAGAAAATGAAATATAGAAAAACAGATGAATGTGACCTCTGATTTGTAAAGCCTGAGCTGACACTAAGTCACAGTGAGGATTTTCCTTTGAATGGATTGGAATAGTGTCATTGTTGTAAATATTCATGATTGGTGTACGTGGAAACTTCCTGAACAGCAGACAGTTCCTTTGTGTAGATTCCTGCAAGCATTAATCATGAATGGCCATAGCTGGAAAGGGTGTAGAGCTAAAGTTTGCAAGCACAATGTTCAGGAAGCCACTAAGATAAAAACAAACAATATTACATGAGTATTAATACTGGGGGTACATAGGAAAATAAAACGATAAGAACACGTACGTGACCTGACTGTGATCCTGCTACTTAGTAGAATTCAGGAGGTCATACATCTAAAAAATGACGCATGAAATGTATAGAAACTATGCTATTTAGAGATGTTCTCAGAGGATGTAATGATAGCAGATTTTTAGGATCTGTATTACAAACCTACTGTGAGGACCTTGGGGATCTAAAATCCAATGGTGAACTAAGTCCAAATCAGTAGAACCACATGAGGTTTGATCTCATTAGATTTGTCCAGTATTGTATTCGTAAACCATACATCAGCGGTCAGTGGTTCCCGGTAGTCATTGTTTACTTCCTTAAACTAATGACATCATATAAATCCATGTGACCGCTGCAGCCAATAACTGTCTTCAGCTGTCTTGTGCGATTCGTGCTCGTAGCCCCTACTGAGGATAGTGATTGGCTGCATTGCCACAACGCTATAAATCCTGGCAGACTCTTAGATTAGGATGACATCTTGGGTAACAAAGTCTAACACGGACGAATTATCACTTGAGAATCCTTAATTTTTCAAATAAATAGTGGCGGTGATGTTGTATAGTGTCTAAACACCTTAGACATCTATCAGTTATAAGATATCTATACTACTGCCCTCCAGACACATGTATTTCTGTTTCGGTCAAACGTTCATGTGTTTTACATGAGGAGAGTGGAATAAGTCATGGTCAGATACCTCTGCTTATGTCCCAAAGGAACTTTGCATGTAACGTCTAAATTGAAAATGCCCAATCCTTTATCCTCCTAAGATCATCAGTCAGGAGAGAGTAAGGAGGCCCAAATACACAGGGGGTCTCTCTAAGATCAGCAGATGTACAGATTTTAATGCACCAATCCATTACTTTTTTTCATTGCTGCACTGGTGCTTTTAATCAAAGGTCCCTGCACCCAGTCTTATACTTTTCCTCACCCTTTATTGCCAACCCTTCAGTTGGTCTTTGGCAGTTCGTGACCTGCCAAATGTTTCCACTGTTTCATGGAATCAGCTGGAGATCACATGTTAATTCAAGTCTATGACAGCCTCGTTCAGGCTCTCATAGACTTGCATCTGACTTCCAGGCCAGTCAGAAGTTATGGTTCCAAAATGGAGCTGTGGGATCAAAGCGACGTCAATAAAAGGTGAACACAGCAGTGGGTGAGTATATGAGTTGTGTCTGGGACCTTAGATTGAAAGCACTACTCCAGTGCTGAAAAAAAGACAAAAAGCGCTGGAGTGGTGCTTAAATTAAAGTTTATGAAGACCTTAAAGTGTACTCTTTCCTAAGTTATTTTTAACGATATACATGTTTAGGAAGCTTATTAGAAACAAAATTCTCATGATGGAGCCAACGATACAAATACCCGTCTAGCCTTGGTATAGCTAGATCAGTGTATGCACTACTCAAAACACATAGCATAAACAAGAGGACAAGGAGTAATTTGTGCAAAAAACAGTGCAACTTTATTAGAAAAATCACACACAGAAATGGATAAAAAATTGATATAAAAACAATCCCACAATGGAGATACGAGGGGGAGGGGCTCAGGCCAAAAATTAGGAGTCCATGGCATCCAAAGTATAATAAATGCTAAAGTTAATCAATATATGTGTGCAAAATCACAAAAAAAAACATATTATATAGGAGTTATGAAGGCATCCAGGCCAAAGAAAACTCAGGAAAGCCATAGTTACCTAAAATGCAGGTTCAGATGGAAAACAGTCCAGGAATGTTCCGAGGCCATCAGAGAGCCCCCCAGGGGACAGATCAAGGGACCACCAATGCGCATTTCGCTAGGGGTTACACGCTTCTTCAGGGAGGGAGATCCCTTTCTATGTGTGATTTTTCTAATAAAGTTGTACTGTTTTTTGCACAAATTACTCCTTGTCCTCTTGTTTATACTATGTTTAGGAAGCTTGTCTGTTCCTTGAAGGCAAGTTATAAAAGGGTTAATCTCAATAATAAGGGTTTACCATTATTAGTACTGTTATGTTGTAATGTACTGTGTTATACTGTAGGCAGACTTCTGTCACTGATGGCACCATTATAGGAGACGTCATCCCTTTTGCATGTGTTTTTAAACATTCTAAGGATAATGCTTTTTACAAGGCAAAGGATATGCATTTGGCCTGGAGACATGATGTACAGTCTAATTAAAACAATCAGTATATGAAAGCTTTAATTGCATTTTTACATTCAAAGTATTTGGCAGAAAGATAGGGGGTTTGATTTACTATTACGGCACAATCTTAATTCTAGTGTTTATTCTCAGTCGGTCGTCATGGTAACTGAGATACTTACCATAATGCGGAAAATAAATACTAGAAATTATCTAAGTAAACAATCTTCTTCTTATTTAACTCATCCAGCTATCTCCAATGGGCTTTCTATCCAGAATAATCAATTCCCTCACCTTCCGAACAGCTGGTGCAATCTGCTCAGTATGCCGGGTTCCCGAGATGTCCTGAGCAGTTGTATCACTCTCAGTTACACTGGCTACTAAGGAACCAGTGAAGAGCACTACTTACCCATTCTATGACCTCTTGTACCCCACGTGTTAGAAATGTACAATGCTAGTGATTGGGAATAGGATGTGTCTTTACAATCAATAGAAACTGTAACAACATAATGGTGGTCAACCTTACCAACCGGAAGAGATACCATACGCCTCGTTCAACTTGACAAAAGGAACTTGGTTCCCCAAAACCTGGTTTTATTAAAGTTTTATAACTTTTATTATTTTTATTCTCTTTATTTTGCTTTTACATGTTTCTCTTTTATTGTACATTTAAAACATATATAGTTCTATATGAACCTATAACTGTGAAAGCTGCGTCTGGGAAGTGTTGCTTTCTTCTGTCTGAAGGTACTGGTTGGTCCACTGGCTTCAAATATTCATTGCCAGCGAGGTCTGGAAACTAATGTTAAAAAGGACACACTGGCTGCAATCTTTCAGTAAACTTTCTAAATGAGTTCTACCTATGCAAGCAACACCATTTAATGGGAACCTGTCAGTCTGTCAGGTCCCATATTCTGTCTTACCTAGCAGCAGGGACATGTGTGGGTGAAAAATCTCTGCCTAACCATCCCTGTCTAATAATATTGTGTAGAAGCAATGTTTTAAAAAAGGATTTATAAGTTACATTTTCCCTACGCTAATTAGGGCTGTGGCTAGTCGAAAGGGCGTTCTTTCGCCCAACTAGTCTGCCCTATTTCTGTGTTATCACGCCCCTGAGGGCGTGATAACATGATTTTTATGAGCCAACGTCACCGCTAGCTCATGGAGATTTTGCGCATACGTTCGTCTCTTTCCCACAGCGTCGCTTGGCCTTTACTCCCTGGCTTCACAAATGCACTGCGCATGGTCGGAAGTGCCGGAGACTTATCAGTTTTCTAAACATTGCTGTTTTTACCTTCCCCTGGAAGCACTCTGTTTATGGCTGGCTGCATGTGGGCAGAGACCTAAGCTACCCAATCAGTGACTTACAATGGGGTTCAGGTCAAGTCCGGGTCCAGAACCGAACTTTATCTAAAGTCCGGCTGTAACGCAGAACCACATTTCAATGGGTCCGCTCATCTGCACTGCAAATTTTTATGCCTTTTTGTCATGCACCTTAAGGGGGCTTTACACGGTAGCGATATCGCTAGCAACTTGTAGCGATAGCGAGCGTATAAGTACCCGCCCCCGTCGCGCATGCGATTGTTTGTGATCGCTGCCGTAGCGAACATTATCGCTACGGTAGCATCACACGTACTTACCTGGTCGGCGTCGGCGCTGTGACTGCCGAACAATCCCTCCTTCAAGGGGGAGGGACGTTCGGCATCACAGCGACGTCACCGCAACGTCACACAGCGGCCGGCCAATCAAAGTGGAGGGGCGGAGCTGAGCGTGATGTAAACATCCCGCCCACCTCTTTCTTCCGCATTGGGGCCGGCGGCAGGTAAGGAGACGTTCCTCGCTCATGCGGTGTCACACATAGCGATGTGTGCTGCCGCATGAGCGATGAATCACAACGCTAAACAACCCTTACCGATTTTTGAGTTTGGGACGACCTCTCCATGGTGAACGATTTTCACCATTTTTGAGGTCGCCTAAGGTCGCTGGTAAGTATCACACGCTGCGATATTGTTAATGACGCCAGATGTGCGTCACTAATAATGTGACCCCGACGATCAAACATTAACGATATCGTAGCGTGTAAAGCCCCCTTTAGAGTCAGCTGAACACATTCGTTTAGCTGACAAATCTCTCTCCAAATTTCCCATACACATACTCAGCTCTGACTACCACAGATATGCTTTTAGAGGGGAAAGAAGCATTAGCCATTATTATCAAACATCCAAAGAGGTAGGTTATTTTCCCAGGAAAACAAAAATAATTGGAGGGTAACTCAACATGTCCAATTCTTCTCTCCCTTACATCTGTTGGGGAAAGTCAGTGGACTCCATACAGAGATGGTTATCAGGTGGTTATCCTGATAAAATCAGTGGGCTCAGTTGAATGAAATCTCATGAGTAATCTTGGACTATTTTAAACTAAACAAGCTCTAAGATAACAAGAAAAATCCCATACAATCACCAAACGCCCAGGAAACTTCAAAAACACTATGGCTTGGTTACATGTAGGGATGGGCGAACCCGAGGTTCAGTATTCAGTGTTCATACCAAACACAGACTTTTAAAAAAAAAAAAAAAACAGAGTTTAGGTTCGGAGTTTGCATGCTTTAAATATTCAAACCACTAACGCGAACATCACTGTGCTCGGGTATGCTCGGTGCTCAGCCCAGTGCAAGCCACTTGCAGTGTTTGATCGGCTCGAACTGGGGGTAACAACAGCATGATCGGATGTAGTGTGCACCCCCCAAAAAATGGAAAAACCCCGCCCACCTGCCCCCAAAAGTGATCTGTTTATGGTTGATTGCATGTGGGTGAAGACCTGAACTGCCAAATTAGTGACTTCAATTGGAGTTCATGTCAAGTCCAAGTCCCAAACCAAACTTTATCTAAAGTCCGGATAAACCTGCCGAACCGAAATTTCATGGGTCCGCTCATCTCTAATTTCATCTGAACTGTAAGGCTGTGATCACACTCCTTTTTTCTCTGTTCTGTCGGGTTTTTAACTGCCAGCAGTTCATAGTTTACAGCACTCTTTTTGACACTAGAAAAAAACTCTATTTTAGGTCATTGTCAACCATGAGTATATGTTAGGAGCTGTTGTTGCTCCATTATTAATGGAAGTGATTATGCTCATGAGTACGGAGGCTAATATAGAAACATGATAAAACTCTTACAGATGGAATTGACTATTAATAAAATCCTTAATTTTGGGGGGTGTTTGCATAGGTTTACGTTGGGATATCGATTAATTCCAAATTGTGAAGTGGAATTTGAGCACCTACACTAAGCATTTTGTACATCATGATATGGTGACAAATAAAAGGAACTTATCTAATTATTCCATCAATTGTCATAATTATCAGGCAATGCAGGTCAAAGGACTTATAATATGTGCAAGAGCAGCAAAATGAAGATTTGCACTCAAACTATTAAATTAAGGAATCAGTGAACTGAGCAACCCTAAATTACCTACCATTTAGCTGCAGATCATTAAATTTAAATGCTTTAATAAAAATTAAATCTCTGCAAAATAGAATGCATACCATGTCATAAATATGGAAGAATCACAGCCGCCTTTGTCAGAGAGTAGTGATTCTAATTAATGATAAGATATATACTGACATTCTGGATTAAAAAATGCCACATAATCAAGAATGTTTGGCAGAAGATGGAGACTCCAAGAAGCATTTTGTTCTGATATGATGCATTAGATAAAATTAAATTAGTGAAAAGTTTTAAAACATAAGTAAGAGAAAAACTGCATACCTTCATCCGCATCAGTCACGTTAAAAGTGAGAATTGTTGAGCCAATTGGTAAATTCTCCATTAGGGAAGTGCTATAGGTGCTCAAGCTGAAGACTGGGGCATTGTCATTGATATCCAAAATATTGAAATAGACTCTCACACATGAGGACTGCCCTCCGCCATCTCGTGCACACACTGTGAGAATATAATACTGCTGTACTTCAAAGTCCAGTGCACGTGTTATGTTAAATACTCCAGTTACAGGATTTAAGAAGAACATGCCATCCTCATCATCATCGGTAACAGTGTAGGTGATTTCTCCATTGATACCAGAGTCATCATCTGTGGCCAATATTGCAGCTACAATGGAGCCTGATTGCGTGAGAAAAAATTGTTTAAAAATATAGGATGGTAAAAAATACAAATAAAATGTAATATAAATATAATATCTCCTGATATAAATCAGATGAGGGCTCAATTCTAAATATAAGTGAATCTCTGAAAAAAATTGGCAAGAAACATTCAACTTTAGAAGAAGGTGGGTGAATTTCTAAGACTATGTATTCAGTCGTTTTAAGGTCTTACCTGAGTTTTATGTTCCCCTATCCTAAGGCGGGCTTTACACGCTGCGACATCGCTAGCATTTGCTGGCGATGTCGAGCGCGATTGCACCCACCCCCGTCGCACGGCCGATATGTGGTGATCGCTGCCGTAGCGAACATTATCGCTACAGCAGCATCACACGCACATACCTGCTCTGCAACGTCGCTGTGACCGGCGAACCGCCTCCTTTCTAAGGGGGCGGTTCGTTCAGCATCACAGCGACGTCACAGCAGTGTCACTGAACTGCCGCCCAATAGAAAAGGAGGGGAGGAGATGAGTAGCCGGAACATCCTGCCCACCTCCTTCCTTCCCCCTTTTCCAGTGGATGGAGGTAAGGAGATGTTTGTCGTTCCAGCGGCGTCACACATAGTGATGTGTGCTGCCGCAGGAACGACAAACAAAATCGTACCTGCAGCAGCACCAATATTATGGAAATGAACAACGTGTCAACGAGCAACGATTTTGCACGTTTTTGTGCTCGTTGATCGTCGCTCATTTGTGTTACACGCTGCGATGTCGCTACCGGCGCTGGATGTGCGTCACTAACGACGTGACCCCGACGATATATCGGCAGCGATGTCGCAGCGCGTAAAGTACCCCTAACAATGAACCAATAAATACAATATAGTAAATGTACCATAAGATAAACAGTCAAGAGCATTTTATGAGATATTTGGCTTACCTGCCATGGTGTCTTCTGTTACATCAAATGAATAGACAGCTCTTGTAAATTTTGGGATGTGATCGTTGACATCACTTATTGTGATATTTATTCTCATATCTGAAGACTGAAGACCGTCATCTGCCCTAACTAATAGGGAATACTTAGAGCGGCGTTCTCTGTCCAAGCGTTTGGTAGCAATCAAATCTCCTGACTCCGGGTCAATACGGAAACTGTCATCAGCGCCACTAATAATAGTGTATGTTACCAGAGCATTAGGACCCTGAAAGAGTAAAAATATATTTTTTTTTTATGTTATAAAATATATATTTTTTATGACATATATTATAGAAATCGGTGGACTGGTGATAAAGCATAGTAACATCATTTTTACAGTACTATAGGCATAACAGTACCCTCCACCTCATTATATTTGGACTTTTTTTTAACACGTTAGAGATCAAATACTTTTCAGAAATGTATAACTTGCTCTTCAATAGTGATATGTATGAATTTGACAAAGAGCTTGAGTTTACATATTTTGTAGCTCGGATGGTTCTTTCTGGATTTAATAATATGCATTTACTTCCATTTAATTGACACAATTATATGAAAGGGGTTGTACAAGATAACTAACAGTAACACATTTAACATACTGAAATATATTGTACACTGTCCCCTCTACTCCCTGTGGTTTCAGTATTGTGTCCCAATGCTCCTCACAGATTTTCTGTTTACCTTGGCTGAAGGTCTGACAGTCTCTATACCCAACGCCCGCTCACAGCCACTACTCACTGACCTTAGTGGTCTCTTGCCACTCACTGCTAAGGACAGTGATTGGATCTAGCGGTCACGTCTGCAGCCAAGGTATACAGAAGACCAGTGGTTAACATCGGAGATGTTGCTTACCTGGCAGGGAGTAATGCCCATGAAAATATGATAAACACATATTGGGACTGAAGATCTTAAGTATCCCTCTCTGATAGATGGTGTTGGTGGAGAGTAGGATAGCCCATGTTAAAATATAACACCATGTCCTTTTATTCTTAGGGAAGGTAAGCAGCTGCCAGAGGTTCCTAGCAGTTTCTTACGCCACTCATCCCATAGAAGATGCATGCATGCTTTCTTGAACTAAGCATGAATCTGTAGTGAAAATTCAGGAGGAATAATGGTCAGATGATCAAACATTCAGCCATCATCTAATTAACATGTATGTGTAGAGTGTCGCGGGGTAGTAGTCGTAGGTGAAGGATTGACGTCAGATGCCTTGGCATGCTACCTGAAAAAGCTGGTCCTGGCTGGGTGTGTGGACTTATGTCATGTGGGCTGTGAACCCGTGCAACCACATGTGGCCACTGATGCCATCTGGCCAGGAACAAATGCTGACTTGTTTTCACAAGTAGACCACTCATTCATGTTAAATATTAATACTTTAATTAACGGATTGTCATCATCAACAACTCTCCAAACTGCATAGAGGGCACATATTGTGTAGCTCATTTTAATTCTACAAGGCATACTCAGACACAGTCACATTTCCGACTGGGTTACTTTCGATCTTACTGGTGTTCTGAGTCTCAGTGTAACCCAGTCCAACAGCAGAGTTTATAACAGTCACTCCCTTTTTTACTGCTTCCCATCTTTTCAAATACTTAGGGAGAGTCCACTAGGTAGGATTAAGCTGATGGTTAGGGGGATGCCCACTGAAGTCCTGTCTTCTGCTTTCCTTCAATTAAGCCACCTTTGTTCACATGCCAGTTAGTATCAACCTGTGACCTTGTCAGCTAAGGGCTTGGCCACTAAAGTCCAATCGTCCAGCTCCAATTGTCCGGGACTGCTCCATTCCAGGGCTGGGCTCTAGTCTCAACATTGTTCTCTCTCTGGTTCTTGGTCAACACTCAAGGATCATGCGATCTACGTTACGGTCTCCTTCCTCTGTTTGCCACAAGTAACTCACAGCATATGACCATTACGACCTGCAGACTATTCATATTTCTCACTTAATGGATTTCTACCACCTTTTCAGAATGAACCATCTCTTACCCTATCAACTAACCTCTCCCAATGTGGGCTAGTCTCAACAATTAACTATCTCTCATCCTATGTTCTGGTACTACCTATACAAGTGCCATGTAATACTTTACCACTTATAATACTTCCTATCCATTACATTACCTTTCACATGGCACAATATTTACAAAAATCGCAGGACATAATTCACATTAAACTACTCAACAATACAATAACTTTGGTGATTGATGTGTTTAAGGGAAGGGATACGTACAACAGCACCCAGTCCACTTCCTTACATATGCCCAGCATAAAGAGGTGGTCCTCCTAAATCCCTATCTATTTTGTGATAAAATTTAAACTATTTTCTAATATGTTTGAATTTAAAATTCCCTACCATTCCGTAACTATACTATCTACCTGTTTTTCTATTTTATTTTTTCACTTCCTCTTTGATGATGCTTTGTTTGAGAATTCGAGTGCATGCGCAATACCTGACTTGCAGAGACCAATGCTGCTCCGACAAGTGACATCACTGATATATCCACACACCGGGGATTCTGACAACGCGCTCTCGTGCTGGATTATCACTGTTGATCTGAGCTGGCAACAGAGATCTCGCTGTCATTGTGCACATCGCACACTGCACAGCATGCAGGGACTAGCCCAGCCCATGAAACGAGTATCACAGATGACGCTTAAAGGCACTTTACACGCTGCGATATCGCTATCCATATCGCTAGTGAGTGTACCCGCCCCCGTTGGTTGTGCGTCACGGGCAAATCGCTGCCTGTGGCGCACAACATCGCTAACACCCGTCACACACACTTACCTGCCTAACGACATCGCTGTTGCCGGCGAACCGCCTCCTGTCTAACGGGGCGGTTCGTACGGCGTCACAGCGATGTCACTAAGTGGCCGCCCAATAGAAGCGGAGGGGCGGAGATGAGCGGGACGAACATCCCGCCCACCTCCTTCCTTCCTTATTGCGGGCAGCCGCAGGTGCGAGGTTGTTCCTCGTTCCTGTGGTGTCACACGTACCGCGTTTCGTGCGGCATGAAAAACCAACGATATTATGAAAATGGATGACGTGACAACGATCAACAATTTTTGACGTTTTTGCGATCGGTGATCGTTGCTCCTAGGTGTCAGACGCAACAATATCGCTAACGACGGCGGATGTGCGTCACTAACGACGTGACCCCAACGATATCTCGTTAACGATATCGTTGCGTGTAAAGCACAATTTAGTTTCAGGGAGGAAGCAGAAGATGTGTAAAGGTGGCTTTACACGCTACGAGATCGCTAAAGCGATCTCGTTGGGGTCACAGAATTTGTGACGCACCTCCGGCCGCTTTAGCGATGTCGTTGTGTGTGACACCGATTAGCGATTTTGAATCGTTGCAAAAACGTTCCAAATTGCTAATTGGTGACATGCTCCCCTCTTCCCAAATATCGTTGCTGCTGCTCTTCGTTTCTGCGGCAGAACACATCGCTGTGTGTGACACTGCAGGAACTAGGAACCTCTCCTTACCTGCAACCCGCCAACAATGAGGAATGAAGGGGGTGGGCGGGATTTTTGTCCCGCTCATCTGCGCCCCTCCGCTTTGATTGGGCGGCCGCTTAGTGACGTCGCTGTGACGCTGAACGAACCGCCCCCTTAGAAAAGAGGCGGTTTGCCGGTCACAGCGACGTCGCAGAGCAGGTATTTGCGTGTGACGCTGCCGTAGCGATAATGTTCGCTACGGCAGCGATCACCACATATCGGCCGTACGATAAGGGCGGTTGCTATCACGCTCGACATCGCTAGCATCGGCTAGCGATGTCAAGCGGCCTTTAGTGACCGCAGCCTCTATCCCTGATGACACTTTGTTTAAGTATCCCGACATGCTTCTGAAACAAAGCGTAATCAAAATGGAAGTGAAAGGAAAAATAGAAAAATAGTTAGGGAACAGTAGGGAATTTTTAATTCGAGTATATTAAAATATAGTTTTTGATTATAGCACTAAATAGATAGGGATTTAGGGGGAAAATTACTTTGGACTTCGAGCACTGCCGTTTTGTGCCCACAAGCTCCTTAGGAGTAAATCTGGTATGTCCCATGTATGGAGTTTTACAATACTCACCCGTTACACCATAGTCTTACAGTGATGATAAGTAAATTATTAAATCTTTTATATCTTGTTAACTGCCTTTCTATATCCATTACCATTATTTCCCTTGCTCAAATTCATATTATTCTTTGCTAAACTGAAGAATTCAAACAATATACATAATGCAGAATGTTATTATAGCATCATAACATTTTCTTTATTCATTTGAACAATTAGCAAGGAATTTCATGGCGGAAAATGGTAGACGGTCTTGTTATAGCTTTAGTCGTAATTACAATTCTAAACATCTGTCGTAAAAAAAAAACAACAGTTTTCACTGTTAGTTAATGAGGAAGCTTTGTGTGACTTATAATGTGTAATATGATACAATCATTTACAACAGTCACTTTCTATTACGCTGCTGAATTACATAAAAACCAAACACTAAAAGCACACAATGAAATAACATTTAGCGTGATAGAAAAGGACTGAAATAAATACATCTATGCCAAAAAATCCCATCAGTATTATTGATTTAATATATTATTAATATTTTATCATACCTTACAAAACATGATGATGACTATTATCTGATACAATAGTTTCACAAACCACAATTACAAAATGTGCAATAGTTATGAAAACACATCATGAAATATGCTCTCATGCAATGAACATTTGTGAAGTCCTGTGGAATATACCATATTTTTTGCTTTATAAGATGCACCGGATTATATAAAATGCAAACCAAATTTAGAGATACAAAAAGTTAAAAAAAATAAAAAATAAAAATGGGGTCCTTCTTATACTCCGGTGTTGTCTTACCGGAGGGGGGCGGCAGCGGTGATGGAGCGAGGTCACAGGAGGCAGAGGCTGTGCTAGCAGCGGCGGCGGGTTCATGGTGGCGGCAGCGGGTCAGTGGTGTCACCGGCGGATCAATGACAGCGGCGGGTCAGTGGTGGCAGAGGCGGGTCAGTGACAGCGGCAGCGGTGGCTCAGTGACAGCAGCAGTGGTGGGTCAGTGACAGTGGCAGTGGCGGGTCAGTGGTGGCAGAGGCGGGTCAGTGACAGCGGCGGGTCAGTGACAGTAGTAGTGGCGGGTCAGTGGTGGCAGAGGCGGGTCAGTGACAGCAGCAGTGGCGGGTCAGTGGTGGAGCAGGCCAGTGAGGTGAGTGTCCCAGTCTGTCCGCAGTCCTGGTTCAAGAGCTCCATCTGCGCACGCGCTGACTCTCGGTACCATCATTTGAAACCGGGACCGTGGACAGACTGACACTCGCCACACAACCACCCGCCCGCACAGAGTCGCAGCCAGCAGGCTGTCCACCCGCATAGAGAGGCAGCCGGACAGAAGCAGCCGGCCACGACAGACACCCAGCCGTCTGCACGCAGCGACATGCTCCTGGCCGCCTGCACACACCTGGCCGCCCGCACACAGAATTGCACAGACAGCCTTCCTTGGTAAGCTATATTCAGATTTTAAGACGCACCCCTCATTTTCCTTCCAAATTTTTGGGAGGAAAAGTGCGTTTTATAATCCAAAAAATACTGTAAATACCCCATTTCACTCTCTTCTAGTGGTGCAATAGTAATGGTATGGGATAAGCCTCCATAATTATTCAGAAATTACTGGCACTCAATATAATATAATGGAACATAAATAGTGATGAGCACTAAAATGCTTGAGTATTTGTTACTTCTTGAATCGAGCACGTCAGACACTCGGATGGGCTTGACTCGACTACGGAGCATAATGGAAGTCAATGGGAAACTCAAACATTTTTACGGAAGACCCTAAAGGAGAGGAGAGAGACCAGGAGGGTAATTGAGCATGTTGAGCACTCACAAGATATTTGATCGAGTACCAAGTATAATGGAGGTCAAAGGGAGACTCAAACATTTTTCCGGAAGACTCTAACAGAAGGGCACAGAGAGAGACCGGGCAGAGAGTTGATCACTTGAAAGATACTCGATTGATTATCGAATCCCTCGAGCACTCTGATGCTTGATCACGTGTCAAGCAGTGTCGAGCATGCTCACTCATCACTAAATATAAAGAAGTATGCATCACATAAAGAATAAATGTACAGTATGATTCAGAAAGGTTTATTCACGTCTACCTGACAGTCTATGGGTGGCTTTGCACACTACGACATCGCAGGTGCGATGTCGGTGGGGTCAAATTGAAAGTGACGCACATCCGGCATCGCATGCGATATCGTAGTGTGTAAAGCCTTGATGAAACGATTAACGAACGCAAAATCGTCGTAATCGTATCATCGTTGCAGCGTCGGCGTAATTCATAATTACGCTGACGCGACAGTCCGATGTTGTTCCTCGCTCCTGCGGCAGCACACATCGCTGTGTGTGAAGCCACAGGAGCGAGGAACATCTCCTACCGGCGTCACTGCGGCTTCCGTAGGATATGCGGAAGGAAGGAGGTGGGCAGGATGTTTACATCCTGCTCATCTCCGCCCCTCCGCTCCTATTGGCCGCCTGCCGTGTGACGTCGCTGTGACGCCGCACGACCCGCCCCCTTAGGAAGGAGGTGGGTCGCCGGCCAGAGCGACGGTCGCAGGGCAGGTGAGTGCGTGTGAAGCTGGCGTAGCGATAGTTTTCGCTACGCCAGCTATCACACGATATCATACCTGCGACGGGGGCGGGCACTATCGCGTGCGACAACGCAGCATCGGCCTGCGATGTCGCATCGTGCAAAGCCCGCCTATATCTATATATATAATTGCCTTATTCTGTCTGTCTGTCTGTCTATCTGTCTGTCTGTCTTGCTCCAAAATTGTGTCCTTACGGTGACACAAAGCGGATTGTCCGCTGGCCTCGCCATGGCCCCGCCCCCCCGCACGGATTGGTCTCTCGCCCTGGCTCCCCCTCCACACGGATTGGCCGGCCGCTCGCACAGGCTCCGCCCCCCACACGGATTGGCCTCTCGCCCCGGCACTCTGCACGTATTGGCAACTCGGTCACGCCCCGCCCCCCTCACGCAATGCATGCTCGCTCTGGCCCCGCCCCCCGCACGCATCCCCCGAACTGACACGGAGACACGACTCCCAGGTGAGTACTGTACCCCCAGGAGCCCACATCAGCATACGCCGCCAACCCAGCCGACACAAACCCTCGCATTGCTGGGGTTTGCCGCCGTATGCTGGTGTGGGCTCCCGTGCGAGTGAGGGACGTGATGCGCTGGTAACCATGGTAGCATAGTTACCAGCGCATCAAGGTCGTGCAGCGGCGGAACATCCACACGCACACACATAACAACAGACACACACATACACACGCACATCAGATCACACTCACTCTCACACACACCTCACATCGCATCCACACACTCACAGCATCCGGAGATATCGCTTGCTTCTCGGCCGCGATACTGTGCTGTGAGCTTCCAGGACCTGCCGGAGGATCACATGGCCAGAAGCATGTAGTATCTCCGGATGTTGTGAGCGTGAGCTCGTATGTGCAATATCGTCAGTGTGTGTGAGTGTATGCGATCGGGTGTGTGTGAGTGTATGCGATCGGGTGTGTGTGAGTGTATGCGATCGGGTGTGTGTGAGTGTATGCGATCGGGTGGGTGTGAGTGTATGCGATCGGGTGGGTGTGAGTGTATGCGATCGGGTGTGTGTGAGTGTATGCGATCGGGTGGGTGTGAGTGTATGCGATCGGGTGGGTGTGAGTGTATGCGATTGGGTGGGTGTGAGTGTATGCGATCGGGTGGGTGTGAGTGCATGCGATCGGGTGGGTGTGAGTGTATGCGATCGGATCTGTGAGTGTCAGCAGAGGAGCACGGCGTGCTGGAAGAGGCTGGGAGGAGAGAGGCTGATCCTGGGGAAGGCTGGGAGGGGGAGGCTGATGCTGGGGGAGGCTGATGTTGGGGGAGGCTGGGAGGGTGTAGGCTGATGCTGGGGGAGGCTGATGCTGGGGGAGGCTGGGAGGAGAGAGGCTGATGCTGGGGGAGGCTGATGCTGGGGGTGGCTGGGATGAGAGAGGCTGATGCTGGGGGAGGCTGATGCTGGGGGAGGCTGAAAGGAGAGAGGCTGATGCTGGGGGAGGCTGATGTTGGGGGAGGCTGGGAGGGTGTAGGCTGATGCTGGGGGAGGCTGATGCTGGGGGAGGCTGGGAGGAGAGAGGCTGATGCTGGGGGAGGCTGATGCTGGGGGTGGCTGGGATGAGAGAGGCTGATGCTGGGGGAGGCTGATGCTGGGGGAGGCTGGAAGGAGAGAGGCTGATGCTGGGGGAGGCTGATGCTGGGGGAGGCTGGGAGGGGGAGGCTGATGCTGGGGGAGGCTGGGAGGAGAGAGGCTGATGCTGGGGGAAGCTGGAAGGAGAGAGGCTGATGCTGGGGGAGGCTGGGAGGGGGAGGCTGATGCTAGGGGAGGCTGGGAGGAGAGAGGCTGATGCTGGAGGAGGCTGGAAGGAGAGAGGCTGATGCTGGGGGAGGCTGATGCTGGGGGAGGCTGGGAGGCGGAGGCTGATGCTGGGGGAGGCTGGGAGGCGGAGGCTGATGCTGGGGGAGGCTGGAAGGAGAGATGCTGATGCTGGGGGAGGCTGATGCTGGGGGAGGCTGATGCTGGGGGAGGTTGGGAGGAGGGAGGAGAAAGGCTGATGCTGGGGGAGGCTGATGCTGGGGGAGGCTGGAAGGAGAGAGGCTGATGCTGGGGAAGGCTGATGCTGGGGAAGGCTGGAAGGAGAGAGGCTGATGCTGGGGGAGGCTGATGCTGAGGGAGGCTGGGAGGTGGAGGCTGATGCTGGGGAAGGCTGGGAAGAGGGAGGCTGGGAGGAGAGAGGCTGATCCTGGGGAAGGCTGGGAGGAGGGAGGCTGGGAGGAGAGAGGCTGATGCTGGGGGAGGCTGATGCTGGGGGAGGCTGGAAGGAGAGAGGCTGATGCTGGGGTAGGCTGATGCTGGGGGAGGCTGGGAGGGGGAGGCTGGGAGGAGGCTGATGCTGGGGGAGGCTGGGAGGAGGAAGCCTGGGAGGGGGGAGGCTGAGAGAAGAGAGGCTGATGCTGGGGGAGGCTGAGGCTGGGAGGAGAGAGGCTGATGCTGGGGACAGAGAGGCTGATGCTGGGAGCAGAGAGGCTGATGCTGGGAGGAGAGAGGCTGATGCTGGGAGGAGAGAGGCTGATGCTGGGAGGAGAGAGGCTGATACTGGGGGCAGAGAGGCTGATACTGGGGGCAGAGAGGCTGATGCTGGGGGCAGAGAGGCTGATGCTGGTGCAGCATGGGGGATGGAGCACGATGGGGGGTGCGCAGCATGGGGGATGGAGCACGATGGGGAGTGCGCAGCATGGCGGATGGAGCACGTTTGGGACTGCGCAGCATGGCGGATGGAGCACGTTTGGGAGTGCGCAGCATGGCGGATGGAGCACGTTTGGGAGTGCGCAGCATGGCGGATGGACCACGTTTGGGAGTGCGCAGCATGGCGGATGGACCACGTTTGGGAGTGCACAGCATGGCGGATGGAGCACGTTTGGGAGTGCGCAGCATGGCGGATGGAGCACGATGGGGGGTGCGCAGCATGGGGGATGGAGCACGATGGGAGGTGCACACCTCCCCCCAACACACACACACACACAACACACCACACACACACTGGGAACCACAAACACCGCCCTACACAGACACCCACACACACAGACAACGCTACACACACACAACACCCAACACACAAACACCGCGGCATACATAAATATACGCACATACCACGCAACACACACACATTGCACAAAACATACCTCCCCCCAAAACAAACCACACCCACACAAACCGCGCAACACACACACACACACAACGCTACAGACACACAGCGCTCCACAAACAACGCAACACACATACAACACCGCTCTCACCCCCTGCCACACCCAGACAACACCCAAAACATGTACAGCACCCTACACAAACACTTGGTAACTACACACAACAACATCTATATATATCTATATATATAATTGCCTTATTCTGTCTGTCTGTCTGTCTGTCTATCTGTCTGTCTGTCATGCTCCGAAATTGTGTCCTTACGGTGACACAAAGCTGATTGGCCGCTGGGCTCGCCATGGCCCCGCCCCCCACACGGATTGGCCGCTTGCCCAGGCTGCGCCCCCACACGGATTGGCCAGCCGCTCGCCCAGGCTCCGCCCCCCCACAGATTGGCCTCTCGCCCCGGCACCCTGCAGGCATTGGCAATTCGGCCACGCCACGCCCCGCCCCCCTCACGCAATGCACGCTAGCTCTGGCCCCGCCCCCTCCCTCCCCCGCGCATTTCCCGAACTGACACGGCTGACACGGAGGTGAGTACGGTACTCCCTCCCCCCCCCCGGCCCCCGCTCGCACGAGAGTGGTGTGGATACGTTGGTAACCATGATCACACACACCTCACACACACCTCACACACACCTCACATCGCATCCACATACTCACAACATCCTGGGATATCGCTTGCTTCTCGGCCTCGATACTGTGCTGTTGTGACCTTCCAGGACCTGACGGAGGATCACATGGCCAGAGGCATGTGATATCTCCTGATGTTGTGAGTATGAGCGCCTAAGTGCGATATCGTCAGTGTCTGTGTGTGTGAGTGGATGCGATCGGGTGTGTGTGAGTGGATGCGATCGGGTGTGTGTGAGTGGATGCGATCGGGTGTGTGTGAGTGGATGTGATCGGGTGTGTGTGAGTGGATGCGATCGGGTGTGTGTGAGTGGATGCGATCGGGTGTGTGTGAGTGGATGCGATCGGGTGTGTGCGAGTGGATGCGATCGGGTGTGTGTGAGTGGATGCGATCGGGTGTGTGAGTGTCGGCAAAGGAGCACGGCGTGCTGGAGGAGGCTGGGAGCAGAGAGGCTGATCATGGGGAAGGCTGATGCTGGGGGAGGCTGGGACGAGGGAGGCTGATGCTGGTGGAGGCTGATGCTTGGGGAGGCTGATGCTGGGGGAGGCTGGAAGGAGAGAGGCTAATGCTGGTGGAGGCTGATGCTTGGGGAGGCTGATGCTGGGGGAGACTGGGAGGGGAAGGCTGATGCTGAGGGAGGCTGGGAGGAAGGAGGCTGGGAGTAGAGAGGCTGATCCTGGGGAAGGCTGGGAACGGGAGGCTGATGCTGAGGGAGGCTGGAAGGAGAGAGGCTGATGCTGGGGGAGGCTGGAAGGAGAGAGGCTGATGCTGGTGGAGGCTGATGCTTGGGGAGGCTGATGCTGGGGGAGACTGGGAGCGGAAGGCTGATGCTGAGGGAGGCTGGGAGGGGGAGGCTGGGAGGAAGGAGGCTGGGAGGAGAGAGGCTGATCCTGGGGAAGGCTGGGAAGAGGAGGCTGATGCTGAGGGAGGCTGGAAGGAGAGAGGCTGATGCTGGGGGAGGCTGGAAGGAGAGAGGCTGAGGCTTGGAGGAGAGAGGCTGATGCTGGCGGAGGCTGATGCTGGGGGAGGCTGGAAGGAGAGAGGCTGATGCTGGTGGAGGCTGATGCTTGGGGAGGCTGGGAGAGGGAGGCTGATGCTGAGGGAGGCTGGGAGGAGGGAGGCTGGGAGAGGTAGGTTGAGAGAAGAGAGGCTGATGCACACACACACACACACACACACACGCGCGCGCACTGCACAACACACCACACACACACACACACACACTGGGAACCACAAACAACTGCCCTACACAGACACCCACACACACAGACAACGCTGGACACACACACAACACCCAACACACAAACACCGCGGCACACACAAATATACGCACATACCGCACAACACACACATTGCACAAAACATACCTCCCCCCAAAACACACCACACACACACAAACCGCGCAACACACACACAACGCTACACACACACAGCGCTCCACAAACAACGCAACACACGCTCTCACCCCCCGTCACACCCAGACAACACCCAGAACATGTACAGCGCCTACACAAACACTTGGTAACTACACACAACAACATCTCTATATATATATATATATATATATAAAACAAAAATCATACATGAACTACACAATACGTAAACTCTAGAATACCCGATGCGTAGAATCGGGCCACCTTCTAGTATATATATATATATATATATATATATATAACAAAAATCATACATTAACTACACAATACGTAAATTCTAGAATACCCGATGCGTAGAATCGGGCCACCTTCTAGTACTAAATAATGATATTAATTAATACATTTTATATTGATTAGATAGTGCCTACCGGTATGGTTGCAATGGGGTTGTTTATGTTTGCAATGGGGTTATTCTATGCCTGTGTACTGAATCAATAGACTTACACATTAACAAGAACTAAGCTTGCTGCTAGGGATACAAAGTTGTTGTCCATGGTTGACATCAAGAAGTAGAAGAAGAACCTATTAGGGCACTGCAGGAAGTAATGAGACCTAGGTATGTAGCTGTGGAGGTGCAGAGGTAGTATTCTCCTCCCAATGTTGGTGTCTAGAAGAGCCTTAAAAGTGTTTATCCCACAAATGAAGTACATATTAAATCAACATATCCTGTAATAATAATAATAATAATAATAAATTCCACAATTGGATGTGTTAAACACATGTTCCTGTGCTGAGATAATCTATGCTATGTACTGTTTAATATGTCTGACTGCACAGGAACATTGTCTGAATATACGACAGCTCCTTTCCAGGGAAGGAAATAAAAGAGAGTGTACAGACAGGATAGCATGAGATGCCAGCTGATTTTTTTCTGTGAGGTAAAACCTGTTTAAAAAGAAGCAAGGGAAATGTTTTACTTCACAGAAAGAATTAGCTGCAATCACATGCTGTCCTGTCTATATATTCTCTTTGTTTACGTCCTCCCCTGGCCAGAAGCTGTGGTTTATTCAGACCCCGTTCCTGTATGGTCAGACATATCCATTACACCATGGTAGAGGCACATATATAAGATTATCTCAGCACAGGAACATTTTTTAACACATCCAATTGTGGAACCTATTATTATTCCAGCATCTATTGATAAAAATGTAGTTTGTTTGAGGTACAAGCCCTTTACAACTTCAGAAAAAAACAAGTATTAAAGATGAGACAATACAATGTCATCTAAGAGAGGAAGGTCTATCATCTTAGGGTTTGTTTACTAAACCAATTTCCTATCTCTATCATTACTCAATACTAGAATACAAGTGAATCCTGGTGTAAAAATCTAAGCAGTGTGAAGAAAACCTGTCACATTACTTTACTTTTCCCAAAGACGTAAGTAGGTGATGCATCGAATACAACAACTCATGCCTATCCAGTAAAACATACAGCAATTATTTTGATCTCATATTATAGAATATTCAAAACACAATAAAAAAAAGCTTCAAAAATAAAACAAAAACTGAAATAAAAGTCCCAGTAAAAGTTTTGTCATCAAATTTTCAGTAGCGCTGGCTCTACGTAAGAGCAAAAACTCCACAAAGAACTCTGCAATAGACAAAATAAAATAATGAGATTAGGGTATTTTTTTTTAAAGTATTTTTTAGGTGTTTAGATAGGGGAATTGCTTAGTGCATGGGCATATAAACAGAACTTGTGCTTTCCTCACTTGCCTCTCGAAAAAAGCCAAAAAGGCAAATCCTCGTGGGGCAGAACACTAAGCGTATAGTTCTATTTTCCCACATTGGATAATACTGATGTGCTGACTATCCAATGCTCCTTTGTGAGTATATTAATTGTTTTTTAGACTATGCTTTGGCTGCTCTGATGAATAGAGAATCACAAAGTTTATTTTGAAAAGAACATGTTTGGGCGTTGAAAACACCAGCCAAGAATAATCCGCAATCCAACATCTATCCCAATGGATGCTGCCTCATTAGACGATCTGTCAGAATAAAGTATTAAGACAAAAGCTAGAGTTTTTATGACATCATTCACATTGTGATAATGTTGAGAGGTCGTAATCTCATTATTTTATAATTATTTGCATTTATCTCTTCAATGATAGCTTCAGCATAAAGGCCCAGTCACGCTAAACAACTTACCAGCGATCCCAACAACGATACAACCTGATAGGGATCGCTGGTAAGTTGCTAGGAGGTCGCTGGTGAGATGTCACACTAAGCGACGCTCCAGCGATCCCACCAGCAACCTGACCTGGCAGGAATTGCTGGAGCGTCACTACACGGGTTGCTGGTGAGCTGTCACACAGGCAGATCTCACCAGCAACCAGTGACCAGCCCCCAGCCAGTAGCGCCGCGTGGAAGCGATGCTGCGCTTGGTAACTAAGGTAAATATCGGGTAACCAACCCAATATTTACCTTGGTTACCAGCGCACACCGCTTAGCGCTGGCTCCCTGCACAATTAGCCACAGTACACATCGGGTTAATTACCCGATGTGTACTCTTCTCCGTGTGCAGGCAGCAGGAGCCGGCTTCTGCGGACGCTGGTATCCACAGTAAACATCGGGTAACCAAGAAGCCCTTACCTTGGTTACCCGATATTTACCTTCGTTACCAGCGTCCGCTGCTCTCACACTGCCTGTGCCGGCTCCCTGTTCCCTGCACTCCTAGCCACAGTACACATCGGGTTAATTACCCGATGTGTACGTGGCTATGTGTGCAGAGAGCAGGGAGCCGGCACTGACAGCGTGAGAGCGGCGGAAGCTGGTAACGAAGGTAAATATCGGGTAACCAAGGTAAGGGCTTCTTGGTTACCCGATGTTTACCGTGGTTACCAGCGTCCACAGAAGCCGGCTCCTGCTGCCTGCACTTTTAGTTGTTGCTCTGTCGCTGTCACACACAGCGATGTGTGCTTCACAGCGGGGGAGCAACAACTAAAAAATGGTCCAGGACATTCAGTAACAACCAGCGACCTCACAGCAGGGGCCAGGTTGTTGCTGGATGTCACACACAGCAACATCGCTAGCAACATCGCTGCTACGTCACAAAAGTTGTTCCGTAGTAGTGATGTTGCTAGCGATGTTGCTTAGTGTGACATGGCCTTAAGTCATACTGAAGCTGAAGGTGAGCACACAATAAGAATTTACAGGAATACACAGATATGCACAGAACAGCAAAAGTTCCAAATGAATGAGCTAGTAATAAGATAAGGCATTACATAAGTGTCCTAGAAATCTGATACTATTTTTACAATTTCATACTGTTTTGATAATCTAAAGTCTACTCTAACTGTAAGGTCGGGCCACACGGGAGACTACTGCGATCCTCGCATGACACTCGGCTCACGCTGGCAGGACAGCGGGAGCCGAGTGTCATGCGAGTGTCACTGCGACTGAGGTCCGATCGTGCGATCGAACCACAGCTGCGAGGGCGGGCCGGCACTCAGGAGTGGAGGGTCAGCTCTGATGAGGGGCGGGCCAGCACAGAGGAGGAGAGGGAGGGATTTATGGCTATTGCCATTGTTGCCCTGCACTCACAGTACACTTGTGTACTGTGAGTGCAGTGTGACATTTCTCTCGCCCCATAGACTTGAATGGGTGCGAGAGAAACAAGGATCGCATTACACCCACAGCATGCTGCGGCTGTTTTCTCGGTCCGATTATGGCTGAGAAAATAATCGCTCATGGATGCTGGCACATAGACTAATATTATTCCGAGTGGAATGCGATGTTTTATCGCATTCCACTCGCTCCGGTTTTCATGCCGTGTGTTTTAGGCCTAAAGAATACTGCCATACATGCTTTTGGATTGAATGCTCTTCTTCCACACAGACGAAGCTTCTTGGTCCATTGCATACTGCGTGGAAATATAATTTCATGCCAATTCTATAACAATGACAAGGGACATTCAATATAATTCTGTCAGCAAAGTATGGAACCAAAATATTGAGTTGGTAGAAAACCAACAGGCTTCTTAAAGATGGGAAAGGTTGCTTTATGTCATCCTCAATAGAGATGAGCGAACCTGAGGTTCGGTTTTTGAACCAAACACCAAATTTTAAAATCAAGGTTCTAGTTTGTTGTTCGGATGCTGTACATGTGAGCAAAACTTGTGTGAGCAACACTGTGCTCAGACATGCTCGGTGCTCAGTTCTGTACGAGCCGCTTGCAGTGTTTGAACAGCGCACACTGGGGGTAACAACAGCATGATCTCATGTAGTGTGCAACAGCAAAAAAGTTTGAAAAAGCTCGCCCAACCTCCCCCGGAAGTATTCTGCTTATGGCTGGCTGTATGTGGGCAAAGACTTAAACTGCCAATCAGTGGTTTGATACGAGGTTCAGGTTAAGCTCGAGCCTGTGGAGCTAGGCTCGTTTGCTGCCGGCGAACCAAGACCCGACAGAACTGCTCATCTCTAATCCTCAGCAAACAGACACGTGTAATAAGTATTTGGATATACCAAACACCATGGCCCCCTTCACACGTCCGTGAAAAAAAGATCCGTTTTTTCACGTACGTGTTAAAGGGCTGGTTTGTTCCCCGTGTGCCGTGTTTGTGGCACATTCCTGTTCACCGTGTGTTATACGTAATAACACACGGAGAACAGAAATCCCCGCCTTACCTGCTTCTTCCGGTTCTGTCTGTGGTGCTGAATGACAGCGTCCGTCACAGGCCATGCCCCGCAGATGCTGCTTCCGGCCCCCAGTGAAGAAGACGCATTGTTCAAATTCACTGGGGGACGGATGCAGGTGACAGCCGCGGCAGAGACTCCAGGACTCGTGGAGGTGAGTTTGTGTTTTTTTATTTTTTACAATGTCATGAGTGTTTCTCAGGCGCGTGTCACATGCACCCGCATCCAAACTACATCTGTCGCGGGCGGAGGAGGGGACGCTGCGCTCACCCAGTGCTCATGCTCGGGTCCGGCTGCTGCTGCTCGGTGGCTCGAGCGATGGGCCGGATCCCGGGGACTCGAGCGGCGTTCCTCGCCCGTGAGTGAAAGGGGGGCGGTGTGGTTTGGGGATATTGTCCGTGACGCCACCCACGGTTGTGGTGAGGTCGTGACACCACCGCTGCTCTGGACGGGGATCCCGGGAGCGATGACAAGGAGCAGCTTGGATGTTGGTTCTCCCCTCCGTGGGTAGGGGGTTTGGTTGTCCCGGGGCCCCTGTGAGGGTTAGGGATGGCAGGCGGGTTACGGGGCCTCGTGAGGTGCAGGGTCGTGGGGGCAGCGCTGTGCCGCACAGCACGGTGGTACTCACTCAGCCAATGACGAATGCAAAGTCTCCGGTAAAACAAATGGCTGGATGGACGGGTCCAACAGACAGCTGCGGTTGTTCTCCTCCCGGTAGATTGATGGTGACTGCCTTTCCCTGCACCTGTGTTGTGTTTACGGTTCCAATGGCTTCCCACCGGTAACCCGCTCCCCAGCTTGGATGGATGCTGAGGGAGCCCCTTTTGCCCGCAGGCTCTGGCCCTGGGAACTGTAGCCTTGGCGGTGACTGTGCTTCCCTTTACGGTGTGAGCTGTTGCCTTCAATCGGGTCTTGACTGCTGGGAAACCCCGGAGGTTCCCTTCGCTAACGGATTTGACCGGTTTTACGGCGACTCCTAGCCTGGTCGGGGTCCATAGGCCCTGCCGAATGGTGCTGGCTTCTCTTCACTCCCCGATCCGGTACCGGCGGGCCACCGCCCGTCCCCGATCCTTACGGTTCACTCCAATCAGCCTCTCCTGCAGACGGTCACCACCGTCTGCCAACCTTGCTGTATGTGCCCGGGCCACGCACCTGGACACAGTCAGTCTCCTCCACTACCACTTCACTCTTTCACTCCCTAACTGATCTGAACTGACTCCTTTTCCCGCCTCCAAGACTGTGAACTCCTCGGACGGCGGGACCAACCGCCTGGCCCACCCCCTGGTGTGGATATCAACCCCTGGAGGAAGGCAACAAGGATTTGTGTTTGACCTAGGTGTGCCTAGCCGGGGTGTGGGGTGTGTTGTTGCAGTACCTGTGACATCCTGGCTTGTCCAGGGCACCACACATCCATGTGGTACGTGTGCGGGCCCGTGCTGCTGGAGAAACACGGACATGCATCCGTGTGGAGCACAAGGCACACGTCTGCTCCACACGGAGGCACGGGCCACTAGCAGAACACGTGTGTGCACATATACACATTGATTTTAATGGGTATACGTGTGCCCGTGTCTCGGTACATACGGGCACGGACCTAGCACATACCGGAGACATGGACATGTGAAGGGGGCCTTACATGAAGTCAGGCATACCAGTGGATTTCGGTGGTCATTGGCCAACCATCCACAGGGTGGAAGAACCCAACTTTTACTCAATAGCTGATCTTGGATAACATTGAGATTGTTGGATTCCATCCTTTGTTAAAAAAAAGTAATAGAGCCATATTCATCTTCCTTTGAGAATATATGCATTCTAGGTCAAGTCAAGCAAGCAAGTGTATAAGATTCATTTTGGCACTTGAATAGTTAAACATAATTCTATTATCTGTACACATTAACCATTCCACCAGTAAAATAATATGTAAGTAGAAGGAAAAATGCACTATAGTGTGTCACAAGTAAGAGCGTTATGTGTTTTTATTATCCGGTACCATACCGGGCTTTTTGTTATTTTTAGACAAATCTATCTTAAAAGATACTATTATGATAAGGGCTGTTATCCCCACATGTCAGTAGAGAGCCGCTCAGTGCTGACAATGTTAACAATTCATTGACTTGTTATCCATAAATGAGAAATGAAACATTGATATTTCCTTTCCGTCAGTTACCACTTATACCAAGGTGTCACAAAAATATGTGATGTAAAAGATATTACAAAAATGTTAAACAGAATGACCACAAATCTGTGAGAAAAGACCAGGTGTCTGCAGTCCCAACAGACACATACAATCCTTTCCTTGTTTAAAGATGTAGAAGATGGAGCTGGAGTGGTTATCCTGATACTGTAAATTATACGTACAGATGAAATATTCATTTTCTACTGCACAGTATAGGAATCCATCTATAGTTATTTTATTATTATTCAACTAGCATGAAACCCCATCCCATCACTGCCCCTTCAGAACGCTGGCAGACTAGACTTTAAACCAGATCTGACAGCAAGAATTAAATGAGCAAAGGTGTAACTTAAAGGGATTCTGCCACCAGGTTTTACCTACCCCATCTAAGAGCAGTATGATGTAGAGACATAGACCCTGATTCCAGGAATGTGTCACCTATTGGGCTGCTTGCTGTAGTTTTGATAAAATCAATTTTGTCTGCTGCAGATCTAGCAGTTCTCTGAATGTTAAGCTCTTTATAATTCTGACCGTAGCCCTGATTCAATGCTTAATGTATACACTGTGCATAGGCAGAAAGCTGCTAATCAGAGGTGGGGCAGGGTATTACAGAGCTCATGAATATGGAAGGCAACATAGAACAGGTTTACTATTCTGCAATGATGATATCCTGCTGGAAAAAACTTTTTTATTAAAACTACAGCAAGTAGCCCAGTAAGTGATGCATCATTGAAATCAGGGTCTCTGTCTCTACTGTGTGCTGATCTTATATTAAGTGGCAAAACCTGGTGACAGATTCCCTTTAAGGCTCCTTCCTAGAACAACCTACAATTCGAAAACTATTAAAGGGAACCAAACATCAGGATTTTCATTTATAAGGTAAAGCCAGTGCAGTACTGGCACTATCAGGCATATTATCTACATATCATTAGTGGTCAGCTCGAAATATTTAGGCTTTCAAATCCAAGAAAGTGAAGTTTAAAAATTTGTCAGCTTTTTGATTGACAGTTGCACTAAACAGATAATATCCGGGTGGGTTATGCACATGATTCCCACCCCATAGCCCCCCCCACACGCCACCTGTTCCCCCTCTCTCTGGCTCTATGCTAATTTTTCTTTTCAGTAACATGGTGTTGGAGTTGGCGCCTGTGCATAGCGCTTATCTCCAGCACCATCTTTCTGAAGCCCGCCTTACCCCCTGCTGTTCTAATCTTCCGACTGAGAGGGCGGCGCATGCGCCCTTGCATCCTCTGCTCTCTTGTGACCGCGGGAGAGCGTGCAGTCACAACAGAAGGGGAGAACAGCTGATCAGAGGAAACCGTGCAGCCCCAAGACACCATGCCAGCGCCAGGTTGACAAAGACAGAAGACCAGGATCACGGAGGGGTGAGAGGGAGTAATAAACATGGAGTATGTAAGTGTGTCTGTGTATTTATTTCTAATAAAGTATTTTTTCTCTGTGTGGTGTCTTTTTTTTAACCCTTTATTGGAGATTCTTAATGGCTGGGTCAAACTTGGCCTGACATTAAGAATCTCGGGCTTTATATCAGCCAGTAAAACAAAGCTGGTATTAACCCCTTATTACCCAGGGCCGCTGCAAGAGTTGGATACAGCGCCAGAAGATGCTTCTATGAAAGCGCCATTTTAAGGGGCGGCTGCGGACTGCAATTCATAGTGGGGGCGCCCAGGAAGTTTGGGCAATCCTTCACTGCGGATTTCAGTCCCAAGCTGCCTAGTTGTACCTGGCTGGATACAAAAATTGGGCAAAGTCCACGTCGTTTTTTTTTTTTTAATTATTTCATGAAATTCATGAAATAATTAAAAAAGGGCTTCCCTATATTTTTGGTTCCCAGCCAGGTACTAATAGGCAGCTGGGGATTGGGGGCAGCCCGTACCTGCCTGCTGTACATAGCATACAAAAATATGGCAAAACCCACGTCATTTTTTTGTTTTTTTAAATTCATTAAAAAAAATGCGTGAGCTCTTGCTGCATTTTCTATTGCTAGCTGAGGGTAACCAAAGCAGCTACTGTCTGCTAACCCCAACTGCTTAGTGTTACCTTCACTGGCAATGGAAAATCCAGGGAAGCCCTTTTTTATTATTTTATTTTTTTTTTTTGCCCAAAAATTATAAAAAAACAAAAGACGTGGGCTTCGCCATATTTTTGTATGCTAGCCAGGTACGGGCTGCCCCCAACCCCCAGCTGCCTATTTGTACCTGGCTGGGAACTAAAAATATAGGGAAGCCCTTTTTTTAATAATTTCATGAATTTTATGAAATAATTTAAAAAAAAAAAAAAACTATGTGGGCTTCGCCCAATTTTTGTATCCAGCCAGGTACAACTAGGTAGATGGTGACTGGAATCCGCAGCGCAAGGTGGGCCAAGCTTTCTGGGGTCCCCCACTGCGAATTGCAGTCCGCAGCCACCCCAGAAAATGGTGCTTTCATAGAAGCGCCATCTTCTGGTGCTGTATCAACTCTTCCAGCGGCCCTGGTGGCGGGTGGCACGCTGGGTAATAAGGGGTTAAAACCAGCTTTTTTATACCAGCTGATATAAAGCCCGAGATTCTTAATGTCAGGCCAAATTTGACCCGGCCATTAAGAATCTCCAATAAAGGGTTAAAAAAAGACACCCCACAGAGAAAAAATACTTTATTAGAAATAAATACACAGACACACTTAGGTACATTTTTATTACTCCCTATCACCCCTCCACAATCCTGGTCTTCTGTCTTCTTCAACCTGGCGCTGGCACAGTGTCTTGGGGCTGCACAGTTTCCTCCGATCAGCTGTTTTCCTCTTCTGTTGTGACCGCACGCACTCCCGCAGTCACAAGAGAGCAGAGGATGCTAGGGAGCATGCGCCGCCCTCTCAGTTGGAAAATTAGAACAGCAGGGGGTAAGGCGGGCTTCAGAAAGATGGCGCTGGAGATAAGCGCTATGCGCAGGCGTCAACTCTGACGCTATGTTACTGAAAAGAAAAATTAGCATCGAGACAGAGAAAGGGAGGAACAGATGGCAGGCGGAGCGGGAATCATGTGCATAACCCGCCCAGATATTATCTGCTTAGTGCAACTGTCAATCAAAAAGCTGCCGAATTTTTAGACTTCACTTTCTAAACATCCGAGCTGACCACTAATGGTATGTAGATAATATGCCTGATAGTGCCAGTACTGCACTGGCTTTACCTTATATATGAAAATCCAGATGTTTGGTTCCCTTTAAAGGAAATCTGTCAGCAGGTTTTTGCTATGTAAACTGAGAACAACATTCTGTAAGGATTAAAAAACAAAGATCACCTGTGCTTCACTTATCAGGTTGTGTGCCATTGTTCACTTGCACAAAAGGCTTTATCACCTAGTGATTATCAATACAGGACTAGAAACTCATGAGTACACCAGTCCAACACACCCCTTCCTCTGATTGACACCTCACAGTCAATGCACAATCTCTACAGAGAGCCTGGTGTAGGCAGGACAGCTCTGTCATCCCTGCTACAGGGATATATCTAAATGTATTGATTGTGTCAGAGCCGCTGCACCCAGTAATCTAAGTTAAATATTGTTGGATTCAAAATCTCTTTGCCTTCATGATGCTGCTCTCAGATGAGATAGCAAAAACCTGCTGACAGATTCCCTTTAATATAATTACAAAAACTCGAAGTAAAATTCATGTCTATTGTATAAGAGATTGGTTTTTCTCATAACATTTTCAGGAATGTTTCTAAACTTCAGTGCAATTATAAGGATAATATTTATTCTATCCAGAACTTACTTTACCAGTTGGACAACAACCAATGTTTAGTGCACTAAGCTTCTTTTTCCTCATGAAAATTAAGGGTTATTTACATCATTTTGTAGCTATTAATTTATTATACTGATAAACATGCTATTTCCAAAACTTAGTGCTTCTTCCATGAAGTCTGGTAGACTAAAAAATACAAAAAAAATACATTCTAATTGACTCTTAAGACCTGTTTAGAAGAAAAGCAGTCACCTTTTCTTAAATTTGGAAGAAAAGACAACATCGGCCTTGCTGCGTTTCAACTTACACCCTAAACTTAAAGTGGTATTCCCATCTCCAAGAACCTATCCCAATATGTAGTAGATGTAATAATAACAATATTAGCAAATACTGTGGAACCTTGGATTAAGAGTAAGTTGGTTTGAGAGCGTTTTGCAAGACAAGCAAAGCTTTTTAAAAATTTGTAACTTGGTTTAAGAGCAATGATTTGCAATAAGAGCAAATCCTCACTGTGCACACTTCTGTTTACGTCTTTTCACCACGCTCTAACCCGCTCTGGAGGTAAATATCTGTATATACAGTATGTACCGCATACCACAGGTGGCGTCACAATTTATTCCATGTAAATAATCCCCACCATCATCATTATTAACGACACCGCCGGGGTCATGGAACCGGGCCCTGTTGCCTTGACATCCTCCAAGCAGAAACAGAGCCGGCCCGAAAATGAGTGCCCCCAGGCCCCGGTGCAGGCGTGTCATAACAATAACCATCTGCAGTGAAAACCTGCAAGGCTAATATAGCCCTTTTTTCTAATTTCTAAACCTATTGATACTCTACCCAACCATTGTGCTATTATAGACCCCTTGGTTTTGCCAAGAAACGATGTTAGCATTTACAAAATATCATTAAGAAATAAATGAACAAACTACATTTTAAACAATAGGTCTTGAAATAATAACAAGTTTTACAATTGGATGTGTTAATAAAAAAATATTCCTGTGCTGAGATAATCTTCTATATGTGCCCCTGCTATGTACTGTGTAATGGCCGTGTCTGACCGTACATGGACATGGTCTGATCATGCCACATCTCCTGGACAGGGCAGGAAGCAAAAAGCAGTATACAGATATAACAGCATGGGATCACAGCTGATTGCTTTCTGTGAGGTAAAACATTTCCCTGCCTATTTTTAAAGGTTTTACCTCACCGAAAGAATCATCTGTGATCCCTTACTGTTATATCTGTATACTCTGTCTTACTTCCTCCCTTGTCCAGATGTTGTATGATCAGGCCATGTCCCTTTATGGTCAGACACAGCCATTACACAGTACAAAGCAGGGGCACATACTGTATATAAGATTATTTAAGCTCAGGAACATTTATTTTTCTAACACATTTAATTGTGGAACTTATTAATATTTCAAGAAGTATAAATGCACTTTATTCATGGGACAACCATTTTAAGTCATCATATATATCGGGTATCGTGGACCATCAATATTTCAGAGTGAATGCTCATAAATGCTAAGATGTGATGAACTACTTAAGATCCATGTGATAAGCCATGGTAACACACTGCGTTACTCGCCTTTATAATGTATTCATATACGAGGCGGCCTGAGGAGTATAGTGCTTGTGATGTAATGTTTGTTGACACATTTCTTTTTGTAAAGATAAATTAAGTTCAGGACTAAAATATTCATTTGATAGAAAACACAGATGGAAGTCCATATGCACATATTAGCATTTGCCCTTGCAGAATTCCAATGTCTGTGTGTAATATTGCACATTTCTTGTACTTTGATATTAAACATGAAGTGTAATGTCGTCAAATATGCCATTATTAATATTATCATTTCATCATATTTAATTTAAATTCTGTATAATAAAACGGCTGTTCCTGTCCTCAATTACAAAAATTACTTTTCAGCGTCATAAATCATACCCTCCACATGTATGTTTTTGGCAAATACACAAGCTGTATATTCCTCTACTGCCTGAATACTTGGCTGTCATCTGTGCTTTCTTTTTATTCGATTTCTACTATACCAGAGCAATTTCTTACTAGAAATGGAAAGGGCTCATTTTGTAGTATTAGTTCTTAAAGATGGCAACCTTTCAATTACCCACTCTCTCCTGCTACCTGACATTGAGCTCTGCACACCAAATTCCTTTAGACGACAATTTAGTAAATATCTTTATATATGTTCACAGTATTAACTTATCAATGATAGCTAACTATTAAAGGGAATCTATCAGCAGGTTTTCCCTTTTTAATCTGAGAACAACATAATAAAGGGGCAGAGAGCCTGATTCCAGAGATGTGGCACTTAGGCTGTGTGCTGTAGTTTCAATACAATCAGTGTTTTATCAACAGGAATTATCATTACAGGAGTAGGTGTTATAAGCATGCCAGATCAGCGAATCTGTGCAATCCCGCCCCACCAGTGATTGGCAGCTTGCTCACAATGCACAGAGTACCCAGCAAGTAGTGATGGGCGAACCCCCCGTTGTTTGGGATCGGGAGACTTGCCCGAAAATTTTGTAAAGTTCATGTTCGGGGGTCGGATATAATGCGAATTTGCATCTGAACCCCGAACGTGGACTTTACAGTTATGTTGTGGGGCGAGGGAGGCTTTAAAATAATGAATCTAGTTAATAATAAACATTTTCATTATATTTACAGGTCTTGCAACATGCCCTGCAGACTCTGTCTCTCGCCCGCTTCTGCTTCCGGGTCCGATCATTGCTGTGCCCCTGGGTAACCACCACTGACTACAGGATCGTCCATGACGTCATAGCCATGTAACCAGCCTGGTGTGAATATTGTATTACCCCCTGGGTTACAGACTGGTCACATGGCTATGATGTCATGGAAGGTCATGTAGTCAGTGGCGGTTACCTGGGGGCACAGCTGACCATCCTCAGCTATGCACTTGGGTGAAGTGTCTGACAGCTCTCAGCTGAGAATGTGTGAGTGTGAGCAGACCTGTGTTTGTCTTCTCGCCATCAGATTCCATAGCAAAAATCTGCTGACAGATTCCTTTTATGGTCTACAGAGGCTCTTCCAGGTTAGTAATATCTTTTTATTAGGAGAGCCATACTAAATAATTGTGAACAAAAACTTGACATCATCATAGTCTGTGATTTCATAATAGGAGTAAAAATATGCCCGTTAGAGTCTCCCCCCAGTAATACACAGAAGGAATGACGTCCAGTGAGACCATTGAGAGACCTGATGTGAAGTCATATAAATCAAGACGATGTTAACTCTAAACTGATATGAAATCCCCAATGTTTTTTTTTTTATACAAACTGATTGCATGAATGTGTGTTAGGGGTACTTTACACGTTGCAACATCGCTAGCATCGGCTAGCGATGCCGAGCGCGATAGCACCCGCCCCCGTCTTACATGCGATATGTGGTGTTTGCTGCAGTAGCAAACATTATCGCTACGGCAGTGTCACACGCACATACCTGGTCGGCGACGTCGCTGTGACTGCCGAACTATCCCTTCTTCGAGGGGGAGATGCGTTCGGCGTCACAGCGACGTCACCGCAACGTCACTAATCGGCCGGCCAATAGAAGCGGAGGGGCGGAGATGAGAGGGACATAACATCCTGCCCACCTTCTCCCTTCCGCATTGCCGTCGGGGCGCAGGTAAGGAGATGTTTGTCGCTTCTGCGGGTTTACACACAGTGATGTATGCTGCTGCAGGAGCGACAAACAACATCGTACCTGCGGTCGACCCGACATTATGAAAATGAACGATGCTACACAGATCACCGTTTTTTGACGCTTATGCGATCGTTTATCGGTGCATCTAGGATTTACACGTTGCGATGTCGTTACCGGCGCCGGATGTGCGTCACTAACGACGTGACCCCGACGATATTTCGGAATCGATGTCGCTACGTGTAAAGCCCCCCTTACAATTTGGTGTACTATACCAATCTCAAAGAAAAATCATCCTACTTACAATGGCAAAATCCCTGATCCCATTATTCTGGCCTTATATTTCCACCCATCCTGTAGCCTCCAAAACGTTTCCAAGCTAGCCATGTTGGAGGAACTGACCTAACAGGAATTTCTGAACTACTCCAAATGTAAAGCTCATTGACACCATTGGTTTACTATCTGTAAAAATTCTGCTTCTCAGCACCGGACTTCGCTTTGATTTCTGCTCCTGGGTTGACTCGACTTAACCCTTTAAGATCCTATCCAGTTTACTTATCGGTTGTGACCTGTGAACTTTTCAATCTGTTATGACCTTTGTGATCTGTTATAATCTGATTCCATATTGTATTTACAGAAGTTTTCTCATTTCTGATAAGATGAGCTAAGCTTTCCTCACCTAATGTCTATGACAATTGTAAATTTGTCCTTATTGAATAATCTACGCTATATAGTATATACTGTTAAAGACCTTGGACAAAATATACAGTGTATACAAGTAGTATTCAACCCCCTGCAGATTTAGCAGGTTTACACATTCGGAATTAACTTGGCATTGTGACATTTGGAATGTAGATCAGCCTGGAAGTGTGAAATGCACTGCAGCAAAAAAGAATGTTATTTCTTTTTTTATTTTTTTTTTAAATTGTGAAAAGTTTATTCAGAGGGTCATTTATTATTCAACCCCTCAAACCACAAGAATTCTGTTTGGTTCCCCTAAAGTATTAAGAAGTATTTCAGGCACAAAGAACAATGAGCTTCACATGTTTGGATTAATTTTCTCTTTTTCCAGCCTTTTCTGACTAATTAAGACCCTCCCCAAACTTGTGAACAGCACTCATACTTGGTCAACATGGGAAAGACAAAGGAGCATTCCAAGGCCATCAGAGACAAGATCGTGGAGGGTCACAAGGCTGGCAAGGGGTACAAAACCCTTTCCAAGGAGTTGGGCCTACCTGTCTCTACTGTTGGGAGCATCATCGGGAAGTGGAAGGCTTATGGAACTACTGTTAGCCTTCCACGGCCTGGACAGCCTTTGAAAGTTTCCACCCATGCCGAGGCCAGGCTTGTCCGAAGAGTCAAGGCTAACCCAAGGACAACAAGGAAGGAGCTCCGGGAAGATCTCATGGCAGTGGGGACATTGGTTTCAGTCAATACCATAAGTAACGTACTCCACCGCAATGGTCTCCGTTCCAGACGAGCCCGTAAGGTACCTTTACTTTCAAAGCGTCATGTCAAGGCTCGTCTACAGTTTGCTCACGATCACTTGGAGGACTCAGAGACAGACTGGTTCAAGGTTCTCTGGTCTGATGAGACCAAGATCGAGATCTTTGGTACCAACCACACACGTGACGTTTGGAGACTGGATGGCACTGCATACGACCCCAAGAATACCATCCCTACAGTCAAGCATGGTGGTGGCAGCATCATGCTGTGGGGCTGTTTCTCAGCCAAGGGGCCTGGCCATCTGGTCCGCATCCATGGGAAGATGGATAGCACGGCCTACCTGGAGATTTTGGCCAAAAACCTCCGCTCCTCCATTAAGGATCTTAAGATGGGTCGTCATTTCATCTTCCAACAAGACAACGACCCAAAGCACACAGCCAAGAAAACCAAGGCCTGGTTCAAGAGGGAAAAAATCAAGGTGTTGCAGTGGCCTAGTCAGTCTCCTGACCTTAACCCAATTGAAAACTTGTGGAAGGAGCTCAAGATTAAAGTCCACATGAGACACCCAAAGAACCTAGATAACTTGGAGAAGATCTGCATGGAGGAGTGGGCCAAGATAACTCCAGAGACCTGTGCCGGCCTGATCAGGTCTTATAAAAGACGATTATTAGCTGTAATTGCAAACAAGGGTTATTCCACAAAATATTAAACCTAGGGGTTGAATAATAATTGACCGACACTTTTATGTTGAAAATGTATTAAAATTTAACTGAGCAACATAACTTGTTGGTTTGTAAGATTCATGCATCTGTTAATAAATCCTGCTCTTGTTTGAAGTTTGCAGGCTCTAACTTATTTGCATCTTATCAAACCTGCTAAATCTGCAGGGGGTTGAATACTACTTGTCGACACTGTATATATATTTTTTAAAAAGAAAAATAAAATATAAATACCTCGTCCGCATCTGTTGCCGTCAACTGCATTATTTTTGATCCATCGCCAATGTTCTCCTCTACTGTTAGGTCAAGAATATCTGTTGGAAATACTGGTGGATTGTCATTAATATCCTGAAGTGTGATCTCCACCTGCAGAATAAACCATAATACTTTGTTAGAAAGCGATCTACATATGACTGAATGAAATAAGCATGTTTAGTATATAACAGACAATTTCACATCTATGGGGGTCCCTCTACACTTTCTAGATGACTTGGGTCACAGGAGGGCAGGATCAGGGATGTTGCATTTTAACATAAAGAAAAAAACAAGAAAAATCTCGACAATTCCAATCCAGTTTTCCGTAAAAACAAAACTTTAATTTTAAAATATGTAAAAAAACAAAACAGATCAGACCCCATAGTCCGAGGTATACTAACGCGTTTCTGGCGTTCACAGACGCCCTTAGTCATAGGAAACTTGAACAGTCTGACTGTGAAGAACTATCGACACCTAATATGACATTGTTGATACAGGATATCATTAGTGATTTTACAGTTTTTATTTTGTATACCTCATCTATTGGCATGGAATACACTGGGTAGCATGGTTCCTGTATATTTGGATGGGCATATCTCAACATATCAGACACTTGCAATCTTTAGAATTTCTTTGCTAGTTTAAACTCCTCCAGACTATTCATCTAGTAATGGTTTCTACCAGTTATCAGGGCGATGTGGCCTTTGGGGCATTTGGACTTAATCATGTGTAAATACACTCCAAATTCACAGGCTCAGTGGCATGTATCTGCCAAGAGCTGGCTGAAAACAGCTATTCAGCCTCTGAAGAATGGAATTGACATACAGATGAGGGGAAATAAAACACTCTTTGATATGTTTATACATCCAATCCCTCAATGACAGAATGCAAATTTCCCGTTTTGTAGGAAATCACAGACCTTCTCATCTTTTGGAGGTTTAATAGCAAACAGACGTATTACTAGAGAGACATCCCTGACGATTCTGTAAAATCTAAGCATATTGCTCATTACTAGTGATGTTTATGTGGTCTTCAAAAGTCTCTAAAAGATGCACGAACAGGCAATGTTCACATTGTGTTTATATAGGCACTGTTGTTTTAAAGGTACATAGATACAGCCTTGCAAGACAGACCAATTTGTTTTCTTAAGTGTGAGATGGGCTGTAGACGCCTAAAACCTCCGATAAAGAAAAACTACACAATTGCTTCACGTCTCCTCCTAGAGCAATTTATTCATTTACAGCTTGCAGCACTGAGCCGCCACCAACAAAACAAAGGACCACCGGTAAGACACAAACATGGTGGCAATATGTCTAAATCTAGTAGTATTTAACCCTTGGCTCTGCATCTCTGCATGACTCTTCACAGATGAATAGCTAGAGACATACTGAAGAAGTATTAGTCTCATTGAGATAGATAGATAGACAGACAGATAGACAGACAAATAGATAGATAGATAGATAGATAGATAGATGATAGAGATAGATAGATATAGATGATAGATAGATAGATAAAATGATTCAATAATAAATGCACTTATTGAGCAGTATAATTTTCTTGAAAATCAATTTCTCTTAACCGATACTCCCTGGCATGTATAATCTAACTCAGGAACTTACAGATGTATTAGACAGCGCCTGGGTGTCCAATTTCAGTAGGCGTATATGGCTGAATATTATGCATGGCGGGGCACACGATAACTCCTTTTACACCATTATATTCAACTAGCTATTGAACCTGTTCTACGTCCGGGTGTCAATGCCCTGCTCTGACACACCACTGCTGGTCTCTTTAAAACACACAGCACCGTGCAGCCTCCACGGAGACCCCGTGCTCCTACACGCAAAAGCCAAACCCCTGTATCCTGCAACTCTGGCCCACACAACCCGTGCCCTCAACCACAGTGCACCAGTCAGCAGCCTCCGCACAGGGACAGTCATCTTCAGGTAATGTGATGTCCGTACTCTGTTGACCTCCTCACCATGATGTGAGTAGTGTGGGTGGGTGGTTCCTTGCTTCTCCCCTCCCTCACCATGATGTATGTGGTGTGGGTGGTTCTTCGCCTCACCCCTCCCTCACCATGATGCATGCGGTGTTGGCTGGCGGTTCGTCGCCTCTCCTCTCCCTCATCATGACGCTACTGTGGGCAGGTGGAGGAGATGGCCAGCACGTGCGCAGTGCTATGTTGACGTGAACATGGCACTGCACACGCGCTGGCTCTACTTCAGACAGAAGGACGTGTTCACCGTTATATAGTGAATAGATAGATTATTGGTTATGCTTGATAAGAGTCTAGTTGTCCATAGCAACCAATCACAGCTCAGCTTTCACTTTACCTCAGCAGCTTCAATGCTGAAAGCTGCGACCTTACTGGGAGGCAATTCTCATAAATGAGGCCCCAGTTGCTTCTGCAGTGGCTATAGGCAACCAACACGATCTTACTGGGAGGCAATTCTCAGAAATTAAGCAACAGTTGGTTCTGCAGTGACTATAGGCAACCAAAACGATCTTACTGGAAGGCAATTTCCATAAATGAGGCCCAGTTACTTCTGCAGTGGCTAACCTTTTTTAAAAATAAAAATAGGCACTTTGGCCAATCAAAGGGTTTGATCCCGGCTTCGGGCAGAAGGACACATTTAGCATTGTATAGTGAATGGCGCATATGTACAACTCCTATTTTGCAGGAGGTTCAGGCATAAGCCTTGAAGGGACCACTAACAGGAAGTCAAAACAGTGTGGAAGGGGCCTAAGTGTTAATAGCAGAGAAGTCAGTATTGTAAAGTTGGGGTATCTTTGAAAATTTCCCATTGATAACTGTTTTGACCATAGCAAACATCTCAGCATATAAGAAGACAGAAAAGGATCATGAAAGTGAGTTATCTGGCCTGGTCTCGCTGTGGTGAAAGCCTAATATGTACACTCCCCAATACTCTGCAATGCTTGGATGACAGGAGCTTTTATCCAGATACTTATTTAGTGGCGGGCTGACATGTATAAATCTTCAGTAGTCTATGCGGATGGTCATGCCCCTATTTGCACTGTTTCTAGCGCCAAATACTTATTAATATGCCGTGTTTGTTTTCAGAAACTGATCATTGTGACATATAGACAAGGAAAGAATAAAACATTCCTTCTATGTCCACTAAACATAGCAAATCGCAGCTACGCAAACATGTTACATTCCATAGCGAAATCTATTGAGACCACAAAAATTGCAATCATGACTCCCCGTTCTCGGGATATACTGTATATGCCGCTTTTCTGGTAATTAATTATATTGTTTCTGGTTCATCCCTTCATTGCCCTGACACAACAGAGACCTCAATGGACAGAAAAGTTCAAATAACTTGCAGCTAATTAAAGCAGCAGAAATATTCGGCAGCATTCAGGCTGATTACAAGGAAGGACGCTGAGATTAATAGATGGCGAGGAATGCTATCTGGAAGCAGAGCGGTTTAGAAAGGGAGATGCTCATATTTCAACCTGAAGGAAACTTGAAATACTACTGACACCGAGAACTCCTTAACTTTCTTTGTGAAAGCATGCATAACACTTAGAAATCCATCTGATGAGGCATTAAAAAATTCAGATAAACACACAAACGAACCTCCACAAATCGAACCCCAAAGAGATAATGCAAAGCATTGCTGAAGCTCGTGAACGCTCAAGGAATCGGACTGTAGAGCATTGCACTTGTCAAAATACTGTAAAACAAGCATGTTTCCATTATTACTAGCATTACAGTACTAGTATAGGTTAGCCCATGTCAAAATATATTCCACCACAAATAAAGTGTATATATATATATATATATATACACATATATTGTTTCAACTCCGGTCATAAATATATGAGTATCACTGTTCGATGTTAGCAAAAGGCACCTTCAGTTTGTATGTTTGCACATTATATTATAAATGTGTGACATAATGCACAAATGTGTAGAGGAGTGGATCACTTCACGCAACCCCGGTCTATGGTTCAGGGCCGTAGACAGCAGTTGTGCCAACTTCCTTACCATTCAAGTCTCCAGGTTTAAAGGATGACCTGCTCGTTCAGAAATTCCTGGACAGTCTGTAAAATTTTTTGTCCCGTCCGTAAAAAAAATGTATGTCCTTGATTTTTTTGAACCGGGAGAAAGTTATATAGATTATTTTGATCGTAATCATCATTATATTACACTTGACACAGGATGCAGCTGATGTCTTCATATCAGAATTATGAGCAGTAAATATGGATCACTTATAATCATAATGATTTATTATGGTTTTTCAACATGTCTGTAAAAAATAGTGTCTGTCTGTGAATTTTTTGGTAAACTGTCCACAAAAGTAAAAAGTCAAGTTGGCAACCCTGGCGCTGTAACCTCTGAGCCACAAGTCACACCAGGCTGGTGAATTAAGCATCATGCTGGGGAACCGAGAAGCTCAGGAAATTATTATTATTATTATTATTATTATAGCACCATTTATTCCATGGCACTTTACATGTGAAAAGGGGTACACATAATTAAAACAGACTGGAACACAAGGATAGAGTACCTTGCCCATAAGGGCTCACAGTCTACAGGGGATGGGTGAGGATACAGGTGAGGTTAGAGCTGATCGTGCAGCAGTATAGTGGACTAAGGGGGCCACGTGGGTGAGGGTAAAGTAGCTGAGGGTAGAGCTGGTCGTACAGCAGTACAGTGGACTGAGAGATATAGGTGAGGGTGCAGTAGGTGAAAGTAGAGCTGGTAGACTGAGGGGAATGAGTGAGGGCACAGTAGGTGAAGGTAGAGCTGGTGGACTAAGGAGGATGAGTGAGGGCACAGTAGGTGAAGGTAGAGCTGGTTGTAAAGCATTATAATGGACTGAGGGGGATGCGTGAGAGTACAGAAGGTGAGGGTAGAGCTGGTGGACTAAGGGGGATGGGTGAGAGTACAGTAGGTGAGGGTAGAGCTGGTGGACTAAGGGGGATGGGTGAGAGTAAAGTAGGTGAGGGTAGAGCTGGTGGACTAAGGGGGATGGGTTAGGGTACAGTAGGTGAGGATAGAGCTTGCCATACAGTGGTACAGGACATTTGCTAAGACATATGTAAAGAATGTCCCCCAATACAGTAGAGCATCTATATAAGGCCTGTAAACATGATCCACATTACATACATAGTTTTTTCTTCATGTATACTGATAGTGATTTTTTTCACCAAGGTGCCAGCTTTGGGTAGTGTCAGTGGATACCTGGCAGATCCCGTAATCTCAGATCTAAATATAAAAACATAAACTTTACTGGAACCTTAGGATTGCTCTTCCAGGTCCAGAATGCCTATTTACAACACATGTATCCTTGTAAGTATTAACAAAGGCTTAAAAAGTCCGGATTGAGTAAAATTCTTGTTTCTGGAAGACGGCTGCTATGTGCTGCATTGCAGAAAGGAGCAAAGAAAACTCTGGCAGAAAACTCCTAACATCTGGATTCTTTTAAAGGGTAGAAATAGTTTTCATGTGTTTCTGCTGTAGCCGGCTTCAATTTGTTTTCCAGTTGTGAAGTCCAGAAGGCTAGGTTGTGGGGCTGTCGTACAATTAAGTTAGGAAAACAAGGGGTGTTCGTGTAATGTCATTCCTTGACCCATTCGGGGTGAGAATATAACATGAGAAGAGTCTTCCAGTCTATTTTGAAGTGGATGAACTGAAGAACACTTGATTTTGGTCCATAAGCAGCACAGACATGGCACTGCCAGTTCTCCCCACATGTGGGAAGCCAAATGTCTAGAGCTGTCTAGAGTAAATCAAGACACTTCTGCCTGAGTTCAAACATACAGACTGCTGTCTCCAGTGTTTGCTCCCAAACCAGAAGCCTCAATCTTTAGTGCATTAGGAGTGTTTCAGCAATGGAGGCCACCTGTCAGTTTAACATGAAGCAGCCTCCGTGAATATACTGACTGATGGAAAACTGATGGGGAGTGTTGGACGGAAAAGGAACCAAGAATAACTCCCATTTCTGCATGCTTGACTTCCAATACACAAGTATTTAGTGTATGTAGTCTGTGGAAAAGCCACGTCAATAATAAGCACAATTGTATTAGGGAAAGATGGATTTTACACAGATCTAAAAAATAGAAATGTCTAGTTTTATTCCAGTTTGTATGTGCATCATTCTAATCTGTACATTTCCTAATATAACGTTATTTACCAATCCCTCATTTGAGAAATAGAATTAATACATGGACCACAAAATAGGGCTTCAGAGAAATCAATGTGTATCCTAAGTGGAGAAAAGCAGCGCACAAGAAGTCATTAAAAGTAATTATACTCTAATCCAAGATGGATCCTGGACTAATCATTTTTATTTCTATAGCTCCAACATATTCTGCTGCGCTTTATAAATCAGGGGGACATATACAGACATCATCAGACATCCCATACTCTGGAACGCTGTACCTCAGCATATCAGACTCTCCCCTACCGTGAAAAGCTTCAAGAGGAACCTCAAGACCCATCTCTTCCAACAAGGCTACAACCTACAATAACCCTCAGTCCAGTACACCACTGCGCAACCAGCTCTGTCCTCACCTATTGTACTGTGAAGCCCCACAGGTGTTGTGTCGGTGCATTACCTTCAGGGACTCCACTCAGCTGGATCTGGTCACAGGTAGGGAATCTTCGGTTTTGATCGTGACGCCACTCTCAGTATTGCGGTCAGTGGGGACCGCCACTGCAGGTTAGGGGAACGCCTGGGGCTGATGGTGTGTGCAGTTAGTTGGAATAGCCTCCTGAGAGTGAGGCAAGCCCCAGGGCCCAGTGTAGGTGCGTAGTACCACAAGTCGCAGAATGACCACACAGGCAGGATGTCTTTTAGGGTTTTTACTCACATTTGATGGCAGGGTGAGTAACCCGGGCGTAGCTGGGATGAACCAGATGGGAACCAGGTATCCTTCAGGCTGACTTTATGAGGGTGACTACTGACTCGCCTTCCTTAGCCCTTGGTGGTTTGGGGTGACCCCGACTTTGAGTCCCTATGGGGGTCACCCAGGGAAGATGCTGCAGCCTCTCTCCCCCTTTTGTTTGCCGTGTGCTTGTTCCCCGGACCAGGCCACTCCAGCTTCTTGCCTCCTGTGACCTATGGGCCCTCACTGCGGTTACGTGGCTGCGGCTTTTGTGGTGTTGTGGTGTGGGCTTTGAGAGCCCCACACCGGCAGGTTTAGCAGAAGAAAGCTGGATCTATCTTTGCTTCGGGATCTGCCGCCCGGTTGGGCCTGGTGCTCTCTAGCAGTCTCCTTACTTCCCACTCCGTTGCACTCCCTAGCTGAAGCTGGCTTTCAGGTAGCACTCCTAGTTGACCGTTCTCCCCCGTCTGTAGCCACTGCGCGGACGCTGTCAGATTGCACAGCTCCAGGGATCTGCTCCTCACTCGAGCTCCCTGGACTCTACACTGAACTGGCTCACTGCTCCTCCTCTCCTGTTCTTGCCTACGCCACCTAGCAACCAGACTCTCCACCACACCCCTTGAGAGGAGATGGAGGCTCTACCCCCTCCACTATTCCAGTGAAGGTGAAGGCTTGCCCCCTCCTGGGATCCCCAGGGGTCCTCTCATGGGTACATGTGTGAGACCTGATCACTATGCGCCTGTGTTCCACACCCCGGTCAGCCTTCTGGATTACCTGTGTTGTACTGTCCCCAGCATGGGTGCAGTACTCAGTGGTGCCTGACCAGGTCAGGGGCGCCACAGTACCATCACCCATTCCCTGTAGACTGTTAGCCCTCACGGGCAGGGTCCTCTCTCCTCCTATACCAGTCTGTTTTGTGTTGTTAATGATTGTTGTACGTATACCCTCTTTCACTTGTAAAGCGACATGGAATAAATGGCGCTATAATAATAAATATTAATAATAATTACAGTACAATAATGTGAAACCACTTCTGTTATTTTCTCTACTGAGATGTAGTTAATGGTCCATGCTCCACCGGGTGGCATGCACCCCATACCCTTAAGTGAGGACTTGGAGCGCTGTTCATACTGCTTCTGATGGGGATTGTAACCTGTCAGGGGCTTGGCTACCATATAGCAATAAAGTATTACAATTATATTATAACAAACTGAATTCCTTGATGAGATTTGGAGAAAGGTATGGATCATCACATCTTAACAATGTATGGGACAAGGTTGTAAAAAGTGCCAGAGGATGACTTTGTCTTACACTATCACCTCTGAGATCATACTCTGGGGAAGGGGTGTGTTGCTGTCTTATTAAAATTAGTGTAATATCAGCAAGAAATTATCCCTATAGGACTAGGTGCTGCGTGCCTCCTAGTCCAACCACTCCACCAGCACTGATTATCAGCTTTCTGACAATATTAAGTGTACACAGAAAACTGTTAATCAGTGGTGTGTGTATGGGGTGGAGGGAGAGGTATACAGGGCTCAGCCCTGAGCTCTGCTTGATCTACAGCATTTAAAGCAACTGAAGTCCCCAGTAAGCTAAAGCGGGCTTTACACGCTGCGACATCGCTTGCATCGGCTAGCGATGTCGAGCACGATAGCACCCGCCCCCATCGTACGTGCGATATTGTGTGATCGCTGCCATAGCGAACATCATCGCTACGGCAGCGTCACACGCACATACCTGCCCTGCGACGTCGCTCTGGCCGGCGTACCGCCACCTTTCTAAGGGGGTTGGTCGTGTGGCATCACAGCGACATCATACGGCAGGCGGCCAATAGAAGCGGTGGGGCACAGATGAGCGGGACGTAACATCCCACCCGCCTCCTTCCTTCCGCATTGCCGGTGGAGGCAGGTAAAGAGATGTTCGTCACTCCTGAGGTGTCACACACAGCGATGTGTGGTGCCGCAGGAACAAGGAACAACATCGCTAATAAGCAGAGAACCATTTTTTGTTTCAGGACGACCTCTCCGTGGCAAACGATTTTGACCGCTTTTGCGATTGTTTAAGGTCGCTCGTACGTGTCACACGCTGCGATATCGTTAATGACGCCGGATGTGCGTCACAAATACCATGACCCTGACGATAATTCATTAACGATATCGTAGCGTGTAAAGCCCGCTTTAGTGATAGATCGCTTGAATGAGGGTCTCTGTCCTTACATCATGCTGCTGACAGATTCCCTTTAATCTCTGCTTCTCCAGATAAGGGATATAATGATCTCTGCCTTTTACCTTTCTTTCTATAATAAAATACTTAAGAAATGTTTTATATTATTTTTAGACATTTCTAGACTATAGTTAGTGAAAGTGAAGTCTGGCAAATGATGGCTAAAACCCCACATACTCAGTTACCCCCACTTTATGGGCGTTAATATCACAGTACAATAGCAAGTGCTGGAATATTGGGCACTTTTGTAGAAAATTGTACTTTTACACCCTTCCATTTAGAGCAGTATATCTTTAATGCAGGACTCAATGTGATTTTCAAGCAGAAGGAAGAGTGTCATAAAACAAATGCAGCATATGGAAACAGTTCTGCTTCCCAGCTTTATAAACACATGTTAATAATATAATTGTGGGTAGAAGTAAATCTTGGCAAACTACATCATAGGTTTATTAAAATCTCCCTGATCCATTAGATGGATATAGGATGACAGAAATTACTTCTTACATTGAGGGTTAACTGACTTCTTTCAGTATGAAATGTGAATTCAGTAAAATCTGAATTTCCGAAGAATAAACCAAAGCTATAAAGTTAATTTCAGGCACCGGAGTGGATCATAACAAGGGCTTTGGGACACGGGACCAGTTCCTACAATAATAAGGTCGTGAAGATTTTCTTCACCTGCCCTTAGGCCGTTTTATACACAGCAGTAATAGGACTGCCATTGACGTCTATGGGCATCTACTGTACTTTTTTTATGTCATATGGAGGCATACAAACTTTTTAAGGGATTCTGTAAAAATGCAACAGGAAAAGGTTGTTGTATGTTCTCTTGCAATTAGTATGAAGGGATGTGTTCCCTCCTAAAAATATTATTTCTTCTTGATAAAATCTCAGGGTATGACAGAGCGATCTTTGAACTTTCCCCACGCATGCGCATTACAGTACTTTGCCATCAGCCGGGCAGATAAAAGTGTTCATGAGCAGGAGTGCAATGGTGGCCACTGTGTGAATGATGTGGGATGCATCATCAACGAAGCTGGGAAGGAGGACAGCGACTGCACAGGATAGAGGAGGTGCCGGACTGAGACCAGCGACGTCCAACAGGCTGGACCGCCCCGCAGGTGAGTATAATAAAAGCTCTTTTTTGCGTTATACACAGCAGCCTGGGCTCTTATATACAGTATTCTGTAATGCTGTATATAAGGGCTCACTGGTGGTGGCCACAGCTTATAAGGGAAAAACCTGGTGACAGGTCCTCTTTAAGATATATTTGCACTGAAAGATAACTGCAAATGAGTGTTTTTAAAAATGCTCGTTTACCGATAATCTTTCAGTGTAAATGGGATGCAGATCACTTGATCATTAGGTGAAATTACCTTTTGAAGGGCGCAATAGATCATCATTCTCGGCAGGGCATAGTCCTATGTAATCAGGACACGCATTGCTGTGGAAGCCTCTGCACACTGAGTGATCTGGTATAGATTGAGTATTGTTTATCTCGATCTACCAGCATAATCAGGCTGTGAAACTACTGTTGATCGATATACGTTTAGTGCCACCAGTTGGTCTTTGTAAACGAACCCTTGCTCATACCCAGCCAACATACAGCTTTGTGCATGAGATCCTTTCATGACATAAAGCAAGTTTTAAAAGAAGAACTTGGCACTCCAAAAAGGATGAAAGGAATTTATTATACAGCCAGTCCAGAAAAATTGTAACGTTTTGACCCCTATACTTGGGTCTTCATCAGACACAACAGATTCTTGTAGAGAATATGCCTTTGACATGGTGATACTGTCAAGTCACTTTGAGCTTAACAGAAAAAACAGACGTCTGTGATGTATGGATACGATAGTGCAGTATGGTAAAGCGTCTTAGACGGTGTTGGAGGTGCCTTTTATCTCCCTCGACACTCCCAATCGTTCCTGTGCTCTCTTGGAAGAACTACTTCCAGAATCAAATTGCAGTGGTTTATCTCACACAAAGAATTGGGCCAAGTTCCCGATCCCAATCTCCTCTGACGTAGGGGCCTCAACAGATGCTGAGCTGTTGGATTTCTAGTAGTGACATCCAATAGTAGAAAAACTGTTGAGGTGTCCAATGGTGTGGACACCCAGACCCTACACGACATCTACTTATTATACTTCTACATTCCGCATCTCTACCTGACACTTCATCCATGGGAGGCACTGCCGCCATACATAGCCGGTTCTCATCCCAGGTATGACTTGGGAGAGTTCAGTCTTGACAAAAATATTGATTCCTAAATTAAATGGATATTAATATTGAATTTTATATGCAATTTTGATGAAGCACATGATGTCTAATAAATGTATCACTATTGTATTGTTTGTTTTTTCATTGATGAAGCATTTGTACCTTTAATCTATAGGAATCTTTTAGAAAACTCATCAGAGCTTTTTTTTACATAAAACTCGGCTCCTCGCTCATTTTTTTCCCCCGATCTCACGCTATGGCTTGTACATCCAGAAAAGTTAGACATAAATATTTTTAATAAAAGGAACAGGTACGGCCTGGGGTTTTGACTGAACAGCTGAAGTGGGATAAAACCGAGAGGCAGATTCCGCAGGAATGCTGATCGAGCTGATGTGGCTGAAGCTGGACTTTACATTGGCAGGAGCTTACTATTAAATTGCTTGACAGTAATCCCTGCTACCAAGCATCATGTCAGAGTGTGCTTTGCAGAAGTGTCAAGTAATAAAATGCAACTTTAGAGAAAAAAATTTCCATCGCACGACAACCAAACTATGAAAGGTTTAACCATTAAAGGGATTTTCCAAGACTTGGGCGGTTTTAATTTAACATTTAGAGCTTATACTTTCTAATAAACTTGCCTTTAATATTCTATTTGAACCCCTGGCCAGGTGTAATCTGCAGACTGCAATGATATTTCATCCGCAGTGATGTAACGTCCCATGGTCTGTGATATACTGCCGCCACACGGCTGCATTGTCCTAGGGACGCTAGTGATTTCTGTCACCTAACTGAGAGAATTCTGATAGAATACCTTCAAACAAGGGATTTAAAAAAAAAAAATAATAATTTTTTGTGGTGCCTTTCCCAGCACTTTGACAGCTAGATGTTAGCTAGCAATCATTGAGGAATTATCAAAATTGTTGACATCCTCAACTTAATATTGGGTTGCAAACCCTTTGGAGTAAATAAATGCAATCAATCACTTCGTATGACCATCAATAAGCTTCTTACACTGTTTAACTGTAATTTTGGACCACTTTACTTTTGCAAACTTCTCCAGGTCTCTCATATTTGAGAGGTGTCTTCTCCCAATAGCAATTTTAAGATCTCCCCACAGGTGATCAATGGGATTTAGAGCCGGACTCATTGCTGGACAGTTCAGAACTCTCCAGCGCTTTGTTTCCATACATTTCTGGGTGCTTCTTGAAATATATTTTGGGTCATTGTCCTCCTGGAAGACCTATGACCTAGGACACAAAACCAACTTTCTAACACTAGGCACTACATTGATTGTGACCTTAGATCCTTTGGTATTCTTTAGATGTCACAATGCTTTGCACATAGTCAAGGCATTCAGTGCCAGAGACAGCAAAACAAGCCAAAACATATTTGAACCTCCACTATATTAGACTGAAGGTACTGTGCTCATTTCTTTGTAGAATTCATTCTGTTTTACGTAAATGGTAGAATGATGTGCTTTACTGAAAAGATCTATCTTAACCCCTTAACGACCGCGGGCCGTAAAATTACGTCCTAAATGACATAATCTTACTGCCCGCGGTCCTCCGGCGGCAGCATGCCGCGATCGGCACACATCTCAGCTGATTTTCACAGCTGAGATGTGTGCCTGCTAGGCACGAGCAGAATCGTTATCTGCTCGTGCCGATTAACCCCTTATATGGCGCTGTCAATACATGACAGCGCCATTATAAGCGCAATCGCGGTAAAGTTTTTACTTACCGCCGAAACCGGAAGTCACGTGACGCGATCACGTGACTCCCGATAGTTGTCATGGTAGTACAGGGTCATGTGATGACTCCTGTACTACACATGAATTGGTTTCACTTTCGCTGTGCCCGGGGCACAGCAAAAGAGAAAGACAGCGTATCTGCTGTTTACAGCCTTCCAGCTGTGATCAGCAGATACTGCAGAGCGATCGGAATGCTGATCGCAATAGCCCCCTAGGGGGACTAGTAAAATAAAAAAAAAAAGTAAAAAAATAAGTTTTAAAAAATTAAAAAAAAACAAAAAAACCTAAAAGTTCAAATCACCCCCCATTCGCCCCATTGAAAATTAAAGGGTTAAAAAAATAAAAAATATACACACATTTGGTATCGCCGCGTTCAGAAACGCCCGATCTATCAAAATATAAAATCAATTAATCTGATCAGTAAACGGCGTAGCGGCAAAAAAATTCCAAACGCCAAAACGACGTTTTTTTGTCGCCACAACTTTTGCGCAAAATGCAATAAGAGGCGATCAAAACGTAGCATCTGCGCAAAAATGGTACCGTTAAAAACGTCAGCTCGAGACGCAAAAAATAAGCCGTCATTGAGCCTAAGATCCCGAAAAATGAGAACGCTACGGGTCACGGAATATGGCGTAAAACGTGCGCCACTTTTTTCGGACAAACTTCCGATTTTTTTTTAACCCCTTATATAAAAGTAAACCTATACATGTTTGGTGTCTACGAACTCGCACTGACCTGAGGCATCACACCCACACATCAGTTTTACCATATAGTGAACACAGTGAATAAAATATCTCAAAAACCATAGTGCTATCGCACTTTTTTTGCAATTTTTCAGCATTTGGAATTTTTTTGCCATTTTCTAGTACACAATATGGTAAAACTGATGGTTTCATTTAAAAGTACAGCTCGTTCCGCAAAAAATGAGCCCTCACATGACCATATTGACTGAAAAATAAAAAAGTTACGTCTCTCAGAAAAAGAATGGCGAAAAAAAAAAACGGAAAGCGAAAAATCGGCCGGTCGTGAAAGGGTTAAGCGGGCTTTACACACTGCGATATCGGTACCGATATCGCTAGCGTGGGTACCCGCCCCCATCTGTTGCGCGACACGCAATGCATTTTTGGGATTTTGTGTGAAATGATGTCTAATTTGCCCTTTTTTCAGTTTTTTTGTGTTGTTCCAATACACAAAAAGAAAATAAACATGTGTATGACAAAACATATGTAAATGCAATAATTTTCTGGGAAAAATACTTCATTTTTGTGGAACAATTTTAAGGCTGCCAACACTTTCATGACTGTATATAAGTCATTTCATTCTTTAATCACACAATATTTGATATTACATCCATATTTTTATTCTGAAAAATAATACTTTTATATTTTTTATAAATTTTTTCATGTATTTGTACAAGGGCTCCATATTGTAAGTAATGCCTAATATACAGAATCCATAGAAGTCTAGTAGTATATTTAAATGTCACAGAACATAATTCTTCAATTAGAGCATTGGAATTACACCCCTAATCAAGTTCCCCTTCCACCCTTCCCCATGAGCCGATTGTTGCTACATCTGCTAATTAGAGGATCACATGACACGTTCTTGGATTCCTTTACAGCTGGAAGTTTTCAGAGTACCTGAGATTGTCACTTGAGCCTTCTCACTGCTACTGTGGGAGAGCTGAACAAAGGGCAGCTACCAAACATGTCTAGAAGCCTAACCCCCTGCCATTAGCATTTCATACTGTAGCTTAGATGTGCAAATAATGTCTTCAGAGAAGAAGAAAACAAGAACTCTAGTGCCACCTATTGGAAGTAGCAATCCTAAAAGTCAATATCAACTGTTTAATGGAAACCTGACATGTCCTCAAATGCTATTAACCTGCAGATATGGGGAATATCTGCAGGTTAATAGCATTCTACAGCTGTGCGACCACCATACTGACAGCCGAGGTACTGGGAGAAAGTAAACTTTTTCATCCTTGCAGCCTCCAGCTATAAGTTATAAAGGCTTTGCCAGAGCGACTTCAGTCAACGCTCAGTATCTAGTGAGTGGGGGCTGTAACTACGCACCAGCACTGACCAATAGTTGGCTCAGCAGTGCATCAGTGCAAAGTCAGCTATCAGTAAATGACAGAAGCCATGCCTCTATGACTGAAAGCCAGCCAGTGTCTACAAGATGGAAAAGGTTCACTTCCTCCGGTAGCCAGGCTTTCAGTGCGTGGCCACATAGCTGTAGAACGCTATTAACCTGCATATCAACCCCATATATGCAGGTTAATAGTTTTTTGGGAACATGACAGGTTCCCTTTAAAGAGTCTTTCCACATGACTTGGCATAAGAAGCCAACCCAGACACTCCTTACTGTAGTTTAATATTTGTCTTTCCTTGTGATTAATTCTTTTTAAAGGTGCATTCATAACACCTTAGAGAACTCTAAATTAATAGACCTAGGTTACCCATTCATCTATTTGCCAGATTAGAGCACAGCAACATAGAGCACCTCTGCCTCCTGAGGACTTGTGATGTTCATGCATGCGACAGCCCATTAATTGAAATAAGAATTGTGTAATGCTTCTTTTCTCCAGTAGAGGTCCTGCAGGAAAACTAATCGCCAGCTGCTAGGTTCTTACATAGATTATATCTTTTCATCAAGGAATCCTTAAAAAAGTAGGTTATGCAGGAACACTAGAAGGAGATTTTTTGCAGAGACATTACAAGTATAGTTAAAAGACATCTCTTTGGGGATTTTTTTTCTTTGTATTTTGGCCAATAATATTTTTTTGCAGATGGGCTTCATTAAAAATTTTGCCCCGTTTAGCTTTAATAATCTGTTACTTAATCTGCTCATTTATGGCTTCAAAATAAGATTTACTAAAGGCCGCTTTACATGCAACGACATTTCTGACAATATGTCGTCGGGGTCACGGAATTTGTGACGCACATCCGGCGTTGTTAGCGACGTCGTTGCGTGTGACACCTACGAGCGACCGCTAACGATACGAAAAACGGCAAAAATCATTGGTTGTTGACACGTCATTCCTTTCCCAAATACCGTTGCTCATTTTGGACCAATGTTGTTCGTCATTCCTGAGGCAGCTCACATCGCTACGTGTGACACCCCGGGAACGACGAACAACAGCGTTCCTGCGTCCTTCGGCAATGAGGTGGGAGTGACGTTAATGCGGCTGCTCACCGCCCCTCCGCTTCTATTGGTGGCCCGCTGTGTGACGTCTCTGAGACGCCACACGAACCTCCCCCTTAAAAAAGAGCTGGTTCGCCGGCCACAGCAACGTCATTAGGAAGGTATGTGCATGTGACGCGTACTAGCTATATTGTTCACCACGGGCAGCGATTTGCCCGTGACACACGCACGAGAGGGGCGGGTGCGATCGCTAGCGATATCGTGGCGTGCAAAGCAGCCTTTAGAATCCATCATTGAGCAGGCAGCTTGTGACTCTTATCTGTCTTTACCTGAGTTCCTCCAAGTTGAATTTTGACCATAAACCGGACCTGAAGTAGATTGTGAGCCCTCGCGGGCAGGGTCCTCTGCCCTCCTGTACCTGTCTGTGCACTGCATTTTTCTGATTATTGTACTTGTCTCTATTATGTATACCCCATTTCACATGTACAGCACCATGGAATAAATGCTGCTTTAATAATAAATGATAATAATAACTTTCATTTTATCCCCAATCAGTAGATGTAAGCTCAATAAAAGACAAGACAAGGGTATCATGTTGAAAGTAATATACTAATTCTTAGTTTATATATTATATTTGGGCTAAAATGTATGCATTTAAGTAACAACAATACCCCCAAAGATGTCCATAGTCTTTATTTCTACACAAAGGATATTAGAATATCCAATAGAGGATATCTTCGGTTGTACTGATATTTTAGTTCTCTCTAAGTTGCACCAATCATTGGCTAGCCGGTGAAAACCCATTGTAATTCAAGACGACACGCCTCTAGCATGTCAGTACATCACTCCAATCAAAGCAAGCATTGATTAATCCAAGAATAACACAGATAAGTATCTCAATGTTTACTAAGTTACATTACATTCCAAAATGTAACATTACAGTCTACATGAAAAATAGCAAAAGTCAAACATTTTCATCAATTGGGCCAAATACAATTTGTGTATTGTGCCAATTATTCCCTTTTTTGTGTTACTGGGTTACCAGTATTTTGGATATAAGAGCACATACCTGTTCTATTCTTAGTAACTTGTTATAACAGTGTTGAAATAAATGGGTTTGTTTTATACTATTACTTTTCCGTTTTTTAAGTATAGCAGTTCACATTTCCTGGACTTGGGGGCTAGAGCATGACATTCATGTTAGACGCTAAAACATTTTTGTGCAAACTAAGCCTGCTTTATATTGCTAAATGGTTCATTTTGTCTGAGAATTTGAACCTTGTGGATACTTTAGGAGAAATCTTATATTTCTTGGCCCCAACATATGTAAAACAGATTTAAATAACAACAATAATCAGCAGTGAGTGATTGACCGACCATTGGAGCTTACAGAAGGGGTTTTATTCTTGCATGTTTTGCATATTTAACAAACTTTTTTTTTTTAAGGTGTTAAAACATGTTTGTTATGTTTTTCTAGGGCTGTTTCTTAAGGTAGCCCCTGGGAATTTTCCCTGCCTGGAGTCTGGATTAAATTTTCTGTGCATCCAGAACACTTCATCATGCAGCTTAGCCAAAATCTGTTCTGGTTTGCTGGTGACTCATGCTGTAGGTATGAGAAAGCCATAATAAAGAACATTTTACATGATATGCCAAATGCATGGTAATTTAATCCCGAAACCAAGAAGGTACATACTGTTTTAGAGTAAAACATGGTCTCGACTCTTCAGACAAAAGGGTTTTCTAAACTTTTCATGATGATGGCACATTGGGGAATTTATAGAAAGAAGAGTTGAGTAAATGAGAAATAGACTTAAAAGAAGAGATACTACCCTTCGGAATTTCATAACTAACTTTACTGGGTATGCCACAATATCAGTTCATCTAATTGTATTTGCTCTTCTATGATACATTTAAAAAGGATGTCCACTACTTTTACATTGGTAGCCTATTTTTAGGATGAGTAATCATGTCTGATTGGCCGGGCACCCCTGCTGATTAGCTGTTCTCGGTGTCGGCAGCCGGAAATGCTCAATTCATGAGCATATCCGTCAACTGATAGAGGTCGCAGGTGGCTACTGCACATCCACCTCCCTTTCATATCAATATTTCCTGCTGACGCCACTGGCACCTTATCAGTGGCGATGCAAGTTTTCAGACCCTGGCTGATCAGACAGACACTGATGACCTATCCTAAGGATAGGCTATCGATGTAAAGGTAGTGGATATCTTCTTTAAGGTCTAGGTGAAAGCTACTTGATATTTGATCACATGTTTAAATAACAGGGATATGTCCAAAATGCTCCCAAGATTCTGATAAGCCAGCAATGTCTCAGATTCTCATCAAACCCGAATTCCTCCAAGTGCGCACAGCACAGAAGTAAATCTTGTGTGCATAAGTTTGCAATGGAATCTACTGCATAATCCTCCATAACATTAATTAAGAACCTACTCATAACTCAGCAAATTGATTTTCTGATTAGCACATTCCCTTTTATCCCCAATTTTTGTAAAGACCTAGCATGTGAAACATCTTGGACATCTGCTAAAATTAATAATATAATTTGAGAAGACTTCTTAACCACTGGCAAAATAGAATTTTCATGGTGCAGATTTGACTTCTCTTCATTCCTCTCAGTTTCTCTGGCTCACCCACTATTCTTTCTCATTTGTTTGTGCATTTTGGCTTTACCTTACACGTTTTTAATGGTATCAAATCAAAGTTTATATTTTATTGTGAATTATCAGTTTTCATGGTACAGATAAAGTTAAAGGGGCTCTATGATACTGAAAAAATGAAAGATCAGGTCAGTGGGGTCTGATTCTCTGCACTCTTGCCCTATATTGTTTACCAGGGATAGCTCCTGATTTGTGGCTGAGCCCGGTATTGCAGCACAGTTTTACAGCTGCTTTAGGCTACAATATCAGGCACAGGTACTGCTAAAAGGATGGAGCTGTGCCTGTTAAAAATTAGCAGGAACATTGATCCTGCTCAAGTGCTGCTTCAGTCAAAAGGTTAGAACTCTAGCTATCTAATATTTTGAGTCATATACAGCTTTAAAGGAAACCTGTCAATAGGATTTCACCCCCAAACTATTTATATCCACATTTAGCTGTTTCAAAGAGAAGTCCAGCAAAACTTTTACATGGCTAGTCCATTCCTCCGTTATTTTGAAATCAGCGATTGGATTGATATGCAAATGAGGGTGAAGAGCTATTAATAGATCTGATACCTCTGTCACTCCAGCTCTATTCCCTGCTTAGTGCTGCCTCTTCCAGTTTAACAATGGCCTTTATGCTGTTTGACGTTAGGCAAAGGAGCTGTCAATAAAAGAAAAAGTGGCAGCACTGGGTGGAGAATAGAGCTGGAGTGCCAATGGCTTCAGATCTACAAATAGCTCTTTAGCCTAATTTGCATATCAATTCAAATGCTGATTTTCAGTAAAGGAGGAACAGACTGGCCATGTAAAGGTGTCTTTGAAATGGCTGCATCTGCATATTAATAGATTTGGTGAGGGAAATACTGCAGACAGGTTGCCTTTAACTTTACAGTTAAATTAATTGTGGATTTTATCAAAGATCAATTTTAATGAGAATGTAAAATAAAAGAAAATGCTAATGTTTTATAAAGAATGCATACAGTTTAAAATAATTATCTAAGCATTAACATTAATGCCATATCAATAACCATAGTTTGGCACATAAAAACTCGGCAAAGCAAAACATTCTGTTTCAGGCTCAAAGCTTTCGCCAAATTCTGGGAATACTTTACAATCCACAAGTATTCACTGGAAAACGCAATACAGATATTTAACATGAAGTACAAACAAATGTTTCTTATTCATTCTAGCTCTGCTACGGATTGGATGCCAGCATGCATTTCACCATATGACTTAGATTTTATCCATGTTAAAACTGAAGTAGCTGTGCCAATAGCTTGACAAGAGTGTATAACCAAATCAGTACAACTTTCACTCTAAATGTTATATGAAGGCCATTTTGAACCAACATTGGGACAAATAAATGTTCTGCTAAAAGCTTTATGGAACAATAGTACATATAAAACAATATGGATGATGATATTCATTAATAACACCTCACTAGTTGGAATTGCCGTCTAATAAAAAAACATTCCATAAGGCCTTTGCTTAGTACAAGAAATCCTAAATAGCCCTGCCTTCTCAAGTGAAATCCATGGGCACATCATATCTCAATTGAGCTTTGGGATTAGATTGTTCCCCTTTGAGTCACAGAGCCACATTTTAGCCTACTTAAAGAGAAAATAATAAAGTCTTAGCTTGTACAGTATATCACAAAAGTAAGTACACCCACCACATTTTTGCAAATATTTTATTATATCCTTTCATGGGATAACACTGAAGATATGACACTTTAGTTCAATGTAACATAGTCAGCATACAGCTTGTTTAACTGTAAATTTGGTGCGCCCTCTAAATAACGCAACACACAGCCATTAATGTCTATACCGCTGGCAACAAAAGTGAGAACAACCCTAAGTGAAAATGGATAAATTGTGCTCAATTAGCCAAGTTCCTTCCCCGGTGTCATGTGTCTCATCAGTGCTACAAGGTCTCAGCTATGAATGGGGAACAGATGTGTTAAATTTGGTGTTATCGCTCACACACTCTCTAATACTGGTCACTTGAAGTTCAATATGGCACCTCATGGCAGAGAACTTTCTGTGGATTTAAAAAAAAAAAAAAAAAAATTGGCCTAAGGTATAAGAAGATTGCCAACACCCTGAAACTGAGCTGCAGCATGGTGGCCAAGACCACACAGCAGTTTAACATGACAGGTTCCACTCAGAAGATGCCTTGCCATGGTCAACCAAAGAAGTTGAGTGCAGAGGTTGTCTTTGCAAAATGAATGTTTGAGTGCTGTCAGCAGTGCTGCACAAGTTAATGGGGTGGGCGTACGCATGTCAATGCTCAGACCATACGCTGCATACTGCATCAAATTGGTCTGCATGGTTATCAGCCCAGAAGGAAGCCTCTTCTAACGTTGATGATCAAGAAAGCCTACAAACAGTTTGCTGAAGTCAAAGCAGACTAAGGACATGAATTACTGGAACCATATACTGTGGTCTGATAATACCAAGAAAATCTTACCTGGTTCAGATGCTTTCAAGGGTGTATGACAGTACTAGGTAATGAGTACAAAAACAAGTGTGTCTTGCCTACAGTCAAGCAATGTGGTGGGAGTGTCATGGTTTGGGGTTGTATAAGTGTTGCCAGCTGTGAGGAGCTGCAGTTCGAGGGAACCATGAATGCCAACATATACTGTGACATACTGAAGCAGAACGTGATCCCCTCCATTACCATTAGGAAACTGGGCCTCAGGGCAGTATTCCAACACAATAACAACCCCAAACACACCTCCAAGGTGACCACTGCCTTGCTAAAAATAACTGAGGGTAAAGGTGCTGGACTGGCCAAGTATATCTCCAGAACTAAAAACTAAAGAGCATCTGTGGGACAAGCTCAAACAGAAGGTTGTGGAGTGCAATTTCTCTAACATCCACCAGCTGCATGATGTCGTAATGTAGGAGTGGAAGAGGATTCCAGTGGCTCCTGTGAAGCTCCAGTGAACTCTATGCCCAAGAGGGTTTAGGAAGAGCTTGAAAATAATGGTGGTCACACAAAATATTGAAACTTTGGGCACAATTTGGCCATTTTCAATTAGGGGTGTGCGCACTTTTGTTACCAGTGGTTTTGACATTAAAGACTGTGTGTTGAGTTAGAGGACACAAAAAATTTGCACTGTTATACAAGCTGTACACTGACTACTTTACATTGTATCAAAGTGTCATATCTTCAGTGTACGCTCACTCCAATGGGAATAAAATAAAACACTGGTGTGGTGCTTTAACACTTAAATGTTTTCTTGGATACAGAAAAAAAAGGTTTACAGTTAAATGAACACTAAAGACAAACTAAATGCAAAAAAATACTCTAACAATATTTTAACAACTCCTCCCTTTATGTCCTCCTTTTCATTGTTCCTATTTTGAGGCAGATTAAATTAACTAAACCATTAACCTGAGAAAAATATAAAGAAATCTTTTCTTGGGGGCACAGAAGTTCATACATCTATCCTCCTTCCTACCAATCTCCAATGTCCAATGTGTGCCTGTAAGACAATAAGATAAATGTCTGTAGCAGAAGCCCCCGGCCATCCCAGCCCTGTCTGCAGTAGGGCCAGATATAGCCAAGCCCCACGCCTTCAGCTAGGCCACAGGCACCAGTACAAAATGGAGCAAATAAAATAACAAATAAGCTGTTTTGTCATTTCTATAAGACTGTTTCACAATTATGTGTACATTTCATGTCTACACATTCTTGGTCAGACTGTACTAAAAATTGCTACCAGCAAAACCCCTGCCCCCAAATTTTTCAATAACCTAAGAACACTTGTTGAGTTTGGGACCTAAGATACTAAAAATTTGCATGGGAGAATGCATAGAAAAATATATTCTGCGTGTACCGTGTTTTACATATGTTCCAAAAAAATAAAAGAAATATTTGGACAATAAACAACAAGAACACCCTGTGTCAAATTCCTGTCCTGTCGAAATTTTCCTACACCATGGTCTGTTCACGCAGGTGCGCTGCTAACCGTCTGCTTGAATGAAATATGGTGCATGAGTTACAACTCTGAAGGTACATAAATTATCATTTCCGTACAATTCTACAATATCTAAAGCACAATTTATTTGCTAACCTTGGAGCAATGTTTGGAGGGGGGAACTTCTTTACATTTTAATACCATTTGCACAGAAGATTTACACACAAACTCAAGTTGTGGGAAGTTGGGGTTGGAGGAGGTGAAAGGGGGACACAAGAGAGATTAGGTAACTACTATTGAACTACTGTGTGTTCTGAATCTGCCAACAGCCTCTAAAACTGAGCCAAGGACAGCGTGTGATAAAACGTGTATTCATTGCACTTAATAAAACGAACTTTGAAAGTCAAAAAGCAAAGATAAAAGGTGGACCGGCAAAATGGATCTAGATGTAGAGAAGAATTTGCAGCACAGCAATAAAAATATCAAATGCAGTGCTTAAAGGGAACCTGTCAGGTCCAATATGCACAGAGAACCACAAGCAGTTCTGGGTGCATATTGCTAATCCCTGCCTAACCATCCCTGTATACACTAGCATAGATAAAGGGATCTTTAGAAAAAGTATTTCTAAAGGTCCTTTATGATATGGTAATGAGCATCGGGACCAGTCGCATAGGCCATAGGGGCACGCTAACATGCTATTCAATGCCTGTTGCCTAGCATCATTGGCATTTCCGGTTATGCGCACTAGACCTCTCTGAAGCCGGGACACATACACTCAGCTGGGTCATTCCGTGTCAACTGGACCAGTGGTCCCCACTCGATGTTCTCCGATTTTGCTGAAAATTTATAAGGATGTACATGTATGTTTGAAAAGAGGTTCTGTAAATTTTTAGGGCCAGATCTCAAATATATTGGGCACTGTTGACCTTTCACTGGAGGCCCCCCCCCAAGCCTGCGGCTTCAGCTAAGAGGATTTTGCAAACTTTGGCACATAGCCATTAGAGTTCTATACTGGCTATGATGCTGAAATTTGGCATACTAGCTCAAATTTTGCTGCTAAACGCGATAAAATTATTACCGGCTATGACAAAACAATATTTCGGCCGCAGTTTTGTGTCAAAGTAGCTTGCAAAACGCCTCGCATAAAATTTATGCCAAACTTTGCCCATATATAACTCAAGACCAAAAACTAATAGGAACTGGTGCTTTACCCTGTACAACAAACATCTACATGACTTTGCATTGCTGCAATATCACAGTCAAAGCATATGTATTTGTGGAAATATTCACACCCACATATGATGAAAAACTTAAAAAACCGAATTTTACCTATTTTTAGGTCAAATTTCCCAAAAAGGGTACCCCTAAAATATATTAATTCTGTTATCATTTGAAAGAGCACATTTTTTTCTACAAGGATCATTGGGGGTTTTCTTGGAGTCTCTCCATTTAAGAAAAGAAAAATGCCACTGAACATGGTGTTATTTAATACGCAATGAATGGTAACTGCACTATTCAAACCCTTGCGTTGGTCCATGGTGGTTATACCACAACCAATTCCCTAAGAATTGGTATTATAATCCTATTAAGAATTGTAATAATGCTGTCTTTCGAGAATTGGCAGCCCCATCGCCTAGGAGCCATGGCTGATAGCCGTGCAAGGCAAGTCGCGGGTGGTCTCTTTATCGCAGGTTCCAAAGCCTGAGGGTGGGTGTCTTTGCCTAGGATCCCAAGCCTAATATTGGGTATCTTTTGTTGGTTCCCAAGTCATAATGTTCAGTCTAAGTAAGTGGTCTGGAATTGTTGCTGAATTTGCAACATAATCGGTTCAGAGAAGCTGTATTGTCGGCCCATTGCTGTTGCAGCTGGTGCTGGAATTATTGCAATGATCGACTGCTCGGGAATCCAGCATGTATGATTTCTCACAGACCAGTGAAAGAAGCTAGCTGGTCCATGAGGATGCATAAAATGTATTAATGCATCATGGTCGTCGACTGAAATTTCAGAAATATTTCCAATCCACTAGTTCCTATCGTAAATGCAGGCAATGTATTGCCCTGGCTGGAGGTTTGCAATTGGCACAAAAGGCATTTTTGATCTGACAGATCCATCTACATGGGCAATGAAAGATGAAGGGTCATTTGACACCCTTGAAATGCGAATCTTTTTGTCATCAATTGGCACAAACTGGTGATTTTTTCTTGTTCCAGCAATTGTATATCCATCTTTGAACCTTTCCTCTTGAACTACCCGTATTTCGTCAATTTTTTCTTTTGGAACATAAAAAAACTTGATTCCATACAGTTGCTCGTTGCAAAAGTTGAATAAATCCACCGGGGTCAGTATTTGGTTTTCAGTTGGGCGTTGAAGACTGGCACGAGCTGCAAACCTCTTTGCTGTCCCTCCAATACCAAAAAAATTCCATTCAGCGCTGATACTGAAATCAGCATTGTGTTGGCACAAGTTGAGAAAATTTTTGAAATTTTTGTACTGGGCTGCAGATCCATCACTGAAGTAGTGGATATGATGAATCCCATTGATGAGAGTCTTGAGATACTCCACAATTACTGTTAAGAAAGTGTGGACTGCAGCAAGGGTGTCAAATGACCCTTCATCTTTCATTGCAAATTCAGCAACAATTCCAGACCACTTACTTAGACTGAACATTATGGCTTGGGAACCAACAAAAGATACCCAATATTAGGCTTGGGATCCTAGGCAAAGACACCCACCCTCAGGCTTTGGAACCTGCGATAAAGAGACCACCCGCGACTTGCCTTGCACGGCTATCGGCCATGGCTCCTAGGCGATGGGGCTGCCAATTCTCGAAAGACAGCATTATTACAATTCTTAATAGGATTATAATACCAATTCTTAGGGAATTGGTTGTGGTATAACCACCATGGACCAACGCAAGGGTTTGAATAATGCAGTTAGCATTCATTGCGTATTAATAAATAACACCATGTTCAGTGGCATTTTTCTTTTCTTAAATGGAGAGACTCCAAAAAAAACCCCAATGATCCTTGTAGAGAAAAATGTGCTCTTTCAAATGATAACAGAACTAATATATTTTAGGGGTACCCTTTTTGGGAAATTTGACCTAAAATAGGTAAAATTCGTTTTTTTAAGTTTTTCATCATATGTGGGTGTGAATATTTCCACAAATACATATGCTTTGACCGTGATATTGCAGCAATGCAAAGTCATGTAGATGTTTGTTGTACAGGGTAAAGCACCAGTTCCTATTAGTTTTTGGTCTTGAGTTATATATGGGCAAAGTTTGGCATAAATTTTATGCGAGGCGTTTTGCAAGCTACTTTGACACAAAACTGCGGCCGAAATATTGTTTTGTCATAGCCGGTAATAACTTTATCGCGTTTAGCAGCAAAAGTTGAGCTAGTATGCCAAATTTCAGCATCATAGCCAGTATAGAACTCTAATGGCTATGTGCCAAAGTTTGCAAAATCCTCTTAGCTGAAGCCGCAGGCTTGGGGGGGGCCTCCAGTGAAAGGTCAACAGTGCCCAATATATTTGAGATCTGGCCCTAAAAATTTACAGAACCTCTTTTCAAACATACATGTACATCCTTATAAATTTTCAGCAAAATCGGAGAACGTCGAGTGGGGACGATTTTTAAAACTGGTCCACTTGACACGGAATGACCCAGCTTTAAAGTGCGCATGACCGGAAGTGCCGGAACTTCTGATCATGTGAACTGAGCCTAAACCCCATGTCTGGGGCGGTGACAAAAAAAAACGCCCTTGCAACTAGTCCCTGCACTCATTAGCATATTATAAAGGATTTTTAGAAATACTTTTTATTTTACTTTATGTATGCTCGTTCATGCTAGGACAGTTAGGCAGGGATTAGCAATATGCCCCCAGAACTGCTCATAGTACTGGGTGAATATTGGACCTGACAGGTTCCCTTTAAGATGGGCTTTCTCCTGGTTTACATTGAATCATTAGAACAGCTTATTAAATATGTATATTTGCTTTACGCCTTATGTAGACAGTAAAACATTATTTAGGAAGTGGTGGGAGTTTTACCTGCTGCACAACTAGCAGTTCTCTGAATGCTGAGCTCTGTATAACCCTTCCCACATCACTGATAGGCAGATTTCTGTGTACACTATGCATAGGCAGAGAGCTGTCAATCATTGTGGGGTGGGGTTATATAGAGCTCTTGAATAAGGAGGACTACATGGCAGTATGTTTATTAGTCCTCTAGTCATAGTTTGCGGCTAATAAAACTGTGGTTTTATCAAAACTACAGCAAGCTCCCCAGTAATAAATGCACAGATGGATCATGGCATCTGTCTATATCATGTTGCTTTTACATTTGGAGGCAAAAACCTGGTGACAGATTCCCTTTAATGAGGTCCCGTCTGGTCTACAGCCAAACCAATAGAGTGAAGTATGTCGCTAGCAGATTATTCCAAATGTTAAAGTGGAGGAATGCAATCTTGATGCAGGCCCATAGTATATGGTGGGGCACATCACTAATTGAACAATTCCAATCCAAAGCCCATGAAGGAGGGAATGTGCAGCTCTCACTGGTATAATAAATCAGCCCATAATTAGTAAAACACCAGCACTTCTCACACAGGGAATATCGTGGGTGGTAGGTGTAGGCGAACGGTTTTTGTGTATTTGCACATGGAAGCAAGTGGAAATGTGCAAAACGCCCATCACCTACATCCACCACCCACCGTGTTCCCTGAGTGAGAGGCACAGATTATGAAATAAAAAATTCTGTGTAATCACACTGGTGAGCCGCACGGTCGTTTCCTCCTGCTCCTATACACCATGATGTGACCAGTAGAAAAGATGTATTCCCAACAGATGAGAACGAGGTTGTGTGAACGTTGTGAAGAAGTGAGCAAAGCAAAAGCATTTACTAGTAAGTTCATTGTGGCTGCTATTCTGCCTGTTAACGATAAAAATGTTGTTCTTGGAAAAGCCCTTTAAGAGGAATATCGTCCCAGTTGGTTCTGTTCTTATATAATCTAAACACTCATTTACTGTCTGAACCACACGCGTTTCAGAATCAGTAAAACATATTTTTTAGCCAACTATATTAGATCCTTATAGTTTACATGGAAAAGACGGTCAAAAGTAGAAGTGAATGTTTCTAGAACACCAGATTCCGTTTCATTAATTTCTCTACTGAGTACTTTAGCAAAGGCCCTTTATTTTCTTGGCATTTCTGCTTCTAATATAAGCTGACTTGTTTATGTGTTTAGATATCCCTTCAAGATTTTCCACTTGAGATTGATAGTAATGTCGTGTTAAGTTGTTCAGGGCATGTAGGGTCAAACAGACAACTGCAGGCATGAATTCAGCCTTTCAGGAAAAATAACAATATACAATAAGAATTTAGTATATCAGTATGATGGCCGTATGATGGATGAAAGGGTCCCTGCAAATCAAGAGTTGAAATATCAGTGTATTGCTCTAAATACGTGGCTAAAATAAAAGATTGGACATGTAGTAAAGGAGAACTGCACCCAAACCTGATAATTTGGTCACAAGTGAAGTTATCTTCTCGCTATAATTTGAGGTTTCACAGCACAGTATCATTCTATTTACATGAGGATTTTTGGGACCCCTGTTCACGATAATAGTAGAGGTACCAGCGGTCGGGTTCACAGCAGTCATGCACTTATGACCTAAACTGCAAATAAAGAAATGTATATAGTGAACAACCCCCTATAAGGAGTAATTAAACATTGCTAAAGTTTGTAATATTTTCTGGACCATTAAATTCACTGCAGATGGGTAGTGGTCCTGGTCCTGTGACCCCTGCTGACCAATACAGAAAAAAAACACTAAAAAGTGAGCAACTCACAAGGCAGAAGTGCACAGCTCCAATCTGAGCTCAGCTCTTTGTGCAGAAGGTGTACGGTTCAGACTCAACGGCTGCGCACTTTGGAGCAATTGGTGGGAGTCTCCGCACCCGAACCCCCACTGATCTGCAGGACATTTCAGGGTCTAACAAGAAGTATAAAAACTTTTAACAAAATTTAGTTACTTTTTAAATAATCACTGACTAAACGGACCAGTCGAATATTAAAGTATGTAGTAAGTGGTGTTAGTACACGAGATATGAAAAATCTAGCTGTAATGAACTAAGGGTTAATGAATGCCCTGGTTTCACCCAGTCTGTCTTTTATCTTTTGACAAGTCCTTCTATCAGTTTTTTCAAGAAATCTTGTACTAAATGTGAGGAGACAATAAAGTGCCATGAGGTGACTGTCAGTGGTGAGACCTTTGTAATATGTTCATTTCAGGGGTAAAAAAAATAATTATTGTAAAGAAAAGGCTCCTTAAGTCTTTATAGAAATATAGGGTTAACGTAAAAAAAAGCAATTGTTTCCAACAACCAAAAACCACAAAACGTCTTCTGGCAGTCAGCAGCATATGTTCCTTGGAATGAAATGTGTTTGTAGCCATGAACAAATATTCATGTGCAACAGGCAAGGCTGGAATTCAGCCATAAACTGCAAAAAAGGGTCATATATGAAAAAGGCAAAATAAAACCCCCCAACATTATACGTTTAGGTCAAAAGCATAGAGAATATATAGAGTGTTCCATAACAGCGCTTGTTTCCTTTTTAAAAGTCTATAAAAAAAGAAAAATCTAAAATCCTTAGGAAACATTTAGGTTTTATGTTCAAGAGCAGAACAGAAATGATCAACGCAAAAGGTATAAAGTCTGGCCTATTATATGGATTGTAAAATGTTATTAAAAATTCCACCTTATTCCTGACACTTAAAAAATGTGATCAAAAGTGATCTACAGTGTCTATCATATATCTATCTATCCATCTATCTATCGATCATATATCTATCTATCTATCCAGCTATCTATCATATATCTATCATATAGCTATTCATCTATTTATCTATCTAGCTATCTATCTATATCTATCTATATAGCTATTATCCATCATGTATCTACCTATCATGTATATATCTATCATATATCTTTTTATTATCTATCTATCATGAATATATCTATCATGCACCTATGTATTAATCTATCTATAATGTATATATCTATCATACATCTATCTATTATAGATCTATCATGTATCTATTCATTTATTTATCTATCTAGCTATCTATTACCTATATCTATCATCTATCTATCATGTATCTATCCATCATGTATATATCTATCATACATGTATCTATCATCTATCTATTATCTATCTATCTATTATCGCTATCTATCTAGTATCTACCTACTGTCTATCATCTATCTTTATATAATGAATGTATCTATCATCTATCTATCTATGTCATGTATCTATCTATCTATCTATCTGTCATGTATCTATCTATCTACCGCTATCTATCCAGAGGCGGACATTTCATTGATGCAAAACCTGTACAACCGTACAAGGTTCCAAGAGGTTGGGGGACCATTTTTACCTCCAAGCCAGGTGGAATTATGCGTTTTGATAAGCTGACTGAAAAGGGCCAATATATTGTTCTTCCACTGTCTATGTCTGGTACTGTATCTATCTATTATGTATGTATCCATCTTGTATCTATCTATCTATCTCTATCCAGAAAAGGGCCCATATATCATTCTTGCACTGTCTGCTATTCTATCTATCTATCTATCTAGTTGTCTGTCTGTCTATCCATTCATACAAAGACACACACACACACAAACACACAGACACACTTTAGGCCTTCTCCTAAACCGGTTTCACACATCCACACATCCTGAGGCAGTTGAGTTTTGGTCAGGAGACTCGTGGCCAGTCTGTCCTCGAACTGTAAAACAAACATCTATGTATTCTGGTTGGCTCATGTCATTTGTTAATGGGTGACAAAAACCTGAGAAGGTCTTCTATCTTTTACACACTCAATTTTCCACTCTTTTATAATCCTGATTCATTCACTTTTCCATTTGTTGTAACATAATAATAACTATTGATACTGTTTCTGAAATATCAGTTTCCAATCGCAGATATACTTTAAGCTACAATACAATAGGTTCTTAAGTCTTAAGATTCAAGTGAAATGAAGTTAGAAAAATAAAGTTTTGGTTGGTTTAGATCTAATTTCTACTTTCCGTTATCAGTAGTCACGATGAGTAACCTACATTGTATGTCATGCGATGTTTTATTTATTTTATAGTTATTGATCCAGGAATTACCTCATTGGAATCACCAGTATCATTTATAACATTGGCATTCTCTCTCTCTCAGTTGTGGGTGTCAGGAATAATATTTTTTAAGTAGTCGTAACTGAATATAGTCCTGTGTTTTTGATAAGGATGACGATGACCATTTCGAGGTAGCACATGGTGGCTGCAGAATGATAAAGTCTAGTAATGTAAACAGCAGCTCAAGTAACAGATTCAATGTGCGGATGTTGTTTACTCTGTTTATTGGTGGTCTCCAGGACAGATCCATCATCCTCCATATGTTCCATGCAGACAAGAACCAGGGCAGTGGTGAGAAAGTGATAAAATGAAAAATGTCATTAAACGCTAATTAACCTTTTGACGTCGGGACACCACTTAGTGAACTTCTAAAGTTTTCCCAACTCAATACAAATTGCTTAAATATCATTCACATGTATTGGTATTGTTTCAGCGTGTGTAAAGTGTAACAGATTTTGCTATTTTTTTCCCAAAAACATATTAGTGCTAAGGAAAGGGTTACTCTATATGTATATACAGTTTTTATCCTAAAGAAGGTGACACCACGTAAAAACTCTCATTAACTATAATTAATATGTTTATTTACATGGTACAGAATGCATTTTCACCTATTTAAAAGAATATTCCAGTCTATATAAATTATCCAATTATCCAAGGCATAAATCATTGGAGAACGGGTGCTCATGTCTACCATTCTGGTGATTAATTGTGGTCACAGTATTGGCATCTACAGCAATTTGACATTTGATGTATTGTCATGTTCAGACATTTAATATTTGGTGAGGTTTTTTACCTCAGTATTTGGAAGGCCACGTGTACTCGTTGAGTATTTGGTGAGTTTTTACCTCAGAATTTGTAAGGCCACATGCATATGTTGACTATTTGGTGAGTTTTTACCTCAGTATTTGTCAGGCCACATGAACACGTTGAGTATTTGGTGAGTTATTACCTCAGTATTTGTAAGGCGACATGCATACGTTGAGTATTTGGTGAGTTTTTACCTCAGTATTTGTAATACCACGTGCACACGAGTATTTGAGAAATTTTTACCTCAGTATTGTAAGCCAACACCAGGAATGAGTAAAAAAATGCAGCAGTGGTGCATGTTTCTATCATAATTTTCTTCTGATTGTTCCATTTCTGGTTGCCTTACAAATGCTGAGGTAAAAACTCACCAAATACTCAATGTGTGCACGTGGCCTGTAGGTGATAATTTCTGAATAATTATATACTTATTCATAGAAAACATTTATAACCACTTGTACAAAAGCAAACAAAACTCTCAAAATGCTGTGAAAGCAAAATGGGAATGGAAAACATGAATGTAGCATATAATCCCGCTGTTGTGAAGTGGCTTTACCTCGGCAGAGGGGTGCCACACATAGGAAAACTCCAATACCAATAATGGCATAGATGAGGGTTGGAACCCTGTAACAGATTTTTAACTGAGGCCTAGGAGTATCAGGTTACACCTTCTGTCTCATCCATGCAATTGGCAAGTACATCTCCCACCAATAACTCCAGTATGGTTCTGTCCAACCATATAATAGTGTACAGTATTAGAACATAGAGATCTATCATTGAATTTGGCTGACAACTCCAATTCCTTTAAACTAAATTCTATAACGTATCACATCATGCTATAGAAACCACTGACATCATAACCACTAGGTGGCCACACATAGACAACACAGGGCCTAATTCATCAAAGCTTTCACACCAGAATTCCGCCGTAAAAGCTATGAAAAGTAGCAACATGTAAGCACAAATTTGGTTGCACGCAAATTTTTTGCAACATGTTTTCATGGTGTTTTCATGCCAGTTTGTACCAGCTCTTACAAAATCATTAGAACTGGAGTGGTACTGTGGCCCAAAGCCGGATGGGCACCGGAGTTCATCCAATTCATGATGAGTTGTGGTGTTCCCTACCCAAGAACTCTTACTCCAGTCTCTGGAGTGAGATTTCTGGTGTAGCATATGGAGGGTCACACTACTCCTCAGAGGCTCCAGATTCATAAAAAGATGTACGCTTTCATGAATCTGGAGCATGTGGCTCCACCACATCTCCTAATCAAGATTGGTCTTAAAAAACGCAGATCTTGATGAATCAGGCCAATAGACTTGTGACAGAGTATTGCATAATGTAGTTGGTTTCATTTACGGCAGGTCATCTTACACCACTCATCTTGGGATTTCTGAAGCCAAGAACGAAGCTAAAGAAGGACACATCTGTAATAATAGGGCTATCAGAAGCCAGACCAGAATCTCTTCTAAGTCCTTGCATGCTAGTTAAGTACAAGATCAATGTGTGTATGGACATACATTTGTGTAGAAATACATAGCACTTATATCAATCTACCCTATTGTTACTGCAAAACTATTTGGAAAAATTCTTTTGTGTGATTAACCCCCTGTGAAGTTACTGAAGTCCTCCCTATGATATGCATCATGTCTTACAGTATAATTTTGTCTCTGGAGACATAAGCCAAAACCAGCGACATTTTAAATTGTTCATGCAGACGTCGTCTTTATAAAGCAGACAAATTACCATGTGAAGCATGTTATGTTCTATTATATATTGAGCCTCATATTATAAAAGCCTGGCTCTGACAAAATGAGATCACTGATGGATGCACTAGAAACCATTAAAACAAAGAACAGTTGGGTATATGAACAATCCGTCGGACTCCCTCACATATGTAATCAGTTAGAATGGTTGCAGGGATATAAATGATCCTACCGCATAGTTTCTAATTTTATTATGATGTATACGTTTTGTTCACATTCTGAAGCACAGACGTAAATGTGGTTAATTAGTAAATTCCTGAAATGTGCTTGTCTAGCCCTACAATTAAGAGAGTGCTCAGTGAGCGCGGCGCAATGCCTCGGCGTAATGCCTCAGTGCATGTGCAGACAGTCTTAGCTTCTGCCGTCATTATTATCTTGGTCTTCCATCCTTTTTGTTATGTATTCCTATGTCTGTACTCAAGTTGATCCTGTAAAACACAACCTAAGCAGTTTATGGGCTCAGACACACTTATATGTTCTTTACTCTGCTGCATCTGGTGTGTGTTAACAAAAAGTGCAAGCAAGTGAAAAAAGTGAATAAAAAAGTGTCTGAGCTCTTAAAGGGTTTTTCTCATTAAAGACATTAAAGCAGACTTTTGGAGGTAGGGTCCTTTTACACTGGACAACCGCAACCGGCTACATGCTTATTAGTCGGAGATCATTTAGAAACCTGTTTATACAGGCTCATCTGGAACAATTTGTAATAGATCGCTTGGCGCACATAGGGTGCCATTGTTCTTGGCAGCACGAAATCCTGTTTGCACAACACAATGAGCTGTCGAGAATGATTTTTTTTCTGCAGCACAGAAGATCATTTCACCTTATGATTGAACAATTTGCTGATTTGTTTGCAGATCAGCAGCCTGTTTAGAATGCATGATTATTGGGAAACGAGTGTTCTTAGAAACACTCATTCACGATAATTGTGAAGTATAAATGTGCTTTTAGTACAGAGTTCTGGTATCGCTAGCAGTCTTACAGGTAATGACTACAGTGTTGGTGCGCATGTGAGGCCATTTTTCCATTAAAACAAGGTACTTCAAAAACATCATTCTCAACATTGGTGGTGACCTAGCATGTACAACCCCATGATAAGCAAGTTACCCCCTATTCTGTGGATTGCTATGTTGGGACAATCACTTTAGTAGTATCCTAAGCAGGAGCGGACATATCATTGGTACAACCTGTGCAGCCACACGAGCCCTAGAGGTAAGGGGGCCATATCCAGCTCCAAAAAAAGTAGAATTGTGCATTATGATAAGCTATTAAACTGCAAAGGGCTCATAAATTGTTAGTGAACTGGGGCCTCTACTGTATGTGACCACTAAAGATGAGCGAACCGGTCGCGGTTCGGCTCGAGGTCGGTTCGCCGAACGGGGGTCCCGTTCGAGTTCGGTTCGTCGAACGTTCGACGAACCGAACTCGAACCAATAGGCTATAATGGGAGGCAATCACAAACACATAAAAATGCATTATAAATGTACACAAACAGTTAATAAACATTGCCATAACACTTACCGGTCCCCGCGATCCCTTCTGCACTCTGTCTCCTGCCGCTATTCCATCCGATGATCGCTGAATCCTCCCGGTGACTGGCACTGCAGCAGTGATGCAGGACCTATCGTGACGTCAAAATAGCCATGTGACCAGTCACGTGGCTATTATCTCATTGGCTACAGACTGGTCACATGACTATGACGAGTCATGTAGGACCTGCGAGTGCATCTCTCCGGTACACGGTGCACATATGTGTATCGCCGTGTACCGGCGACATGCTCTACCACACGGTCGACTCCCCGTTCCGTTAGGGACCAGCTGACACAGCCGGTCATTAACGGAGGTTGCCATAGCAACGCAGTTAGCGGTGACGTCACCGCTAACCGCGGCTCCGAGAGCACCGTTGCTATGGTAACGCGTCTGTCAGCGTCTGAGAGCAGGGAGCCAGCGCTAAGCGGTGTGCGCTGCTCCCTGCTCTGTGCACATGTAGCAGAGTACACATCGGGTAATTAACCCGATGTGTGCTGTAACTAGGAGAGCAAGGAGCCAGCGCTCAGTGTGCGCTGCTCCCTGCTCTCTGCACGTGTAGCTGCGTGCGCTGGTAACCAAGGTAAATATCGGGTTGGTTACCCGATATTTACCTTAGTTACCAAGCGCAGCATCTTCCACGCGGCGCTGGGGGCTGGTCACTGGTTGCTGGTGAGCTCACCAGCAACTCGTGTAGCCACGCTCCAGCGATCCCTGCCAGGTCAGGTTGCTGGTGGGATCGCTGGAGCGTCGCAGTGTGACATCTCACCAGCAACCTCCTAGCAACTTACCAGCGATACCTATCATTGCTGGGATCGCTGGTAAGTTGCTATTAGGCAAGGTTACGTGTGCAGGGAGGCCGACACTTCCCCGCTCGGCCCCGCCCCCTCCCGCACTCCGCACATGTATGTACACACACACCTGTCCCCAGCCATGCAGACAAGCACTGCCACTGACACCCTCGTCTGGCCCCGCCCCCTGCTCGGCTCCGCCCCCTCCCGCACTTTGCATGTGCACACACATACATACATACATGCACATACATACATACATGCACATACACACACTCACTCACACATACACTCACCTGTCCCCAGCCATGCAGACCGCAGCACTTCTACTGACATCCTCAGCGCCTGGCCCCGCCCCCCGCTCGGCTCCGCCCCCTCCCGCACTTTGCATGTGCACACACACACATACATACATACATACATACATGCACATACACACACTCACTCACACATACACTCACCTGTCCCCAGCCATGCAGACCGCAGCACTTCTACTGACATCCTCAGCGCCTGGCCCCGCCCCCCGCTCGGCTCCGCCCCCTCCCGCACTTTGCATGTGCACACACATACATACATACATGCACATACATACATACATGCACATACACACACTCACTCACAGATACACTCACCTGTCCCCAGCCATGCAGACCGCAGCACTTCTACTGACATCCTCAGCGCCTGGCCCCGCCCCCTGCTCGGCTCCGCCCCCTCCCGCACTTTGCATGTGCACACACATACATACATACATGCACATACATACATACATGCACATACACACACTCACTCACAGATACACTCACCTGTCCCCAGCCATGCAGACCGCAGCACTTCTACTGACATCCTCAGCGTCTGGCCCCGCCCCCCGCTCGGCTCCGCCCCCTCCCGCACTTTGCATGTGCACACACATACATACATACATGCACATACACACACTCACTCACTCACAGATACACTCACCTGTCCCCAGCCATGCAGACCGCAGCACTTCCACTGACATCCTCAGCGCCTGGCCCCGCCCCCCGCTCGGCTCCGCCCCCTCCCGCACTTTGCATGTGCACACACATACATACATACATACATACATACATGCACATACACACACTCACTCACTCACAGATACACTCACCTGTCCCCAGCCATGCAGACCGCAGCACTTCCACTGACATCCTCAGCGCCTGGCCCCGCCCCCCGCTCGGCTCCGCCCCCTCCCGCACTTTGCATGTGCACACACATACATACATACATACATACATACATGCACATACACACACTCACTCACTCACAGATACACTCACCTGTCCCCAGCCATGCAGACCGCAGCACTTCCACTGACATCCTCAGCGCCTGGCCCCGCCCCCCACTCGGCTCCGCCCCCTCCCGCATTCAGCATGTGTATACACACACACACTCACACACTCACACACACACACACTCACCTGTCCTGCAGTCACTGCGGCACTGACGTCCTCAGTGCCACGGCCCCGCTCGGCTCCTCCCCTCCCCCCCGAACTCCGCCCCCCGCACACAACGGAATCCGACAAAGAATTCTGTTCTTTGTCATCCGTTGTACAGCGTTGAACAGCGCATCAGTCACATGCGTCAAGCGACGCATGTGACTGATACAAATCAACGGAAATGTGAACTTAGCCTTAGTGTGACGGGGCCTTTACCGCTGTTACCGCTGACAGCCAGCACTGATCTGCACGCTGCACGCTGCACGCTGCTTCCCGTTTGTAGTGATGATTGTAGTGAGGATGAGGTTCCCCAGCCCCAAATGATGAGCTGGGTAAACTCATCCTCACTACAATCGTCACTACTACTACACTAGAAAGAAAGAAGACAGAAGAGCAGGATCGTGGAGGGCTGACAGGGGGTAATAAAGATGGAGTCTCTAATGTGTCTGTGTATTTATTTCTATTAAAGTATTTTTTCTCTGTGTGGTGTTTTTTTTTAACCCTTTATTGGAGATTCTTAATGGCCGGGTCAAACGTGCCTGACATTAAGAATCTCTGGCTTAATACTGGCTAGTAAAACAAAGCCAGTATTAACTCATGATTACCCAACAAGCCACCCGGCTCCAGGGCTGTTGGAAGAGTTGGATACAGCTCCAGATGATGGCGCTTCTATGAGAGCGCCATTTTCTGGGACAGCTGCGGACTGAAATTCGCAGCAGAGGCGCCCAGAAACCTCGGGCTAACCTGTGCTGCGGATTCCAATCCCCAGCTGCCTAGTTGTACCTGGCTGGACACAAAAATGGGGCGAAGCCCACGTCATTTGTTTTTTAATTATTTCATGAAATAAGTGAAATAATTAAAAAAAAACGGGCTTCCCTATATTTTTGGTTCCCAGCCGGGTACAAATAGGCAACTGGGGGTTGGAGGCAGCCCGTGGCTGCCTGCTGTACCTGGCTAGCATACAAAAATATGGCGAAGCCCACGTCATTTTTTTGGTGGGAAAAAAAATTCTGCATACAGTCCTGGATGGAGTATGCTGAGCCTTGTAGTTCTGCAGATGCTGTCTGCTCTTCTCCATACAGACAGACAGCAGCTGCAGAACTACAAGGCTCAGCATACTCCATCCAGGACTGTATGCAGAAGTTTTTTGCCCCCTGAAAAAATTATGTGGGCTTCGCCATATTTTTGTATGCTAGCCAGGTACAGCAGGCAGGTACGGCTGCCCCCAACCCCCAGTTGCCTATTTGTACCCGGCTGGGAACCAAAAATAAAGGGAAGCCCTTTTTTTATTATTTCATGAATTTCATGAAATAATTAGAAAACAAATGATGTAGGCTTCGCCCCATTTTTGTGTCCAGCCAGGTACAACTAGGCAGCTGGGGATTGGAATCCGCAGCACAGGTTGGCCTGAGATTTCTGGGCACCACTGCTGCGAATTGCAGTCTGCAGCCGCCTCAGAAAATGGCATTTTCATAGAAGCGCCATCTTCTGGCGCTGTATCCAACTCTTCCAGCACCTGCCTGCTATACCTGGCTAGCATACAAAAATATGGCGAAGCTCACGTCCTTTTTTTTGTAGTTTTTTGGCAAAAAAAATAAAAAATGCTTCCCTGGATTTTCCATTGCCAGTGAAGGTAACATCAAGCAGTGGGGGTTAGCAGCCAGTAGCTGCTTGGATTACCCTTACCTAGCAATACAAAAAATGCAGCGGGAGCCCATATATATTTTTTTTAATTATTTATTTAAATAACTAAAAATAAAATGGGCTTCCCTGTATTTTGATTGCTGGACATCACAGTGCTGTAAAAATAAATCTTTAAAAAAATGACGTAGCGCTCCGCGGTATTTTTGATTCTCAGCGCAGATAAAGCAGACAGCTATGGGTTGCCACCCCAGTCTGCCTGCCGATACCTTGGTTGGCAATCAAAATACAGGGAAGCCCATTAATTTTTTCTATTTAAAAAATAGTTAAAAAAAAAATGACATTGGGTCCCCCCATTTTTGATAGCCAGCTAGGGTAAAGCAGACGGCTGTAGCCTGAAAACCACAGCTGGCAGCTTTACCGTGGTTGGGGATCCAATGTGGAGGTCCCCTCAGGCTCTTTTTTATAATTATTTTATAAATATTAATAATTACACAATAAAAGTAGGGTCTCCCCCAAATTGGATCACCAGCCAAGGTAAAGCGGACAGCTGTGGTCTGGTATTCTCAGGGTGGGAAGGTCCATAGTTATTGGGCCTTCACAGCCTAAAAATAGCAGGCCGCAGGCACCCCAGACGTGGCGCATCCACTAGATGCGCCAATCCTGGCGCTTCACCCCAGCTCATCCCGTGCCCTGGTGCAGTGGCAAACGGGGTAATAAATCGGGTTGATACTAGCTGTAAAGTCACCTGAGATCAAGCCCAGCAGTTTGTGATGTCATGGCGTCTATTAGATACCCAACATCATAAACTGTCAGTACTAACAAAAAAAAAAAAATCGACAAAAGAAATTTATTTGAAAAAACAGTCCCCAAAACATTTCCTCTTTCACCAATTTATTGTAAGAAAAAAAATAAAGGGGTCCCACGACGACTCTGGACCGTCTAGAATATGGGGGGGAGACACTCAGGGAACGTATCCCCCATTTTCTAGGAGTGCGGACCCTTCATGTGAGGAGTGTGGGTGCAATGAATCTGCACTCACTCTCCCCGGGTCCACAGCAGCAGAGTCCATGTCGTAATAGTTGCTACCAAAGCTGCAATGCCCTGCTCATGAGGTAAGGGCATGCCTAATCAGGAGAACTACTGTAGAGGAAGCTCTGCTCACTGGTATATAGATGCTCAGAGGTAATAATAGATAAAATTAGTGAGTAACCTCGGCACTCTAAATCTCCCAGACTAAGTCAGTAAGTCCCAATGGATAGTAATGCAAAATCACTCTTTATTGGTCCGTATTAAGAAAAAAAAATTTTCATAAGCATATATGTTTTTGTCCAAAACAAGTTACAAATGACGTTTCGGCCTGAGCCTTCGTCAGATTGGACTTATCTGCATGTAATCATGAAAAATGACAATAATCAGTATCACATAAGAGTGAGAGAACAATAACATAAACTCGAACAATGTAGAGGTACAATTGGGATGCAGCAAAAAAATTGCAACACAGCAAGAAATGAAACACATGATACAAATGTCATAATACAGTACAAGGACAATATAGTAATGACAAATATGGGGTCAGAGTAGACTTAGACAGCTCTGGTACGAAAAAGATGTCAATCATAAAGTAACATGTGCAGTAGGTGTAGAGCTACAGTATGCATGGCAGAGCTAATGGGTAGACCGACCATAGAAAAAGAACGGAGAAAAAGTGGAGAAAAAATGGAGAAAAAGTGGAGAAAAAGTGGAGGAAAAATTGGAGAAAAAGTGGAGAAAAAGTGGAGAAAAAGTGGAGAAAAAAGTGGAGAAAAAGTGGAGAAAAAGTGGAGGAAAAAGTGGAGGAAAAAGTGGAGAATAAGTGGAGAATAAGTGGAGAATAAGTGGAGAATAAGTGGAGAATAAGTGGAGAATAAGTGGAGAATAAGTGGAGAATAAGTGGAGAATAAGTGGAGAATAAGTGGAGAATAAGTGGAGAAAAAGTGGAGAAAAAGTGGAGAAAAAGTGGAGAAAAAGTGGAGAAAAAAGTGGAGAAAAAAGTGGAGAAAAAGTGGAGGAAAAAGTGGAGAAAAAGTGGAGAAAAAGTGGAGAAAAAGTGGAGAAAAAAGTGGAGAAAAAGTGGAGAAAAAGTGGAGAATAAGTGGAGAATAAGTGGAGAATAAGTGGAGAAAAAAATGGAGAAAAAGTGGAGAAAAAGTGGAGAAAAAGTGGAGAAAAAGGTGGAGAAAAAAGTGGAGAAAAAGTGGAGGAAAAAGTGGAGAAAAAGTGGAGAAAAAGTGGAGAAAAAAGTGGAGAAAAAGTGGAGAAAAAGTGGAGAAAAAGTGGAGAAAAAGTGGAGAATAAGTGGAGAATAAGTGGAGAATAAGTGGAGAAAAAAATGGAGAAAAAGTGGAGAAAAAGTGGAGTAAAAGTGGAGAAAAAGTGGAGAATAAGTGGAGAATAAGTGGAGAATAAGTGGAGAAAAAATGGAGAATAAGTGGAGAAAAAATGGAGAAAAAGTGGAGAAAAAGTGGAGCACCCTTTGGTGCCTTTCATGTGGCACTAAGGGGTGCTTAGCTTTGTATTTAGCCAGAAAATGAAAAAAAAAAAAAAATGACATAGGGTTCCCCCTAGTTTTGTAGTCAGCTAGGGTAAAGCAGACGGCTGCAGCCTGCAGACCACAGCTGGCAACCTCACCTTGGCTGGTAATCCAAAACTGAGGGCACCCCACGCTGTTATTTTAAATTAAATAAATAATTAAAAAAAAAAAACACGTAGGGGTCCCCCAAAATTGGATCACCAGCCAAGGTAAAGCAGACAGCTGGGGCCTGATATTCTCAGACTAGGGAGGTCCATGGTTATTGGACTCTCCCCAGCCTAAAAATAGCAGGCCGCAGCCGCCCCAGAAGTGGCGCATCCATTAGATGCGCCAATCCTGGTGCTTCGCCCCAGCTCATCCCGCGCCCTGGTGCGGTGGCAAACGGGGTAATATATGGGGTTAATACCAGATGTGTAATGTCACCTGGCATCAAGCCCTGGGGTTGGTGAGGTCAGGCGTCTATCAGATACCCGACATCACCAACCCAGTCAGTAATAAAAAAAAATAGACGACAAACACATTTTTATTTGAAAAAACACTCCCCAAAACATTCCCTCTTTAACCAATTTATTAGAATGAAAAACAAATCCAGGTCTGGTGTAATCCAAGGGGTTGCCATGACGATCCACACTGTCCCAGTCAATGAAGAGCAGGTTGTTCCCCATTGGCTGGGAGAGCAGTGCAGTGACCTGAGCTAACATCAATGGGTCAGCCCAGGTCACTGCAGGGGATGACAAGTGCTGCTGTCAGCGAGGTACATTACCTGTGCTGATCTCCAGCACACTGACAGCCCCTGTCACTGAGGTCAATGACCGCCGCCTTCACACCAAGTCTCGCGAGAGGCCCGTGACGTCACCGCTAGTCAGTCTCGGGTCGGAAGCGAGAGGTGATGTGACAAGCGGCGGCCATGGAGGACAGTGACAGCGCTGAGGTCGGGATGGCGGGACTTCATCACCGCAGGCAGGGCCGGCTCCAGGTTTTTGTGGGCCCCGGGCGGAAGAGTCCCAGTGGGCCCCATAAACACGCAGACACACACACATACACAGATACATACACGTACATATACATATTTAAAGACAAACTCACAAAAATACATATAAACAGACAAATCTATACAGTCATATACACTGACATACATAGATACACATCATACATGCATACATACAGAGACACACACTGCTATGCTGCATACATACATACATACAGACAGACACACACATACTGCTCTGCTGCATACATACATATAGACAGACACACACACTGCTCTGCTACATACATACATACAGACAGACACACACATACTGCTCTGCTGCATACATACATACAGACACACACACACACACTGCTCTGCTGCATACATACATACAGACAGACACGCACACTGCTCTGCTGCATACATACATACAGACAGACACACACACTGCTCTGCTGCATACATACATACAGACACACACACACACACACTGCTCTGCTGCATACATACAGACAGACACACACACACACTGCTCTGCTGCATACATACATACAGACAGACACACACACTGCTCTGCTACATACATACATATAGACAGACACACACATACTGCTCTGCTGCATACATACAGACAGACACACACACACACTGCTCTGCTGCATACATACATACAGACAGACACGCATACTGCTCTGCTGCATACATACATGCATACATACATACACGCATACTGCTCTGCTGCATACATACAGACACGCATACTGCTCTGCTGCATACATACATGCATACATACATACACGCATACTGCTCTGCTGCATACAGACAGACACGCATATTGCTCTGCTGCATATATATATATACATACATACAGACACGCATACTGCTCTGCTGCATACATACATACATACATACAGACACGCATACTGCTCTGCTGCATACATACAGACAGACACGCATATTGCTCTGCTGCATATATATATATATACATACAGACACGCATACTACTCTGCTACATATATACATACATACATACAGACACGCATACTGCTCTGCTGCATACATACATGCATACATACAGACACGCATACTGCTCTGCTGCATACATACATGCATACATACAGACACGTATACTGCTCTGCTGCATACATACATGCATACATACAGACAGACACGCATATTGCTCTGCTGCATATATATATACATACAGACACGCATACTGCTCTGCTGCATATATACATGCATACATACAGACACGCATACTGCTCTGCTGCATATATACATACATATAAACACGCATACTGCTCTGCTGCATATATACATACATATAGACACGCATACTGCTCTGCTGCATATATACATACATATAGTCACGCATACTGCTCTGCTGCATATATACATACATATAGACACGCATACTGCTCTGCTGCATATATACATGCATACATATAGACACGCATACTGCTCTGCTGCATATATACATACATATAGACACGCATACTGCTCTGCTGCATATATACATACATATAGACACGCATACTGCTCTGCTGCATATATACATACATATAGTCACGCATACTGCTCTGCTGCATATATACATACATATAGACACGCATACTGCTCTGCTGCATATATACATACATATAGTCACGCATACTGCTCTGCTGCATATATACATACATATAGACACGCATACTGCTCTGCTGCATATATACATACATATAGACACGCATACTGCTCTGCTGCATATATACATACATATAGACACGCATACTGCTCTGCTGCATATATACATACATATAGACACGCATACTGCTCTGCTGCATATATACATACATATAGACACGCATACTGCTCTGCTGCATATATACATACATATAGACACGCATACTGCTCTGCTGCATATATACATACATATAGACACGCATACTGCTCTGCTGCATATATACATACATATAGACACGCATACTGCTCTGCTGCATATATACATACATATAGACACGCATACTGCTCTGCTGCATATATACATACATATAGTCACGCATACTGCTCTGCTGCATATATACATACATATAGTCACGCATACTGCTCTGCTGCATATATACATACATATAGACACGCATACTGCTCTGCTGCATATATACATACATATAGACACGCATACTGCTCTGCTGCATATATACATACATATAGACACGCATACTGCTCTGCTGCATATATACATACATATAGACACGCATATTGCTCTGCTGCATATATACATACATATAGACACGCATACTGCTCTGCTGCATATATACATACATATAGACACGCATACTGCTCTGCTGCATATATACATACATATAGTCACGCATACTGCTCTGCTGCATATATACATACATACAAACACACACCTTGCTCTGCTGCATATATACATACATATAGACACGCATACTGCTCTGCTGCATATATACATACATATAGACACGCATACTGCTCTGCTGCATATATACATACATATAGACACGCATACTGCTCTGCTGCATATATACATACATATAGACACGCATACTGCTCTGCTGCATATATACATACATATAGACACGCATATTGCTCTGCTGCATATATACATACATATAGACACGCATATTGCTCTGCTGCATATATACATACATATAGTCACGCATACTGCTCTGCTGCATATATACATACATATAGACACGCATACTGCTCTGCTGCATATATACATACATACATACAGACACGCATACTGCTCTGCTGCATATATACATACATATAGACACGCATACTGCTCTGCTGCATATATACATACATATAGACACGCATACTGCTCTGCTGCATATATACATACATATAGACACGCATACTGCTCTGCTGCATATATACATACATACAAACACACACCTTGCTCTGCAGGGCCCACACACGCGGCTCCGGGGGTCACACACACGGCTCTGCGGGGCCCACACACGCGGCTCCGGGGGCCACACACACGGCTCTGCGCGTCCCACACACGCGGCTCCGGGGGCCACACACACGGCTCTGCGCGTCCCACACACGCGGCTCCGGGGGTCACACACACGGCTCTGCGGGGCCCACACACGCGGCTCTGGGGGTCACACACACGGCTCTGCGGGGCCCACACACGCGGCTCCGGGGGTCACACACACGGCTCTGCGCGTCCCACACACGCGGCTCCGGGGGCCACACACACGGCTCTGCGCGTCCCACACACGCGGCTCCGGGGGCCACACACACGGCTCTGCGCGTCCCACACACGCGGCTCCGGGGGCCACACACACGGCTCTGCGCGTCCCACACACGCGGCTCCGGGGGCCACACACACGGCTCTGCGGGGCCCACACACGCGGCTCCGGGGGTCACACACACGGCTCTGCGGGGCCCACACACGCGGCTCCGGGGGCCACACACACGGCTCTGCGTGTCCCACACACGCGGCTCCGGGGGCCACACACACGGCTCTGTGGGGCCCACACACGCGGCTCCGGGGGCCACACACACGGCTCTGCGGGGCCCACACACGCGGCTCCGGGGGTCACACACACGGCTCTGCGGGGCCCACACACGCGGCTCCGGGGGCCACACACACGGCTCTGCGGGGCCCACACACGCACGGGGGGACAGGGAGGGGCGGGGAGGGAGTGATGTCCCACATACTGATCAGGTCACGGTGCAGATGGGGCCCACACAGCGCCGGAGGGAAGCGATGTGCTGGGGGTCGCTGGCTGGCACTGTGACTCCTTCATCTGTGCGACCGAGCAGGACGCCGGGCGGTAGCTCCGCCCACAGATGATGCTCAATGAAGGAGAACACACCCTTAAAGGGCCGGCAGCCACAGTTTCCAGTGCCAAGGACTGCTGCCTCCGGACCGACCGCAGGTAAGCCGAGCGGGACCGTGTGTGTGTGTGTGTGTGTGTGTGTGTGTGTGTGTGTGTGTGTGTGTGTGTGTGTGTGTGTGTGTGTGTGTGTGTGTGTGTGTGTGTGTATGTATGTATGTGTACATGCCGCGGGCAGGAGGGGGCGGAGCGAGCTGAGCGGGGAAGTGTCGGCTTCCTGCACGTAACTAGGATAAACATCGGGTTACTAACCAAAGCGCTTTGCTTGGATACCCGATGTTTATCTTGGTTACCAGCTTGTGGCAGGCTGCCAGCGATGGCTCCTGCACACTGTAGCTGTAAAAAGCCCTGCTTTTTGCTGCTAGAACCGTTCTCGAACGTTTCTAGAACTATCGAGCTTTTGAAAAAAGCTCGAGTTCTAGTTCGATCTAGAACATGGCCCAAAATCACTCGAACCTCGAACTGGAGAACCTCGAACCACGAACCGCGCTCAACTCTAGTGACCACCAGTGATACCGAAAGATCAAGCCATCAATTTCTCATGGTTAAATCATCCCTACGCATTTAAAAGGATTACTCGAGGGTTATGGTCCTCCTGCTTCTTTCTGATGTAGCATCACCAATGAAATGACAAGGTAGACAATTGTAAAAGAGCAGTCGGTCACCATTGGCACTAGTTTAAGGAAAAAGCAGTTTCATTTTAAGCATTAGAGGTGGTTCTGTTGGCACAGTGTAATCTGTATAAACAATTTAAATACACTATATTATCCGGATCTACTATGTCAGCCTCTGTTTCGTGTTCTTCACTTTATGACATAAGCAACACATGATACCTTCAAAGGCAGTATATATTGACATATATGTTTGCCAATATCAGAGGGGACATCTTTATGCTGAACTTTACAGAATACCGTAATTCTGTTTTGGATGGGAATGAGCTGTTTCGTTGTCCTTGGGTGGATGAGGAGGTTCTTTTAAGGTACACTTGAAGATGTTAATAAATTGCACATAAAATTTTACTTGCACAACCTAGAATGACATGAAATGGAGTAGTCTAACCTGGAAATTGCGTCTAAATCTTGAAACATTCCTGTTGTGTTCTTCAGCCAAAACTTTAATTTCTGTTATTAATACTTATTTTTAGAGTGATTTTGATCTACATACTCATTAGAATACCATCTATCATGCCAATATCGATGGGTTCGGCTAATAGTCTAATATATGTGGAGGCCTCTGACTGCCCCCGACAGATGTCAAGGGAGATAAGAATCCAACATGTCTGATTTCGAACTGTCGATCCTTTTGTTCTGAGATGTCTAGCAGAGGCTCTCTTATGGAGAATACAGAAGCTCTCCTGTGTATGGGAAAGTTGGGGAAGATAGCAGCCATAGTAATGATCTCCTCAACCTTTGTACGGCACATAGCTATTTAAGTAAATGGTGGGATTTACTCTATGCCTGTATAAAGCTAGAGAAGGACGTAGGAAGAGTTATTATTGGACATGTAGTAGGGATGCTGCTGGCATCTGGAGTGTCATGTTAGATACTATTGAATCAGTATGGAGAAGGCAATCACTAATAATGTACTTACACTTTTTTCCATATTTTAATGTTCTCACATATTTCAATAGAGGCATAGTTTTATTCTTGCTTGTCATTTACTATTCAGCTATTTCCCTGAAGCAGGTGAACTGTAGATCCGTTACAGTCCATGTTGCAATTTACAAGTCAGGATGAAGACTTGGAGGTATGTGATGTCATGTAGGAAGTAGTCTGCACCTGCTCCCTTCATCACCTTTGAGGACGCTTGACCGAATTCTTGAAGAAACTGAAACACTCATAGAGGAAATAGATAAAAAGACCTTTATATGATCTGCAACAGCAGGGTTCTGAGCCAAGGCAATCTTTTGTAAGCCAAGATTAAATCAAATGACCAGGAAGTTTAGCCGAATTGCTTGACACGTTGAGTCTCTATTCATCATGGTGAGAAGCAGGGCAATGAACACTCAGCAAGGCATTACTTAATCTGAAGACAATTTAGTGTATAGTTGCGATTATAGAAAAAAGGCTAGAAATTTGAGGAAAATATAAGAAGCCAAACTTCGTATGTAGCTCTATCTATTCCTGCTCCACTGTGCTCTTTAATGATGCATGACCTCATCACAAATGGGTGAAGATATTACCATAGATTCCCAAAGAGTATCTACTCCTAGTAGGTGACAACCTTAGGAACACTACAAAAGGCACAAAAATAATTTTCACCTCTATAAAGGAATACAAACTATAAAATAATTATTGGTCAGTAAAAGGTCATGTCCTGGCTGTCTCTGCATTATGAGACTAGTGACAGATTCAACATTTGAGAGTCAATTTTCATTCTTGACTCTCAATATTTAACGTGTTTCCTTTCTTTTGGCAGTTGTATGTTGTCAGTTTGCTTTACAGCAGATTCTGATTCCTGGTCAAGTGTTTCCAGTTTAGAAGCAGTCCCAGTTTCTTTATATCCCCTCTGCTACCAGTAGAGGGAGCCAGCTATTCTCTTTGCCATTTGGATGTGGGGCCTTGAGGTGAAAGGAGCTGCTGAAACCCTCTCTTGAAGTTGCTGTGGTGGCTGCAGTCTTGGTGCTGACTGCAGCAGTCTGTTGTAGTGTTTTCCCCTGTCTGTGTGCCTTCTCTGCTGTGTGCTGTGTTGTTTTAGTTCAGTGGTGGGGCTAGTGTCCCTTACCTACCCACTTACTAACAAGGACTATTGTAGGGTCACTCATGGCTTCTGGTTCCTGCTCGGTGACAGGTGAGGAACCTGTATAGGGACTGTATAGGAATGCAGGGTACAGCAGCAGGTAAGTCGAAGAGGTGTCTATCTCCCTCTCACTAGTCCTAGGGCCCGCTGATTAAGCGTCCCTGGTGTACCTCTTGTTTGTCATGGTGTTACCCCTGTTAAGTTGTGTGTTTGGCCTCACGCCGGACTTTCCCCAAGTCTGCGTCATGACAGGTGAATGACGTTTCTGGTTGATCGCTCTACTGTCAGAAAAGTAGTCATTCTACGTTTAAATTTCATATATCCTATGTTTGTATATATGTATCTTAGCACTTACAGAGTGCTGATGGATACTTTTGCTTGAGTCTCAGGTAGTATTTAATAGTAGCTGTTATGCGCACTGACGTGCACACATGGAAAATAACATAAAATAAGGTCTAACTTAAAAACTACTATACCTGACCAGCCCGGTCCTTGTACAGACTAGAGGTCCCAGCTGCATTGTCCCTAAAGGCTCCTGCACATACTGAAACAACCCTAACTGCATTATTCTGATGACCACAAGGACAAAGAAGGAAGGTCAATATTTAAAGACATGCCCTGCTGTGCATGAATAAGGTGTGTATATGTAAGAGACAATAATAAAATAGAATATAGAGGTAAAAAAATAATTGTGGGCGCTATGATGAAAAGACAAAAAGCACGACACACTGAAAATTTATAAAAGAGAAAAACCATGCCATTGTGAAAAAAAAGGAAAATTTTTCTCAATATAATTATTAGAACACAATGCAATGATAAGATATAATATGCAGATCCATGGAGATATACATTTAGTTACCATAGTAACAATGTTGATAAGCTCCAAGCAATGGCACCCTCCTTAACTCCTTCAAGCCGTGGCCATTTTCTGTTTTTTCGTTTTCGTTTTTTACTCTGAAGGATAGAAAGAAAATCCAGCTCACCGCAATCTTCATCTGGGAAACTTGGAGCACAGAATAGTCCTTGCTGAGATGGGGAGATCCAGAGGTAAGAAAACTTGATCCATCTTCACAGATGAATTTCCTTTATTGTAGATACATTAAAAGTCCAGGAAGGGTAACACAACATAACATCAATTAATGTCCACGGTACACTCGATGCATTTCTGGTGTGTGAATCTTTCATGATTAAGGGTGTTCACACACAAGAAACGGGTCGAGAGAGCCATGGACATTAATTGATTTGAAGTTTTGTTACCCTTCCTGGACTTTTAATGTATCTACAATAAAGGAAATTTTTATTTATGAAGCTGCATTACATTATCTTAACTCTTCTTATAGGAGCCATAACTGTTTTAATTTTTTTACACTTAATGTATGGCCAAATGAGGACTTATTATTTGTGAGACGAGTTGTACTTTTGAAACAATTCATTTTACCATATAGTGTACTAGAGAACTGGAAAAACATTCCAACTGCAGTAAAATTCCCCAAAAAAGTGTACTTCCACAATTTTTATTTATTTTTTTAATTTACCATGGTCACTATATGTTAATTTGAACTTTTCTGGGGGGTTTTTTAAAACTTTTTTTGTTCACTTTTTGATACATTTTATAGTTCACTTAGGGGACTTGAGGCTGCGATCATCTGATTGCTTCTGCTATACAAAGCAGTACATCTCCTCTCTTATCTCCTCTTCCCACAATCGCGTACAAGATTTCTCTCGTGCCTCCCCATACTCTGGAACACTCTACCTCAGCATATCAAACTCTCCCCTACCGTGGGAAGCTTCAAGAGGAACCTGAAGACCCATCTCTTCCAACAAGCCTACAACCTACAATATACCTCAGTCTAGTACACCACTGCGCAACCAGCTCTGTCCTCACCTATTGTACCATCACCCATTCCCTGTAGACTGTCAGCCCTCACGGGCAGGGTCCTCTCTCCTCCTATACCAGTCTGTTTTGTATTTTTAATGATTGTAGTACGTATACCCTCTTTCACTTGTAAAGCACCATGGAATAAATGGTGCTATAATAATAAATAATAATAATAATCAGCATCAGCACCATTCTGTATAGCTGAACTCACTGTCACCTATGAACGCCCTTCACATGTCATGAAGGGGATAATGCCTACAGCCAATCGTGCAAAAATTCCAGGATAGTCCATAAAAATAGGGCATTTTTTTGACCTGTCCATAAAAAAAATTGAAGGTGCTCATAATTCTTTTGAAGCTGAAGAAACTTATATAGATTATTTTGATTGTAATTCTCGTCATCTTACAGTTTACAGCAAATGCAGCTGATGTCTTCATATCAGAGTTATGAGCTGTAGACATGTATCACGTATTACGATAATGATTTATTATGGTTTTTCAATGTGTCCATAAAAAATATTGTCTGTCTGTGATATTTTCATAAGCCGTCAAGAAAAAAATAAAAAATGAAGTTGGCAACCCTGCAGTAAAGTATGCAGTAATTGCGGACATACAATTTATACAACTTGTAAACACGCATAGGGGCCCAGGAGGTAAAGGGGCCCCCAACGACCCTGAAAATCACATTCTCATGTATCTTATATTGCATATAAAGAACAGAGCTCACACATTTTATAGTTTACTATTATTAATCGATTATTAAAGACACATAATGAGGGTGCTGTGTAATGGACTATTTTTGAACATCGGCATATACATTTTCTTTTTCTGGATATAATTCGCAAAAATTCAGCAAAGTGGTGGCTAGCCAAGCTTCAGGCTTTAGGACCAAGAAGCGTTTAAAATAATAGAAGATGATATTTATTTGTCTTATGTTTGCTAATGATGAGTGAGCACAATGATGCTCGGGTGCACAGTACTCATAATGAGCAGCTAGATGCTCAGATGGGCGCTAACCCAGTACCCGAGTATAACGGAAGTCAATGGGGAACTTGTTTTGTTCTGTGAAATCTTCTGGAAAAATGCTTAAGTTGCCCATTGACTTCCATGATACTCAGATACTCGTGCCATGCCGATCCGAGCATCAAACCTGATCATGTGAGATCTAGTCTGTACCTGTAGACCAGATAACTGGAAGAAGGAATGTCCAAAGTGAAGACCGAAGGACCAGGCAGGAACCTGTGCTGACAAGACAGGGGAAGAGTTGGCCTAGTACTTGTATGCATGATCATTTACTGTTTTTTAACCCCTTTCTCTCCCCTTCTTTTAATATGCTTTGGGTCTGGAGGGAGCTCAGAGCACTTTTAATATGTAATTAATTGATTTGATCCAATTACATTTTTTCACTGATTTGAACAAATTAAAACCCAAAATGAATTTTGAAAAGTGTGCTCATCTTAGTACAGGTGCCATAATATGTCGCTATCATATAAAGTCTATGGAACAGGAGAGCTACTATCAGCATCTATAGCAATACATTTCTCTACAAAGGCCGAGTCTTGTGCTTTTAAAGTATAATGCCTTAGTGCCGCTCATTATTCAATGAATATGGTAGTTAGGACATTAATGTCGGATTTCTGTCAGACAATGTGGACTGACTCGTCCTGCAGACTATATTACTTTATGTGCCCAGCATGCGCTAAGTAGCTAAGACATCATCTTTAGTACATTCCGTAATTCACATACATGTGGATTTAATTGTAAAGAAAATGTTATCGCAGTCAGACCTTTCACCCTCATCCATGAAAATGCTACATGGAGAGAAAGGCTTATGTTTCTTATTTGGTTTACAAATACTGGAGGTTGTCAAGTTCTGACTTTTTGGGAAATTACAAGTTGGAGCACATGCCTAATAAAACTGGCCATGGAGGCCATGATACTGCAGTCAATATAACCAATGTCATTGACTCAAGTTTTTTTACACTTTTGACATTTATGGTATAGCTACAGGATATGTTGTAAATATCTGTCATGTGGGGGGTCTCACTGTAACTCCCAAAGGCATGAATACAGAGAGCTGCAGACATGTAGACAACTCTCTATTACTGTCCACCAGGTTTCAGCTGTGGACGGCCACCTTGGATGGCAAAACATTCTCCTAATACTTTGCTTGGTTGTTTTCATAACTTAGGCTTGAATGGTGAGAAATTCTATTCATTAATTCTTTGCCTAGATGTGTCCACCAGAAATTGTATCAGACATGATTTATTATGGGTTTTTTTATATTTGTTCCTGTTGTTCACTCGGAGTAAGTACAGATGCATCTTATCATGTAGCCTGGCTAGACAAGACACTCCTTTTTCTTGGGTTGGCACCACTACTTATGGTAACATGACACATATAATGCCATATGAAATGTTAGTCAGCAAAAGTTGTAGTCCTATTTGGCCCAGGTGTTGAAGAGACTCAAAAACAACTCAACAACAGGAAAAGCCACCAGTATTATAAATGACACATGGTGAATGTTATTAGGGCTCAGAAGCACCAAGGGCATAGAACTACTGACTACTACGATGAACTAGATGGATCTAATATTCATCTGGTTTGGTCACTTTTGATTAAGGTAAGGGCATGGCACAGTATACTTTGACTTTCTGATTATGATTGATAAAGTGGAACTAACTTTAAGTTCTGTGCTATCTGCAGATGTAAACTCTAAAAACTAAATTCACCCTAAAGTAAGATAAGTAAAACATTTCATATACAATGATATAATATCTGCTCAGATAAGAACATAAACAGCATGGAATAACTGTTATGTCAGCCTTCCAGAACACATCTTAAAATTATAGCAAAGGATGGCCTCCAGAAGTATCCCTGCTTTAGAAAAGCGATAGATGATAGATTATGTGATTCTAATGAAAGAGTGTTCACGTACTTGTGATCAATCGAAAAAAGGCTAGACCACATGGATCGCATTAGAGTACATACATTCACCTAGGAAAAGACTTTATTCTCCTTTTAGCTGCTAGAACATAAAGAGAACATTTTTTAATAAGACTAGTGGAGCATACATGGTGAAAGATAAGATAATACATTTCATAGTGTTGGCCTCCGACAACATATACACAATGTCAGCACGTACTGTGACCTTGACACTGATATTTACATCTGTTAGTTGCCAAAGACTACTTTTGATAGCTTGGGAATGGACTAGATCTGGAAGTCATTCACTAACTCAGGCCTATTCTGCATCCCCCATATTTGCTTTTAGGTCTCAAAATAATTTCGGTTTATTATGTTTAGTAATTAGGTCTAGTTAACATTTTTCACTAACAAAGAATGTAGAACCATTAAGTCCAATGTCTGATAAAGACCATTTGGTCATTGGAATGTTTTGGATTTCTTTTTTCGTAATTGCCTGAAATCATCTGTCTGCGAAGTTGTCTCTTATTTCAATGCTGGGTCTTATTAGATGAAGATTCAGCAAGTACTTGCCTATCTACATTAGTTTATCATTTTGACTTTGATGTGTCCCCCAATGAATAGGTCCATTAACCAAAACAATTTCTAGTCTGCCGAACAGAACTCAACATGCCATCAAAACATAGACATTTCTTTTCACGTCTAAAAAAATAAAACAACTGGTGAAAAGTTGATTAATTCCAATTCCATCAATTCTGCACAAACAAAGCAAATGGCAACTGATTAATGTCCCTATAGCTGTGGACTAGAGACCAAAGATTGTTCAGCCAAGGTCAGTCACCAAAGCAATGTTTGTGAAGACCCCCAAGAGAAGAGCAATTAATGGGCCTACATATTTCAAAGTTTTCTAGTTGTGTGTTCTCACTCCTCCTATTCCTCAGTCTCCAGAGGCTTGAAAAAATAATCAGTGAGATCAATCTGTTACCCAAATGGGTGTTCATAGTTATCAAAGCCTTACCAATTAGTCAGACAAGAAGAAATTCATTTTGTTTTGTTTTCCCCCATTCAATTTAAGAAAATAAGTTTCTTAATCTTAATCTTGGAAATAAAATTACATACATTACATACGTGGGTTCTGTAGACACCATTTGTGCATGGTGTTTCTGGAAAAACCGTATTATGGAGGAATTTTACTTTCTTTTCATATGAGTCCGTACGGCCAAGCTTGCAGACAGTTTGTACTATTGGATGATATATTTTTCATTGACAGCACTGCACATTTATAGTTTTAATATGATTTTGGAAAAGTTAGGAATCTGAGTTATTAATATCCTTTTTAGGAAAAGATAAACATTTACGACAAATAAGTAATCGCTGTATCTGAGCCAAAGCACGTCAAGCCTCCAAAAGAACATAGACAATTTTGTACACAGGTTTTAGGCTTGTAGGTTTCTTTTGTTTTTGTGAGATTTAGACACTGGGAAGAAATTGACATGATGTGTCTGTCTGTCCTATGTAGAAGAATGTACAGTATGTCTTTATACGGAACAATGAACACATCATCATTGAATGTCATAAATGACAAAGAAAAACCAAGATCACCATATAGCAAATCTTTATGTAAGGAATATTTTTTCTAAATATTTTGTATAGTTATACTTCAAACTTACTTTTAAAGGGGTTATCGACTACTAGGACAACCCCTTCTGATTACACATGTTTCACACAGGTAAAAAAAAGAAGCCCATACTCACCTTCCCAACTGACACAGTTCCTGTGGTGCCACAGCTCGTGCTCCTAGGGCTCACATAACGTTGTGACATCACACACGACCCGCTTCCAATCAGCTCCAGCTTTGTCTCCCTGCCTTCGATCAAATGAGATAATCAACAGGAAGAGAGCGCTGCGCCTGCTGTTCACTACTTGTTTATTGTTCCTGTGTCTGAAGGTGGGGAGACAGAAGCGCTGATTGGAAGCAGGTCTCGTAGGATGTCACAACATCACGTGAGCCCTGGGAACGCGAGCTGTGACGCCACTGGAACTGTGCCAGCTGTGGAGGTGAGTATATACTTTATTTTACCTGGGGGAAACATGTGGAATTAAAGAAGGGAATTTTGTTTACTTACCGTAAATTCCTTTTCTTCTAGCTCCAATTGGGAGACCCAGACACTTGGGTGTATAGCTATGCCTCCGGAGGCCACACAAAGTATTACACTAAAAGTGTAAAGCCCCTCCCCTTCTGCCTATACACCCCCCGTGCATCACGGGCTCCTCAGTTTTGGTGCAAAAGCAAGAAGGAGGAAAAAATTATAAATTGTTTTAAAGTAAATTCAATCCGAAGGAATATCGGAGAACTGAAACCATTCAACATGAACAACATGTGTACACAAAGAACAACAGCCCGAAGGGAACAGGGGCGGGTGCTGGGTCTCCCAATTGGAGCTAGAAGAAAAGGAATTTACGGTAAGTAAACAAAATTCCCTTCTTCTTTGTCGCTCCATTGGGAGACCCAGACACTTGGGACGTCCAAAAGCAGTCCCTGGGTGGGTAAATAATACCTCATAATAGAGCCGTAAACGGCTCCGTCCTACAGGTGGGCAACCGCCGCCTGAAGGACTCGCCTACCTAGGCTGGCATCTGCCGAAGCATAGGTATGCACCTGATAGTGTTTCGTGAAAGTGTGCAGGCTCGACCAGGTAGCCGCCTGACACACCTGCTGAGCCGTAGCCTGGTGCCGCAAGGCCCAGGACGCCCCCACGGCCCTGGTAGAATGGGCCTTCAGCCCTGAGGGAACCGGAAGCCCCGAGGAACGATAAGCTTCGAGAATTGGTTCCTTGATCCACCGAGCCAGGGTTGATTTGGAAGCTTGTGACCCTTTACGCTGGCCAGCGACAAGGACAAAGAGTGCATCCGAGCGGCGCAGGGGCGCCGTACGAGAAATGTAGAGTCTGAGTGCTCTCACCAGATCTAACAAGTGCAAATCCTTTTCACATTGGTGAACTGGATGTGGACAAAAAGAGGGTAAGGAGATATCCTGATTGAGATGAAAGGGGGATACCACCTTAGGGAGAAATTCCGGAACCGGACGCAGAACCACCTTGTCCTGGTGAAACACCAGGAAAGGGGCTTTGCATGACAGCGCTGCTAGCTCAGACACTCTCCGAAGTGAAGTGACTGCTACTAGGAAGACCACTTTCTGCGAAAGGCGTGAGAGAGAAATATCCCTCATTGGCTCGAACGGTGGTTTCTGAAGAGCCATCAGCACCCTGTTCAGATCCCAGGGTTCTAACGGACGCTTGTAAGGAGGGACGATGTGACAAACCCCCTGCAGGAACGTGCGTACCTGTGGAAGTCTGGCTAGGCACTTCTGAAAAAACACAGAGAGCGCAGAGACTTGTCCCTTAAGGGAGCCGAGCGACAAACCCTTTTCCAATCCGGATTGAAGGAAGGACAGAAAAGTGGGCAAGGCAAATGGCCAGGGAGAAAAACCCTGAGCAGAGCACCACGACAGGAAAATCTTCCACGTCCTGTGGTAGATCTTGGCGGACGTTGGTTTCCTAGCCTGTCTCATAGTGGTAATGACCTCTTGGGATAACCCTGAAGACGCTAGGATCCAGGACTCAATGGCCACACAGTCAGGTTGAGGGCCGCAGAATTCAGATGGAAAAACGGCCCTTGAGACAGCAAGTCTGGTCGGTCTGGTAGTGCCCACGGTTGGCCGACCGTGAGATGCCACAGATCCGGGTACCACGACCTCCTCGGCCAGTCTGGAGCGACGAGGATGGCGCGGCGGCAGTCGGCCCTGATCTTGCGTAACACTCTGGGCAACAGTGCCAGAGGAGGAAACACATAAGGGAGTTGAAACTGCGACCAATCCTGAACTAAGGCGTCTGCCGCCAGAGCTCTCTGATCTTGAGACCGTGCCATGAATGTCGGGACTTTGTTGTTGTGCCGGGACGCCATTAGGTCGACGTCCGGCATGCCCCAGCGGCAACAGATCTCCTGAAACACGTCCGGGTGAAGGGACCATTCCCCTGCGTCCATGCCCTGGCGACTGAGAAAGTCTGCTTCCCAGTTTTCTACGCCCGGGATGTGAACTGCGGATATGGTGGAGGCTGTGGCTTCCACCCACAGCAGAATCCGCCGGACTTCCTGGAAGGCTTGCCGACTGCGTGTCCCGCCTTGGTGGTTGATGTATGCCACCGCTGTGGAGTTGTCCGACTGAATTCAGATCTGTTTGCCTTCCAGCCACGGCTGGAACGCCTTTAGGGCAAGATACACTGCCCTTATCTCCAGAACATTGATCTGAAGGGAGGACTCTGTCTGAGTCCAAGTACCCTGAGCCCTGTGGTGGAGAAAGACCGCTCCCCACCCTGACAGGCTCGCGTCCGTCGTGACCACCGCCCAGGATGGGGGCAGGAAGGATTTCCCCTTCGACAGAGAAGTGGGGAGAAGCCACCACTGAAGGGAAGCCTTGGCTGCCCGCGAAAGGGAGACGTTCCTGTCGAGGGACGTCGACTTCCTGTCCCATTTGCGGAGAATGTCCCATTGAAGTGGGCGCAGATGAAACTGCGCAAAAGGAACTGCCTCCATTGCTGCCACCATCTTCCCTAGGAAGTGCATGAGGCGCCTCAGGGGGTGTGACTGGCCTTGAAGGAGAGATTGCACCCCTGTCTGTAGTGAACGCTGTTTGTTCAGCGGAAGCTTCACTATCGTTGAGAGAGTATGAAACTCCATGCCAAGATATGTCAGTGATTGGACCGGTGTCAGATTTGACTTTGGAAAATTGATGATCCACCCGAAACTCTGGAGAGTCTCCAGAGCGATGTTCAGGCTGTGTTGGCATGCCCCTTGAGAGGGTGCCTTGACAAGCAGATCGTCTAAGTAAGGGATCACCGAGTGTCCCTGAGAGTGTAGGATTGCCACCACTGTTGCCATAACCTTGGTGAAGACCCATGGGGCTGTCGCCAGGCCAAAAGGCAGTGCCACGAACTGAAGGTGTTCGTCCCCTATGGCGAAACGCAGGAAGCGCTGATGCTCTGGTGCAATCGGTACGTGGAGATAAGCATCTTTGATGTCGATTGATGCTAGGAAGTCTCCTTGGGACGTTGAGGCGATGACGGAGCGGAGCGATTCCATCCGGAACCGCCTGGTTTTCACATGCTTGTTGAGCAGTTTTAGGTCCAGAACAGGACGGAAGGATCCGTCCTTTTTTGGCACCACGAACAAGTTGGAGTAAAAACCGTGACCCCGTTGCTGAGGAGGAACAGGGATCACCACTCCTTCCGCCTTCAGAGTGCACACCGCCTGCAGAAGAGCATCGGCTCTTTCGGGGGCGGAGATGTTCTGAAGAAACGAGTCGGAGGACGAGAGCTGAACTCTATCCTGTAACCTTGAGATAGAATGTCTCTCACCCATCGGTCTTTTACCTGTGGCAGCCAGGCGTCGCAAAAGCGGGAGAGCCTGCCACCGACCGAGGATGCGGTGTGAGGAGGCCGAAAGTCATGAGGAGGCCGCTTTGGGAGCGGTTCCTCCGGCGGTCTTTTTAGGACGTGACTTAGACCGCCATGAATCGGAGTTCCTCTGATCTTTCTGAGGCCTTTTGGACGAGGAGAATTGAGACCTGCCCGCGGTCCGAAAGGACCGAAACCTTGATTGTACCTTCCGTGGTTGAGGTCTGTTTGGTTTGGACTGGGGTAAGGATGAGTCCTTTCCCTTGGATTGTTTAATGATTTCATCCAATCGCTCACCAAACAAGCGGTCGCCAGCCAATGGCAAACCGGTTAAGAACTTTTTAGAAGCAGAGTCTGCCTTCCATTCACGTAGCCACATGGCCCTGCGGACTACCACCGAATTGGCGGATGCTACCGCCGTACGGCTCGCAGAGTCCAGTATAGCATTAATGGCGTAGGACGCAAACGCCGACGCCTGAGAGGTTAAGGACACCACTTGCGGGGCAGATGTACGTGTGACTGTATTAATCTGCGCCTGACAAGCTGAGATAGCTTGGAGTGCCCATACGGCTGCGAATGCTGGAGCAAAAGACGCGCCGATAGCCTCATAGATGGATTTCAACCATAGTTCCATCTGTCTGTCAGTGGCATCTTTGAGCGAAGCCCCATCTTCCACTGCAACTATGGATCTAGCCGCCAGTCTGGAGATTGGAGGATCCACCTTAGGACACTGAGTCCAGCCCTTGAAAATATCAGGGGGGAAGGGATAACGTGTATCCTTAAGGCGCTTGGAAAAACGCTTGTCTGGACAGTCTCGGTTTTTCTGGACTGCTTCTCTGAAGTCAGAGTGATCCAGAAACGTACTCAATGTACGCTTGGGAAATCTGAAACTGAATTTCTCCTGAGAAGCTGACTCCTCAATTGTAGGAGCTGGGGGAGAAATATCCAACACCTGATTGATGGTCGCTATAAGGTCATTCACTACAGCGTCACCTTCAGGTGTATCAAGGTTGAGAGCGGCTTCAGGATCAGAATCCTGATCTGTTACCTCCGCTTCATCCTCCAGAGAGTCCTGCTGAGACCCTGAACAGTGTGATGAGGTGGAGGGGATTTCCCAGCGACCCCGCTTGGGCGGCCTGGGACTGCGGTCCGTGTCAGAGACCTCACCCTGGGACCTATGGGTCACCCCAGGGGCACTTTGCTGTTCCAACTGAGGGGGACCAGGGGTCAAAGATTGAACAGTGCCCGGGGCTTGAATCACCGGTCTGGACTGTAAGGCTTCTAGTATTTTAGCAGACCATTTATCCATACTCTCAGACAGTTTGTCAGCAAAAGCTGCAAACTCCGTCCCTGTCACCTGGACAGTGGTAGCAGGTGGTTCCACCTGGGCCACCAGTAGCAGAGGCTCCGGCTGAGTAAGTGCCACAGGGGCCGAGCATTGCACACAATGAGGGTCAGTGGAACCTGCCGGTAGTCTAGCTGCACATGAGGTACAGGTTGCAAAGTACGCCTGTGCTTTGGCACCCTTGCTTTTTGCGGACGACATGCTGTTGTCTCCTCTGAGAACAATCCAGGAGGGTATATAGCCAAAAATCAACAGAGCGACCGTACAGTGCAAATGTATAGCCTAAAAGCCTATATATATATATATATATATACACTTCGGCACTCAGTGGGGCCAGCACCACAGGTGCTGCTTACCGACCGCTCAGAGCGGTTGTGTGATCACCAGATTCCCTGCCTGGGTCTCCCTGTGTTGTCTCTCCTCTCCAGCGTCTGAATCGCTGACAGGAATGGCTGCCGGCGTTCTGTGGGGAGGAGGGGACCGTGGGCGTGCCCAAGAAAGTGCGGGAATCTAGTGCCCCAGTGTACTGAGTGAGGGGGGAGGAGGATACTATGTATGCTCCAGCCCTCAGCGCTGACGATGTGTGCAGCGTCCCGCCCTTCCCCTGACTGGCAGGCCTGTGGGCGGGAATATGCGATCTAGGCCGCAGAAGCCGGGGACTAAAGTTATAAGCGCGGCCGGCAATAAGCGCGGCCGCGCGGTAGTCCCCGGCGCACTAACACACCCAGCAGTGCTGCAATGTGTATGGCACAAGCGCTCCATGCGCGGTCCCCACGGGGACACAGAGTACCTCACAGTAGCAGGGCCTTGTCCCTGACGATACCCAGCTCCTTCCAGCAGATTCCCAGGGGCTGCGGAGGGAGCACGGTCCCAGTGCCTGGAGACCGATCCGGATCCCACTTCACCCAGAGCCCATTAAGGGATGGGGAAGGAAAACAGCATGTGGCTCCTGCCTGTGTACCCGCAATGGGTACCTCAACCTTAACAACACCGCCGACAAAGTGGGGTGAGAAGGGAGCATGCTGGGGGCCCTGTTATGGGCCCTCTTTTCTTCCATCCGACCTAGTCAGCAGCTGCTGCTGACTAAGCTGTGGAGCTATGCGTGGATGTCAGCCTCCTTCGCACAAAGCATAAAAACTGAGGAGCCCGTGATGCACGGGGGGTGTATAGGCAGAAGGGGAGGGGCTTTACACTTTTAGTGTAATACTTTGTGTGGCCTCCGGAGGCATAGCTATACACCCAAGTGTCTGGGTCTCCCAATGGAGCGACAAAGAAAGGAGTTGTTCTAATAATCGAAAACCCATTTAATATTTATTCAATTTGAGTAGGATATGCTAAGGATCAATAACTCATAGACTTGTATTGTAAAATGCAACAGAATATGTTGGCACTATAAAAATACAATTATTAATATTAGTATTATTATTAGAAATTCAACAAAAATCCATCTACATCAAAGACAAGGCTTTTGACAATAGATTTCCTTTTGATTTTAAACTGCAGATTTTCAACTTGATTCTTCAGGCAAGAGTTTGTTTCTCTAAAGAAAGTAATCTGTAGGAGACAACAGTTTTTCCTGGTAGGATGTGGTTTATAAACGCCCTCTGTCAATTTAAATGCATTACCTAACTGGCTGTAAAAAATTATCAACAATTTTTACCAGTCCACTGGACACATGAAATTTAATAGACTAGTAGGGGGTTTATGGCTAGGACTCTGAAAGATTATGGCTACATTCATACGGACGAATTGGGACACACTGTTGTATTGAGTGGTGGGAGTCCGTCCTTGTTGCTAGACCGCCTCAATCTACCAGTATCCTCTTTCCAGTGGAAAGGTAAAAATGGGCAATTACTCTTTTCATATAATCAGGTTGTATGAAATAAAAAAAAAGTGTTTGTTTTTTTCTTTAAAACTCATCACTTCCCAAGCCTCTACGTCCTTTGCTCTATTTCCCTGTCAGCCCCACCTTCCCTTCTTGACTGACAGCTCATTTGGTAGACTACACTGCCAGTGAGCATTCAGTCAAGTAGTGGATGTTGGTGCTGGGTAGGAAATAGAGCCAAGCACGTAGAGGCTTGGGAAGTGCTCTGGTCATGCCCAGAGCACTTAAGGGCCATTTCACACATCCGGCTTTTTGCCAAATTGTTGGATCCGGCGCACTCCAGTACAGTATGATACAGTAAAATGGCAGCGCGGCAACTTCTGGGTCACATGCTCTGGTCACATGACAGCATGTGACCGGAGCTTGTCGAGCTGCCATTGTACTGTGTACACTGTACTGAACTGCGCCAAATCCGGCAATCCGGCGAAAAGCCGGATGTGTGAAACGGCCCTAAGGGGTTGCTCCCATCTCCAAGTTCATATCCCAATATCTAGTAGGTATAAGAATAATAATATTAGTAAATGCCTCCAATTAGAAATGCTGTATAATTTTCCTGATATAACCATGTCTTACGTCATGTGTAGGGCATTTCAGCTTAGGTATCCATGGCTACGTTCACTCATATGGTGACAGTTAGTTGCTCATGGTTGTAACCAAGGATACCTAAGCTGCAATGCCCTGCACATGAAATAAGAGACATGGCTAATCAGGAGAACTATACTACATTTCTAATTGAAGTTTTTTGCTAATATTATTATTATTACACCCACTACATATTGGGATAGGATCTTGGAGATGGCAATGCCTCTTGAAGTCTCATGTGCATTAAATCAGTGATTTTTCAGTTGGGGAGCACCAGTTGTATCAGTAATGATATGGATGATTTTCTTTCAGAGACCAACATTATTTTAAACAGTTCTGAATGGTGGATCGTTCTAACACGTCCCTTATACTGTATTTCACTAATCTGAAAGTACAATTCTAAATTGAATTTTGTATTAAATTAATTGTTTGTCTATATGATGGTTTCTACAAATTTAATGTACTCAGATGTAAAAAGCACAAACAGCTGCCGTAGCTTTCGATTAGTAGTGGTAACCATATCAGAAAGCAGCTACAGTATGTTAATGGCTTTGTGGGTGAACTTCATGGTTAATTAAATCCCCACTAAATATGTAACATTTGCAATGCTCTTTTCATTATTTATTTACTTATCATAACATTGACCCATTAAGGTGATACACCTCGAAGAGGGCAATGGCTGTGTTACATGAATATTTTACAGGGCCCTGCAGATTATTTTACTCTTGGAGATTATGCCTTGACAGATGAACCCAGGTCTAAGAGATTGTAAGAGTAGAATTGGAACCGCGTGTGGAGTACGACATGTGTCCAATTACTTTATACTTTTGCTTATATTTAACCACGACAGATGAAGATTACATAGAATGCTGAAAAGTAGTTTTCCATTGACAAATTAGTGGTTTCCCCTTTACATGCTCCTGGTACATTTCTTACATGGTGGCGCAATATGAAATGCCACCATCAGCAAATTAATGCAATTTCTCTCCAATTTCACTAGCAGGCTTTAGAAATATTATTTCTTTTGGATAACATTAATAAACCACTGTTAAAAATGGTGGTATATAGAGATGGGTGACCACTAAAATGCTCGGGTGCTGAAGTCAAGGAGGTCAGACGCTCTGAAAGGTCTCAACTCGAGTAATGAGGATAATGGAAGTCACTGATTGGGCAAGTTCAGCTCTCAGTCCACATACAGTCAGCCATAAAGAGAGGCTTTCTGGGGGGAAGGTGGGTGGGTTTTTTTGGGACTCACTACATCTGGTAACATTCTTTTAACCCATATGCAGCCATTCAGAGTCCTCGAATGGCTCCTCCTGGGGTGCCTGCTCACATCATGCAGTGAAGCAAGCCGATGTGTTTTGGTCACTGTTTCACGGATGATACAACCGAGCTTCTGTAATACTCAGCTGAGCACCAAATGGTCCCGAGCCCCCAGTGTCTCAATCAAGCATGCTCGCTCATTAGTGGTTTACATGAACAGAGGTATTTTCACCTAGAGGTATTGCTTGTAAAAAGGGGTCACGTCCATACATAAGGTGGTCAATGAAGCCCAAACCTCAGTACATGAAGCCAGCTCTGATCTAATCTGATATAGTTTCTTTTTGTAAGGATCATTTGTGCAGTGAATCTGTATGTGAAAGCTATAGGGGTGAGAGCAACCTTTATTCTTCATGAAGTCCTGTTCATTAATCATTCTGTGACCATGACACAGGTTGAATATGTTACCAGATGGCCACAGTTTAAACAGTAAATATTATCCCGAGCACCGGGGAACCCTTTATAATGTGTCAAACTGAATATATTCCCTTTAAGCATAAATAAGCATACAAGTGTTTGCAGATTTGTGCTCCTATAATCAATCAGCATGATACTTGTACTGTAATAATCTATATACTTAATATTTTAATATTCAGCATTTGTTATTCTAGTATGTTAACTATCATACTATTACAATATACTGTCAGGGGATTTCATTCTCATACATATTGCAGTAGAATGGAGTTGTCAAGTAAATTTTATTATCATATTACATTATTTTTTGTGCTCATTGTAAAGTTTTACAGTATATAAACATTAGATTACGGGGATCAGTCTGAAATATTTAATTTTAATAATATGATACAGAGAATGGGTCCGCAAAATCTGAACATGGAAATGTTATGTCATCCAACCACTTTGTATGGCTTTGCTAAAGCACATAAAAAGATCCAGTTTATAGCCAAAAATAAACAAATTATCGGTGTGCGGATCGAAGGAGCTCCGACCACTGGAATCTTTAACAATCCCAAGATTGGGGCTTTGGAACCCTGAGAACAAGGCTCTGCAGGCCCATCTTGAATGGAGTGGAGAAATGCATGCTTGACCTCTGCTACACTCGTTGTCCATTGGATTGCCAGAAATAGTGGAGTTCTGTAGTTGGATTTCTCTAACAGTCCCATTGACAGTGAATAGAGCAGAGGCGCGCCACTCCTTCATTCAGGAGCCACAATTTCAGTATTCTTGGGGGTTCCAGTGGTCAGACCTGCAGCGATTAACAAGTTGTAACCTATTCCATGGAGAGTGGATAACTTTTTTTGGGGGGTGTGGAGGTGCAATCAAGTCATTATGTTTTGGCAACTCCCTTTGAGAGAGGAAAGATATAGAAGCAGCAAATTTAATTCCGGGGAAGTGTCACTTACTGGTCTGCTTAGTGTGATTTTTATAAAATCACTGATCTATCAGTCATATGACTGGAGGACTATTATGACTGCTGCCATGTAGTCCTCTAAATTCATGAGCTTTGTATATTACCACCCCCACCACTGACTGACAGTGTTCTGTCTATGCACAATGTACACAGAAAGCCGCCAAACAATGATGTGGGCGGGGTTACACAAAGCTAATCCTTCATAGAACTGGTAGATTTGCAGATAAAAGTGATTTTATCAAAACTACAGAAAGCAGCCCAGTAAGTGACACATTGCTGGAATAAGAGTCTATCTCCCGACATCATGCTGCTCTCTGATGAAGTGGCAAAAACATGGTGACAGATTCCCTTTCAATGCTAGGGTGGTTTGGCATGTTTAGGGCAATGTTTAGTCAATTAAAATTTTTACATTTCTAGAGTCTGATAGCGTTTGAACATTTTAGACCCCTATGTGATAGAAGGAGGGTACACCTATGTACACTGACTGGAAAAAGTATTCATATCCTGTGAACTTCACATTTTTTTCCAGTTGCTTTTAGCCTCTTTTACAATATAAGTCTATGGAGCCTTGTTCTGATGCTCCATAGACTTACACAGTAAAGCCACTTCCTGGGTCACACAAGGTGCAGTGTGACCCGGAGAGTCTGTAGAGTGGTGACTGCACTGAAAAGAGGAGAAGAGCGCAGTGTCACCCGGAGAGTCTGCAGAGTGGTGACATCACTGAGAAGAGGAGCAGAGCGCAGTGTGGCCCGGAGAGTCTGCAGAGTAGTGACATGACTGAGAAGAGGAGCAGAACAGAGATGGATCCAGGAGAAAGCGGCGATAGGTAAGTACAGTGGAACCTCGCTTAATGAGTAACCCAGTTAGCGAGTATTTCACCTAACGAGCAAGGCTTTCTGTAAATTTGTAACTCGGTTTACGAGAAAGCCTTGCTGTACGAGCAAAATACTCACCGCACACAATTCCGGTTCCGTACATCCACCGCGCTCTAACCCGCTCTTGCAGTCCACACAAACACACACAAGCATGCACAAACACACACATACAAACACGCATGGACGCACACACACATATTATGCTCACCTTACCTTCCGTTGCCTCGCTGGCTTCCTGGAACTTGCATTTATCGGGTAACCAAGGCGACCGATGCCGGACCTTCAGCTCCCTTTGAGTAGCGGCTGACAGGGGAGGGTACTCCCTCCACAGGATGTGTATCCGGTAACCATCACGACGAGGGAGGAATTTCCCCTGTCAGGAGCTACTCAATGGCAGCACGCTGGCGAATCAGAGGCAATTGGCTCCTGCTGCTGTGCGGAAGGTCTGGCATTGGTCGCCTTGGTTACCCGATACACGTCTTGTACGGGTGAACTGCAAGATCTAGGAGACCGGCGAGGGAACGGAAGGGTAAGGTGAGCATAATCTGTGTTTGTGCGTGTTTGTTTGTCCGTGTGTGGAATGGCACAATAGAGGACCAGGATGGGACATTTCCTATGGGAAATCTTGCTTTGCTGAACGAGTAACTTGGTTAACAAGCACACTCCCAGAACAGATTGTTCTCGTTAACCAAGGTTCCACTGTATATTAATGCGCTCCCATTACATTTAATACATATATACACATTTCATAAATAAAGATGGGAATACCTTTTTAATATTGTACCTTTCACATAATTTTATAACACACCAATGGATATTATCCTCATTATTCTAGTATCTGAGCATATTTGTCATCGCATGTATCCTGATGACGAATAATCACATATCTACTGTATCATTTCAGTGATCGACTTTATCATCTAATCTCAGCTAAGAGCTAACTGTTCAATTAGGAACTGAAAATTGTAACATTGCCCCAGTAATTTATGGACATTTTATATTAGTATACAATAAGTTGTAAGATGATTCAGCACACAGTTATAATTGTGACAGAATTGCTTCCAGTAAAACAGATGGTATTAGCCTATAATAGTAATTCATACAATGGCAGCTATTCATCGCACATTGTAGAATCCTCATAATCCCCAAGTACAACATTTACAGCAAACTAATACTATTATTACTGATTATTGCCTAATTATCCCTCTACTTGTAGCGCATAATTGCAGCTCCAGCCATATGTTCCATGTTTTCTAACATAGCAAATTCATATCTCACACACATATGCCCGGAATGGATGAGGAGGCAAGTTAGAGGGGTTGAAAAAGGCACATGGGGGATATTTGGTTTTCATGGAGACTGCAGGCAAATTTTAACAAGCTTTAACACTATAAAAAGAAAAACAATACAAAGCATTGTAGGCCGAGGAGCTGCTCACGCATTTTTAGCCATTGTGTCATCCATGCCGAGGAGTTGCATTAATTAAATACTGTTGTACTAACATCATCATGGATTTAAATAACCACAGGGAACTGTTTAAGTGCATCTTGACTGTGAGTTTACACTGGTCCCCCCCACCGCTGTTTATATACCGGACTAACATAAACAGAGGCCCTCTGTCCTTGAGCGCTTTAAGCAAGCCACCTCTGGGACCGCAGACATGGGACAGCTGTGGGAGGATTAGATACTCTAGTTGGCTTTCTTCATAGCAGCAGGTAAAACATCACCAACCCACCCACAACTTATCCATCTACACAGAGGTCTGGCCGCTTTTCCTGTAATTTATCTTATCACTCTGACAGCCAAGCATCCATCAAGTTAAAGTCAGCAATGACTTGCAGGCTCATTAGTGTGCTTATGGTTAATGGCGGGCTGAAGTCTCAATTGCTCAGCATGGAGAGACCTGAAAAGGCAGATTTAGGAAGATGGATACAGCAAGTGTGAAATAAGAGACTTAATATAATTATCCATAGCTATGCTGTGAACATATTATCTCTGCAAATATTAGGTAATGACACTGCTACATAAGTCGTTACAATATCACTAAATCCGGCCAAGAACAACCCATTGGCAAGAAAGCAAAAGAATCCGTCAAATTCTTAAAAAAGAATAATCCATCAGGACAACCGCAAGTCCTGTCCATAGACCCTATTATTATTATTATTATTATTATTCATTATTATAGCACCATTTTACATGTGAAAAGGAGTATACATAATAGAAACAAAATAATAATCATGAACCCTAGAGGACTAGACTAGTACAAGAGGAAAGAGGACCCTGCCTGCAAGGGCTCACAGTCTACAAGATAAAGAGATAAAGAGAAAGAATCATAGAATGGTAGAGTTGGAAGGGACCTCAAGGGCCATCGGGTCCAACCCCCTGCGAGTGCAGGCTTTCCTAAATTATCCCAGCTATATGTTTATCCAGTTTCTGCTTGAAGATTTCCATTGATGGAGAGCTCACTACCTCCCGTGGTAGCCTGTTCCACTCCCTGACTGCCCTCACTGTCATATCTTATACAGGGAAGGGACTACGCAATGAGAACTGTTCTCTATGAATATGATCCAAAACTGAGAGCCAGTAATAACCCTGTATTTCATGTATGACCATTCATCTGAATAGCCTCTAACCACATGAATTTCTCCAACCAAAATCTTCTATTCTCTGCTGCTGGACTTTTGGCTACCAACTGATTGCCAATGCTATACGAGAATAAAGGGGATTTCTAAGCTAAGACATATGTTTAAAGCAGCCATAGAAACAAAGATTTGGTGGTGAATAGATTATAGCTCAGATATTGGAACAATTTATTTAAGTCACAAAAATTTTATTGGAGAATGGCTGGCTATAAATATGATTAACATTAGGAATCCAATTGGTGATAGAAAGGTCTAATATATGGTGATAAAAACAGGAGCTGAGGGGTTAAATAGAGTCTTAGCCAAAATAAACATGAATGACATACAAGAGAAAACTTGCTCACCTTGTTTGGTTGTGGTAACCACAACAGAAAATATATATAATATCTTAGGACAGCTGCTATTGTGGAATCCACGTACCGTGGTTTCAACGATATCAGGATGGAGGGACATAGTGGCTATCTCCGCGCTGCTGTTGATGTCATTATAAAGACCAGGATACACAAGCTGGATATGATGCTGTTTATTGCGAACACGTTTCGAAGTGCGCCACACTTCTACAGCACAAACTGACTCAAAATCCGTTCACAATAAGCCACATGAAATCCAGCTTGTGTATCCTGGTCTTTGTAATGACATCGCCAGCATCATGGAGATAGCAACAACTTCCCTCCATCGCTAATCTATGGTGGTGGCACTGATCAGCTAAAAATTAGTGGAAATCTAGAATATGGGTCAAACAATATCGGTTATGTTTTAAAATGATTATACAGCATTAGTGATAACTGCTACAATATTATTATTATCTAGCTATAGTGTAAAAAAAATATAAATGAAGTAATGCATCGTAAAAATCATTTGATGGGAAATATTGAGTTAAAGGGAATCTGACAGGAGATTCTTGCAGCCCAAATCACAGGCAGAAGGAATCAGTGGCTGGCTGCGGTATTGCAGATATGTATTATCTACTCGATGTTTCAGAGGAAACATAGTTTGATAAGCTGGCTGAGGACTATGTGACTCAGGTGGCGTCTCTCCACCCCACTACCCAAGACTGACAGGTCTTTTACTATACACAGACATAAAGAGAGACCTGCTAGTAAAGGGGAGCAGGACCGAAAGAAGCCAGAGGGTCCTGGCCTCTAGGATTAGTCATACAGGACACACCAAGGACAACATCAGCAAGGAGTTTGTATGTTCTCCCTGTGTTTGCGTGGGTTCCTCCAGGTTCTCTGGTTTCTTCTCACACTCCAAAGATATACTAATAGGAAATGTAGATTGTGAGCCCCAATGGTGACAGTGATGATGATGTCTGTAAAGCACTATGCAATTAATAGTGCTATATAAGCATTGCATAATATATAAACAATATTCCCCAGCTAACTTTTCAAAGTATGTTTTCTCTGAAACATTGTAGCATGTAAGAGAAAAACATACATGACTCTAAAAATGCAGTCAATGTCTATTTCACGCAGCTTGTAGTTTGGGCAGCATGAATCTCCTGTCAGGTTCCCTTCAATCAAGTCCAAATATCCGGCAAGTTGTCAAACTACAAATCAAAGTCAAACCATTCATCATATCAATTGAAAGTTTTCACCTCTATGGCCGTCCAAATAGAATTTCGCTACTGATGTTTAAACCTATAAGTGAGTATATTCATAATCAATAGACTTGGTGCAGCTAAAATTCAAGTCCACTCAACTGAATATTGTTGTGTTGGGGTCAAAAATGGTTTCTCCAAGCCACATTAAAAAGTTTTCTTAAAAGAACTGGGCCTCATGAGAATGCACCTTAAGACATCGGAGGAAACCAACCCCCTGCACAATCTGTGTAAGGCTCACTGTCTGCAGAACTTTATATAATATAAATGAAAACTATATTTTGTTGTAGCCTGAACTCTTTGCCTTAATGAATATTGAAACACTTTTGGGCGATTCTTGTAGACTCTAACCACGCAGATTCCCTTTAGTTATTAACTGTATTTCCCGAGTATACTTACGGGTCATATTGCAAGTGTGTCTGCCGTCAAAGCAATATATTTGCAAGATTTATATTATGTTTATGTTTTATTGAATAAAATATGCCTAATGTTCAGAGAGATATCTCACACGTGTTATGGTAGAATATAGTTAATGGCATATACCCAAAAAGCAATGAAAATTAGATGTTTACATTCAGGTTTAGACGTGCCTGTCTACATATGGTCCTACACATTAAAATCCAATTACACAGTCTGCCTCAAGAATAACAGCGTCTGTTCTGAGTATTCCTCAGTAGCTTACTTTTGAAACAGAGATATCAAGATATTCCGTATTTGATTTATTTGCCCGTATTCATTTGTGAAATTTCTGCATTTTATGCAGCGCATTAGATGATAGGATTTGCATATTAATTGGCCTAAGTTGTAATCAGAAGACATTTACTGCATTGGTAATGATAAAATTAACTACACTGCTCTATAGGAGTTCTACAACTCTTTGTCAACAGTAATTTGAGAAGTGCTACCAACGATATTAACTATTAAGTTCAAAGACATAACTGCATTTTAGTTCCAAGATTAAAGGGTCTACTCAGGACAATGATATTGATGACCTATCTGAAGAATAGATAGTTAATATCAGAATGCTAACTCATAGTTTCCAGATTAAAAGGCATTACTCAAGACTGTGATATCGATCTGTAGGATAGATTGTCAATATCAGAATGATGCATTAAAGTTTCCAGATTAAAGGCAATACTGAGGACTGTGATATCAATGATATCGATCGTTAGGATAGATCGTCAATATCAGGATGGTAACTCATAGTTTGCAAATTAAAGGGTTTGCTCAAGACTGTGATATCGATCTTTAGGTTAGATCGTTAATATCAGAATGATGCATTTTAGTTTAAAGATTAAAGGGTTTGCTCTGGACTGTGATATTGATAACCCTTCTTTACGATAGATCATCAATATCAGAATGGTAACTCGGACTTTCCAAATTAAAATGCATTACTCAAGACTGTGATATTGATGACGTATCTCTAGAATAGGTCATCGATATCAGAATGGTGCATAATAGTTTTCAGATTAAAGATTAAAGTCCCACACCCGCACACCAGATCATCTCAATTGACGGGTAGATGTAAATAGTGTGCAAAGCTAAAACAGCACACCTCAGCAACTGAAGCTCAGTTTTTATTCACTTCAAAAGAAGCTGAGCTACAGTATCCAGGAATGGACGGGTACTGAGTGGTTTTAGCCCCATACATTGTTTACATTCATTTAGTTACCACCAAAGGTGATAACAGCAAAATAGTGGGGATGCAAGGTGGTGGAATCCCACCAACCACATATTGATGACCTACTCCATGGATGACAGTCCTAGACAACCTTTTAAAAAGTATACCCAAATTTGTTTTACTTTCTAAAAGTCACATGGATGCAAATCATTAAAAATGACGCTAGGTCTGACTTGCAGTTGGTAACACAATGGTGGATTGACAACTATAAGCCAGACGTAGTGTCAAAAAGACTAGATCTAGCGACCCCAAAGGCCCATATACTTCTTAATGCTCATTAGAATAGTTGGCATGACCTGCCAATTTTAATGGGACCATCTAATATGTATGGGGGTGTCACGGGGTCCTTCTCCCATATCACACAATCAACAGAGCGAGAGATGAGTGAGCAATCCAAAGCATATGTATTCCAAGTAATCCAGAATGTCCATCAAATAATCCACAAAAGAGAGGGTAAAATTAGTCCAGTAACACAAATATAGTCCGGTAGGCGATAAATAAATGTCCAGTTTCTCTCTCAGAAGCCGCAGCTTCTCCCACAGGATTAATCCTTCTTTCCTGAAGTTATCAAACAGACTGACTGCCCCAGGTAAGCAAGAGGTCTCTAGGCCCACCTCCCCCCACACCCAGGAACGGAAGCGCCTCAAGAGGCTATAACCTTGTACTATAGGGGGTGATTACTTACAAACAATACAATGTACACAGAAGCAGTACAAATAAGACAGTGAATCAAGCTTGAAGTAGGAATCTGTACAGCAAGATACACCTCCCCTCATATCCCACCATCACAGGGGGTATGGGGGCTTCATTATTCTCACTGAAAAATCATATCAGATTATATACGTTATTGAATATACATGGCCAGTTTGGAAGATGGTTTTAGATATACAACCATCAGCCAATTTCTGTATAATATTCAGTTGATTTGGATATTTCAATTATTTGCAATAATTGCGATTGAAAATCCATTAGTTTAAATGGAGTAAAAACCGGACATCAATCAGTAAATCCCTAAAGCCCCTAAAAGTCTGACTTTTATTTCTACATAAAAGTCTAAAATGCAATGAGAAACAATAATTGTTATCAAAACCCAACTTACATATTTCATGTATTTTTTCAGTACATTGGCTTCTTGCATTAGAATCATTTACAATCTTTACAGGTCTGTGAGGAGCATTTTCTAAAGCAAATCATGTCTGAATGACGAACATCTCTATTAGTACAGACTGAGAAACAGAAAAACCAAGCAGCTTGTCAACCATGAACAGACATGCAGGTTTTAATTTCACCATTCAGTATTCTGATCCGTCAATTAACTGAGATGCTAAAGCAGAAGGTAACGGGAAGTTCAATGTATGTAACTTGCCACCGCTGAATTAATTGCAGATATCTATCTGTTGAACGGTTTACATTACTTAAATATGAGACCCTCAGAGTTTTTTCACCGTCTACTGAATAAAATACTCCTTATTCTGCAGGCAGCACTGTAGGTGGTGAAGCACCATTATATTTTTTATACATGTTACAAATTTGCTAAAAATATATAAAAGTCTAACTATAAAATAAAAAATTAATAATGTAATTAAATAACTTGTCTTAGGCCGGGTCACAGCGGGAGCCGAGTGTCATTGCGACTGAGGTCCGATCGTACGATCGGACCACAGCTGCGGGGGGCAGGCTGGCTCTGAGGAATGGCGTGCCACCACTGAGGAGGGGAGGGCCGGCGCTGCGGAGGGGAGGGAGGAATTTATCTGCCTCTCTCCTACGTTGCCGACTATTGCCATTCTCACTCTGCAATCGCATTACACCGATGTAATGCGAGTGCAAAGCGATGTTTCTCTCGCCCCATAGACTTGAATGGGTATGGGTGAGAGAGAAAGAGGATCACATTGCACCTGCAGCATGCTGCAACTGTTTTCTTGGTCCGATTAGGGCTGAGAAAATAATCGCTCATGGGTGCTGGCACATAGGTTAACATTGGTCCGAGTCGAATGCGATGTTTTATCGCATTCCACTTGCTCCAATTTTCATGCCGTGTGTCTTAGGCCTTAAAGAGAATCTCTCTGGAAGGGTTAACACAGAGAATTCAGGGATGCCTGTCTTGTCAAGATCAGATCTGTTGTTTATTTGTTATATTTGTTTAAGCAGCAGAACACAAGCAGGACTTATCATTGTCCGGAGTAGAATGTCACAGACAAGGCAGTCTGGCATGCCCCCTCCTCTGAGTGACACCTCACTGTCAATGTGCAATCTGTATTGAGAGCCTGGTGTGGGCAGGGAAGCTCACTCAGCTCTGCTACATGACTAAAGCTATACATTCTGATTAATAATCATAATCTTTCTATAATGTTAACATACTCCACAGCGCTTTACATACATCAGTAACACTGTCCCTATTGGAGTTCGCAATCTAAACTCCCTATCAATATGTCTTTGGAGTGTGGGAGGAAACCCATGCAAACACAGGGAGAACATACAAACTCCTTGCAGAGGTTGTCCTTGGTGGGATTTGAACCCAGGACTCCAGCACTGTAAGACTCCAGTGCTAACCACTGAGACACCGTGTGTAAGAACGGCTGCACCCAGTAATCTAAATGATACATCGTTGGTTTCAGGATCTCTTTGCCTACATCATGCTGCTCTCAGATGAGGTAGCAAAAGCCTGCTGACAGATTCCCTTTAACTGCCGATACTATAGGCACATTTCTTGTCAAATAAAAAGAACCTGATGTTAGACAATGATAGGGGCAAACAAAAATACTGAAAGATTAGGCAAAGTGTTACTGATAAATCCATCGATGCTTACGTAGATCACTAATGGTCCTGTAGGATCATTAAAAGGTTAATTGATTACATTGTGCTGTGATGGGACATGACGTCTTGATTGACTGGCTGGATGTTGACTTTTTTTAGTGCAGTGAAAGGTAATTCATTGCACAGATGGTTTCAGGCTTGGATGCGCAAGTAACTTTCTTCTATGTGTCTTGAAAATGAGCTTTGTTGGCAACCTCAATGCCAACCCTTCATGCATTGCCCTACTATTACTGCCGCCGCTACTTCCACATGAAAATGTAATCAGAGCGGGTTATGCTAAAGGATTTGCCTAGTTACTGCCATCACAAACCATTATTCAATACCTCTTATATGCCAGCCAAATATAGAATGTTCTTGCCACTTGACCCGGAAAGGCTAAATTGGATATAATTTAGCTGATGAGACAATTGAACCTAAATGCAGGATTACTGTTGTCACTTGGTCGAAGTGTTCATTACACATAGATCAAACTCGCAGATTTTTACTTTTTAGTCTAAATATATTGCATCACCAACTGATAAATACTATGCCTATTGTAATACATATATATCAATTGTACACCATGAACACGAATATACTAGAATAACTTTAATTTTCTTATGTTTTTCATAGCTTTACTACAGCGCGCAGAGCACATGTTTAGTAGGGATGAGTTCTCTTCCCTCATGCCACCAGTAAACGTGGGAATAAGTTGGAAGTGAAAACGCCTTTCCCACAAGTAAAGATTTTTGGAACATTTAAATTGACTTGGGCTTTCTACATAGCCAATAACAATACCAATACCGTCCCACAGCAGCTTCTATAATCATCAAAAAAGTGCAAAGAGCAAAAAAATAACCCAATGTATAATATTGCTAAGTAATATCAGCTGCAATCAGCTTGTCAGGAACATGTGACCAATATTAAAGGACACATACCATGTCTAACTAAAACACATTGGTAAAATGATTCCTTCACCCCCACACCATCCACTTCCGTTTGTTCTAACTTCAAATCCAAAATGAACGTTGCAATTTCAATGTTATTTCATGTTAATGTACTTTGTAATTTTGTGTCACCGCAAAATGATAGATATGTTTTCTTGTTCCTCTGAGCGACCAATGCACTATACTGTAATAGTACTTTGCTCCAGCTACCAAATCATTGTTTGTATTGGCCTGGGACTAAAATGTAAAAAAACAAAATACATCATGCCATGTGTTAAAATATAGCAATATAGCACAAAATAATAAAAAAAAGACTGAGAAACTAAGTTCAAACATACTTATAAAAAATATTGTTGGAGTTTCATCTCAATAGGCGATTTTCAACTTGTGATCTATATGCAAATCAATACTGCAGCACTATGGTATCTGTATGGCTTCCATTTTTATATATCAGCAGATATTAAAATTTACAAGACTAAAGTGGAAGTGGAATATATCCAAAAAAATAGATGCTATACAGTTAAGCCCTATGGAATCTGATTTTTTGGTTCATCCATAGACTTCAATACGTGAGTTTCAACTGACATATGAAAGAAGCCAGTGCATGCCGCAATTGTTTTCACGCATAGATTCGATCTTTGTAAAAACAACCGTTCACCTGAACAGCCCATCGGGTGTCTGTTTTTTCACAGACAGCATTTGGACTATAAAAACGGTTTGGTGAACTTGGCCAAAGAGTTGGTATAACCAAGATTTTAGTGGTAAGCGATATCTTAAGGGGACTTCATCCAGTTTTACCTTGTGAGTTTCATGAGAATGTCCACCATGGCCTGGGGCAAGCAATCATAGTCACAGTGGGCCTCTATCTACCACATACTCAGATTACGTCTAACCAAAAACACCCCATTTTAAGAAGCATAAGGTTTTTTAATTCCAAATAATTAACTGCTATCACCAGCAGAAGCCTTGTGACAGTTACACACCTAAAATTAATAGACATACATCTGTGATACCAGGATGTGTCAAGCCAACCAGAGCCATAGCTATTCTATTATGGCGCAGAGTTAGGTCCATTGTAAGGCCATCCCTCCATATGTCATGTTTGTAGGGCACATGGACAAGTGGTTTGATGGAGACACAAGTCCTATAAATTTGAGAAGATGACAAATGGCTCAGATCACACCTTTTGACAGTACTCCTTAAGCTAAAATATATTTTTTAAAGTTACTGAATTGAGATGATCAAAGGAACAAAGCAGAATATTCTCTGGAATGAATGGAATGAAAATGGTTGAAGAAACAAATGGAATATCACAAGCCGCTCACCATTTGTAGTCTAGTTCTGAAAGACGAGAATTTACTTAATATGTCCATGTGGATGAGAAAATGGCTGTGGTGGGTTATTCTCCCAAGATCAATTTACAATATAGTTAAAGGAAGAACATAGTGCTGACTCAGTGGGTATTTAAATCCTATGATTAATGGAGCAAACCACTGCTAAAAAAATGGTAAGTTCTTAGGTCACCCACCAAGGGAGATAACTGTACTCCCTCAAACTAAATTTACTATGCGACCTCGTGTCCTCCCCCCTTCTCATCCATACAGAAATGCACACACATAAACACATTCTTCTTCTGCCTGAGGCGCCTTTGTGCTCCTCCAGGCATATTCTGTCATATTACTAATATGTCTTGAGAATGTTTGGCAACTTGCCCAGTGAACTGCAATTGCTGATCGCTTCTAATTTGTCATTCAATAACAAGTCAATCCATGAAGATCAGATACAACTTATTAATTTTTTACCCTATTACTGTGCGCACAGTAATGACTTGCTAGAATTACACTCCAGTCTTTGAGTTGCGTCAAAGCTGTCTTTAGGCTAATAATGCATATGTAGCACAGATGTATCCCAGACTTTAATGTTTCCATATGCATTAAATTAAGGGAGAAAATAGACCTTAAAAAACAATTTGCAGCTGACAAACCTGTTGTATGTTAAATTCATTCAATTTTTCATAGGCTTTAATGTACTGAATTGCTCAAGTAGTTTTCATTACAGTCAAAAACATATATATTTTTCTTTACAATAGGAGCCAATAGACAACGCATTCAACTGTATGTCATAGATTCAGGGCTAAATACTGAGTAACTGCCGAACGTGGTCATCAGAGACATTGGTAGTTTGTTCCTGACACCAGAGAACAGCTCAATGGAAGAAACGTCTCTGATATGCTTGAACTATCACTTACAAAAACTTTAGTGGGAAAAAGATCCTAAGGAGCAGAAGTGATGCTTTAGTTTAGCATTCACAACAAGCTAAATAGAAAGTCTATGGAGTCCATGATCAATGTTAGAGGAGATCAGTGTTTAATTCTGCTCCTTCATATTAACCATCTGTGATGGTCACAACACCCAGACACCGACTGATCAAAATTGTCAGTGTGTCTCTATGATATGTGAAAAGAGCTTTTAAAGGATGGTAACAATTTAAAGACCTTCTTAACCATAAAAAACTGAGACTACATGCCCAATCCCTCTAGTTTCTATACATTGCACTGTTTCTACTGAACAAAAGTGGCCAAGAAACCCTTGTTTTGCTCGTCAAATAAACATACAAAAATGTCTACTTGTACTGTGTTTCCCCGAAAGTAAGACCTAGCTCGAAAATAAGCCCTTGCAGGGTTTTTCAGCCATTTTGGAGTATGCATAAAATATAAGCCCTACTCTAAAATAAGCCCTATTCATTTTCGATTAACCCAATCACTGCCTCCATTACAAAATATAAGACATCCCCAAAAATGAGCCCTAGTGCATCTTTTGGAGCAAAATATAATATATGGCACTGTCTTATTTTTGGGGAAACATGGTAACACTCCTTTGCAAAACCATGCAGCTGGTCGAGCAGGACATTGTAGCTAGTGGTTAGTTCCCCTCAAATGTAATCAAGAATATTTTATTCACTGAAATAAAAAAGATTTTAAAATGAGGAGTTTAAGCACAAAGTGAAAAAAGGTGCATAAGTTGCATAACACAACGATTAGGGTTGAGCTGCTTCAACGGTGAACAAAACTATAAAAATATCCTTTTGCTCAGCTCGTATCGGCAGAGGATTATGCACAAGTCTATTTTTCTGGAATTTCATAGGTTCCTTCTAGTTCTTAATAAGCCGATACAATTTATAGAGCGCAGTGATGTAGAAGTGCTTCAATATGTATGCCGGCGGAATAAGAATGTCTCAGAACTATAGGTAATATTTGTAAATAGTGCGGTTTAGCAGAGTGCACAGGGACGGCAAATAGGACTTTGGGAAAAGGTCACTGCGAACATTAATCCCTTCTCAAAGGCATTCACTAACTAACTGATCAATGGTACTGCCTTCCTCACAAATCCAGCTGAATTGCATGGTATGCACGGCGCTTTGTTTCTGCAATCTGCTTGAATGCACAAATTAGAAGGCGCTTGAGAAAGGGAAAAGCTTTCATGACCATAGCAATGAATTTTAAGCTTTTATATACTGTAAAGAGCATATTCTCTATGCATTAATTCTCCATTATGTGAAACATTTAATTAGCAATTCTGTTACTTACTCCTCCTCTGAATTAAGCGCTGGTTATCATTACTTTGTGCTGCTTATATCAAGCCTTGTCTAAATCTAAAAATTAGAGAACGCATCTGTAAACATTTTCATTATCTAATTGCATCTTTTACTTTGCAGAATGTATTAGGAAGTATTTTCGTCTTAAAGAGTTTTTCCAAAATATCAAAATAAAAGCAAAAATAACAAGTACTTACCCATGAGTGAAGGGATAACTCATTGATCACTGAAGGTCTGAATGATGAGACCAGTTCCCTAAAAATCTCAAGAACAAGGCTACCAAACCCCGAGAGCAGATGCTTGGCCTCCACTCCATTCGTTCTTAAGGGTCCGTGGAGCGTTGTAACGGGCTTTCTCTAGTAGACCCATAGACAAAGCATGGAGGTCGATCACCACTGTATTTAAGTCTGCAGAGCCCCGTTGATGGAATTGTTGAGTGTCCCAAAGGATGGATCCCCATCTGAGAGTCCCATCAGTCAGACCTCTCCTTTAATGTTTCCTATGGTGGCACAACACAAAAATGATACACTTGCTGCTTAGTTCCAGGACCGTTTATAACTAATTATTGGGGACCCCAGTGAAAGGACACCTTGTCATTAGATTAATGTCAGTGTATAAAGGAAAAAACATCTACATCCCAATCTTCTTGGATAGTTGGGATGAAGGTGGGTGTGATGCAAATTAGGAGCTCATTTTTTCACTTTTGCCATTGATTTATGCACATCCTGGTTAGATTTATGATACTTAACATGTGTTTATTTGCATGTAAAATGACCTAAAGAAAGTAACTTTTAATGTGCTTCCCACACATATTTACAAAGTAAATGAAACATAAGAACGGATCAAACGCGTGGTGCTTTCATTGTGGTCATTCTTCCCATTAGAAAACTGTCTCACTGCTTCATCAGCATCGTTGAAGCCAACAGGAATATGCAACCAATTTGAGAAAACAGGATTCAGCACACAGGGAAATAGTGAAATAATTCATCGGATCAAACTATAACATTTTGTTCCACTGTGTTTTCAATATGTGCAAAATAAAAAACGGTAGCTAAGTGGTAGAACATGGTTTTCCGGTGGTTCTTAGCAGTCCTTTTACATTGGCAAATGTTCATAAAGCCCACATAGATTCTGAAAATTCAGAAATTATAATGAGAGACTGGGCTACCGTAATGGGGAATAATATGTAGATGTATATTTTTAATTGTATTATAACATCTAATGATACTTTACTAAAGTATAAAAAGTCATTCAAAGCACTACTCCAGTGTTTTTTCCTTATTTCAATGCTGGAGTGGCACTTTAAATCTAAGTTCCCTGCCTCCTGTTTTATTCTCACCCTCCGGCGTTTTCATCCCTTTGCGTCGCTGCGGTTCCGCGGCGCTATCTTCTGCTCATAACTTCTGACTAGCTAGACGTCATAAGTTATGTCACAAGTAGAGATTAGCCAACACAAACTTTAAAGTTTACAGCTTTACATATTCATGCCACTCAAGTGAGCATCACTGTGCTTGGGTACGCTCAGTGCTCGGCCCAGTGTGACTCACTTGCAGTGTATGAATGGCTCACACTAGGTGTAAAATTAGAATTATCGAATGTAGCACGCACAAACAAAAAAAGATTAATAAAACCCGCCCTCCCCCGGAAATGTTCTGTTTATGGCTGGCTGTATCTGGGCGGAGAGCCGAACTGCCCAATCAGTGACTTCAAATGAAGTTCAGGTCAAGTCCGAGTCCCAAACCAAACTTTATCTAAAGTCCTGTTGAACCCGCCAAACCGAACTTCAACGTGTCCACTGATCTCTAGTCACTAGCAGTCAATATAACTCTACAAAAACCAGAACAAGGCTCTCATAGACTTGTATTGAAGAGTGACCTCCGACGCGCTCCATGAAACACTGCAGCAATTGACAGGTCACAAACTACCGGAGACCGACGGGAGTGATGCTGAAATCAGATGAAGATGCCGGAGGGTGCATCACTCCAGCCATGAAATAGAAAAAAAAATGCTGGAGTGGTACTTTATATAGTCTAAAAAGGCTAATTTCAAAAGCAGAAATTTACACTGCAAGTTAAAAGGGGTTTCAAGTTCCCATTCATAGGCTATCGAAAAAAATGCACAAAAATGAAAGCAGGCTCATTCATGTGTAAAGTTACATTGCAGATTTCACCCTAATCAATGCTGTGTAATGGAGACCACTGAAATCCACACCAAAATCCGCAAGTAATACATATTCTGGTGCTGAGTCATTGCAGATCTATATCCAACCCTGCAATGAACATTTTCGACAACATACGAACATGGCCTAAAAAGGCTAAAACAAGAAATGATCTGCTCTCGTTTAGCCTTCCACTGTGCCAGCCCAACCTGGCAAAAGCTTAAAGTATTTAAAGATATAGCAGAGCTGAACTTGTCAAATAACTGTCAGACTAAGTTGTTTTTTCCATAGTAGCTCATAAGTCATCAGGCGACTCATTGGTTTTACTTAGAATTCAATGTACAGTAAGACACAAGAAGACATATTGTGACATCTACTTCTCTTCTGCCAACTGATAAACTGATCTGCATGTGACAAAGCTGAATCTGCAATATTGGTATATTATACCCCATAGTAAAATGTATTAACATTAAGAACGTATAATGAAATATCATCTGGTAAAATATACTGGGAGGGCTATTGTACAGAATACTGTTAATATCTTTTCTGGTTGGCGAGTTTAACCAGCTTTGTATGCAGAGCTTTATATTTATATACTTCTCACTGGAAAATGTGAAGGACCAAGCTTCGCTCTTTCGTGAAGTGGATGAGGGTTACCAGACCTGTCACTTCATTAATTTACACAGTTTAGGAAACAATGTGTAAGGGCTCTCAGAGGCCATTCACACCAGGGCAACAACAGTCTGTGCTGTAAATGACAAGCCCCCTACAAAGAAGGTCTGTGGCCTTTGTGGAGGCAAGCTGCACACAAGTCCTAGGGACACAAGCCTTCTGTACAGTATACTCACAGACACACTCTTCTCCAATGTTGTAAAACTATCTAGAAAATATTTATCTTCCCATTCGGAGGTCTAACAACCAATACAAAGAAATACACATGGTCACATGATGAGACCTTAGGAAACGGTTTACGATAAATTCTTAAAAAGGTTCCTGATTAGAAAAGTCCCCACCATCTCTTAGTTCATTTTAACCACTGTTTGTCCGCAAAGAGTTGATATGCAATGAGGCTGTGACACTCTGACCGGCCTCGTGACCCATATTGTCATAGCCAAGGGAAGTGATAATAAGAAACTGCCCCACTGCTGTGTCAGCATTGAACTCTTGTGGTGCTAAAAGCTAAGCTACAGATGACAGATGTGACCAAGCCTTCCCCTCTGGTGGATTCTTAACACCTTGCAAAGTATTAAGACACTGCAGGTAGAACAATCTACTTTCTGACTGGCACTACAATGCAGAGTGATATTTTCAACTGACTGCCCATTAAAGGGAACCTGTCACCAAGTTTTTCCCCATATAAACTGTGGCCACCACCAATAAGCTCTTATACTGTATAGAGCATTCTAGAAGACCTTTAATTACACTCACCTACGGGACAGTTAGGTCCGATGGGCATCGCTGATCTTGATCTGGAGACTCCTCTCTTCTTCGTCATTCTCAGTCCATGCTTTGTGTGGATGATGCATCCTACGTCATCCAAACAGAATCCTCCATTGCACTCCTGCGAATGCACACTTCTCTGTCTTGCTGAGGGCACAGCAAAGTAGGGTATTGTGCCTGCGCATTTCAATCCTGCCCTTAGAAGGGCAGAGAGAGGTGTGCATGTGCAGGAGCGCAATGAAGGATACTGTGTGGATGATGTAGGGTGCGTCATCCATACGAAGCAGGGATAGACAATGGCGCTCAAAAGCAGACAAAAGGCACCGGATCAAGTTCATGATGTGAAATTATCTTTTGTGCAGCATAAAACATCCTCATTCTTTGCGGTGCAGAGTCCTGTGTAAAGTGTAAACTGGTGAGAACAATGGCAGCCTATGTGCACTGTGCGATCTACTACATATAAATCAGTGTACATCATCTACCACTGTCTGCCTGCGTAAATAGGCTATTAAATGACTACTAATCGGTAAATCTTTGCAACTCGGCAGTCGTTCAGTGCCACCGGTCAATCTGTGTAAGCAGACCATTAAGGGTGCTTTATACGCTGCGACATCGCTAGCAATAGCTAGCAATGTCGTGCGCAATAGCACCCGCCCCCGTCGTTAATGCGACATTTGGTGATCGCTGCCATAGCAAACATTATCGCTACGGCAGTGTCACATGCACATACCTTTTCAGCTACGTCGCTGTGACCGCCGAACAATCCCTCCATCAAGGGGGAGGTGCGTTCGGCGTCATAGCGACATCACTGCGGCGTCACTAAGCAGCCGCCCTATAGCAGAGGAGGGGCGGAGATGAGCGGACTGAACATGCCGCCCACCTCATTCGTTCCTTATTGCCGGTGTACGCAGGTAAGGAGATGTTCGTCGTTCCTGTGGTGTCACACATAATACGACGAACAACCTCGCTACTGACCAGACAGCGACTTTTGGTAAATAAACGATGTCTCACAGACCAACGATTTTTGCCTCTTTTGCGATCGTTTAAGGTCGCTCATAGGTGTTACACGCTGCGATGTCGCTAACGACGCTGGATGTGCGTCACAAACACCGTGGGCCCCCGACGATATATCGTTAACGATGTCGCAGAGTGTAAAGCACCCTTTAGTTGATAGCGATCAATGGCAATAACATTTCCTATACTAAGCATAAGTGCTACCTAAATATAAAGTAGAATAGCCAAACATTTATTTTTTCATTAATAAGTAACATTTTAATTTCAATATTGCGAATTACTGTATATCAACATATGGGCAGCATGGTGGCTCAGTGGTCCTGGGTTTAAATCCCACCAAGGGTGACACCTGCTCTTCCCGTTTGGTGGGTTTCTTCCAGGTTCTCCGGATTCCTCCCACACTCCAAAGACATACTGATAGGGAATTTGCCCAAATGGGGACATAATGTTTGTAAAGTGCTGCAGACATTACTGGAGCAATATAAGGGAAGTAAATAAATGAGAATATCACGCTTATGCCATGCTATACTCTTCTATTTTCCTTTGAGCCTCCCCCAAATCACAATGAGAATAGCAAACTAAAATGTGTAACTTTTGGAGAGAATAAGAATAAACATGGGGCAGGTTCTTTAATTTGATTAAACTCTAAGGGGTGATCGTACGCTTAAGTACCACACATAAGCCTGAAATCCAATCTACAGTAAAGGGAGATTGTGGCTATTAAAATAATGTCTCCACTTCAAACACAAGGGAATAGTGCCGCCAATGAAATAACTTCTTTCTCTGTAGATGCTAAGCATTGTAATTGAAATCAGAGCATTCATTACAGATCAGAATACAGTTTTATTGTTCGCTCCGATAGACTTGTGCGCAATAAACTATTGTCATTGTCCCCGCAGAAGCTGAATCTTCATCATTGTCTCCAGAGAAATCTAAGCCGTTTCCTTCAAAAAGGTTTATAGTAAAATTCAGATTATGATTATCTTTGGCTTTAGATAAAATCCACTAATCAATTGGATAGGAAAAAAAAGAAGAAAAAAAGAAGAAATGAAGATGTACAAGTTTTTAAACTCTCAACATTAACTTTCCAATCCCGTACTGTTCATGGAGGCTATTATAGGATGTGACTCCATAGTCAAGCCAACAGCTATCTCTCCCGACTGCTCCATACACAGGAACGCTCAGCCATAGAGAGGGCCCGGGCCAGATATCTACCGTTTTTTTCGCTTTATAAGACACACTTTTGTTCCCCCAAATTTTGGGGGAAAGTAGGGGGTGCGTCTTATAAATCAAATATACGGGGGAGGGTGTGTATATATATATATATATATATATATATTTATATATACACACACTGCAGGGTCCGCTCTGGAGCGGTGCTGGGAGCTGGTGAAGCTGCGGGAGGGAGCCTTTGATCTCCTGCTCCCGCTCATATAATATGCACAGCCGCTGTCCATCAGCGTGGTGCTGAAACCACACGGCGGGATGGGCTGGGGCAGCGGGGCATATTATATCTGCCTGCGCCCTCTTTTGATCGCACAAGATCCCCCTGTGTTAGATATGGCCCCCATACTGCTGCCCATAGTGAAATAAAAAAAGCTTTACTTACCTCCAGTGCTGATCTCCCGGTCTCCTGCTGCTGCTGTCTGTGATCAGGCACGCAGAGATGATATCACTCTGCCGTGCCGATCACATGTCCGGCAGCAAGAACCAGGAAGTGGAGGAAGCCGGAGCTCAACTGCAAGGAGGGAGACACGAGGAGGGACAGCACTGAGAAGGTAAGGAAAGAGTGTTTTATTTTAATATGGGCAGCAGTATGGGGGGCATATCTAACACAGGGGAGGTGTGCCATCTATAGTGGCCATGGGCAGCAGTATAGGGGCCATATCTAACACGGGGGAGGTGTGCCATCTATCTTGGCCATGGACAGCAGTATGGGAGCCATATCTAACATAGGGGAGGTGTGCCATCTATAGTGGCCATGGGCAGCAGTATAGGGGCCATATCAAACACAGGGGAGATGTGCCATCTATAGTGGCCATGGGCAGCAGTATGGGGGCCATATCAAATACAGAGGAGGTGTGCCATCTATAGGGGCCATGGGCAGCACAGGGGGACGTGTCCCAGCACAAGGGGGCTATATTCAATATAAGGGGGCCATATCCAGATTAAGGGGGGCTAATTTTAGGATGGGGGCTATGAGGGACATATACCCTATATGATTTGTTAGACGGACACTGGCATTATAAGATGGACCCCATTTAACATTAAAAAAAATTCTCTTTTCCTTCACCAAATTTGGGGGTGCGTCTTATAATCAGGTGTGTCTTATAAAGCGAAAAATACGGTACTACATTAGGGCCACATAAAAAGATCAGCAGGCCGGTTACTTCTCTCCCTCAACATCATCTATCCAGGGACACAATGGAGGCCGCCATACACATTGGATGGTTGGCCAAATTTTTTATATGTAGGTGTGAGCGAACCCTCTGGGGCACAATGGTGTTTAGAATGACACTGGGAAATTCCTTCCATCTGACGTGCCCTATCACCACATATACAAGTAACAATAGTCTTCTGGGATATTTTGGCTGGTATTTATTTCTCTTAACAATATTGGTAAGTGTAGTGGACGATGTTTTTTAATACAACTATATGCAGAAGAAAACATAAGCTTTGCCGAATATACTGTGCATTAACAGGAATCAAAAGACATAGATTTGCCTACGTCTGAGACACGTTTGGTAGCATGCCTCAAAGTTTCCAAAATGGGTGCTGATCTATCCATCTATAGAATTGGAAGTCAGCAAGAAATTCTGTTTTTTTGGATTATCTTGTTTAAAGGGAACCTACCAGTCATTGTGTAGGCAGCATGAATCAGAGCTTGGCTGCATGATTGTAGCCAATGTGAGACTGTGACCGGGGTTATCTATGACGGCCGGTATGTCTCGCCCCGGTTGTGCTCACTCCATGATAGAAAGTAACTCCACTATAGGGTTAATGCTGTTTCCCTACAGGCTGAAGGAAGGGTTAAATAGAAACAGGAACGAGAGCAGGTGTGCCGGGTGTGAGGGAGTGAACAGAACTCCCTGAGTTTTCTGCTGGAGAGGCACATGTATTGTGTTATGGACTTTTGTTTGGACATTAAAACCGTGTGCTGTGAACCTTAATGCCTGGATCCCGTGTCTTCTGCTGCGCAGCCGACCACGCTACCTCACATATGGTGGAGAATGCGGGCATGACAGCCGGTGAGGTGTAGCATCCATCCCTGGTGACCCAGCTGCGCATGTCCTGGATTCGAGCGGCTATACTACAGCCCAAACCCGGTGACGCCATGGAGGACATACTAAAGCATTTGGTTCAGGCTAATGCACAGCAGCAACAGGCTAATGCACAGCAGCAACAGACCAATGCACACCTGCTCCAATCCTTGCGAGTGCAGGAAAAAAAACTCCAAGAACAGATGGATCAGGCCAATGCACGTCAGCAGCAAGCCTTGCAATTGCAGGAAAAAAGGCACCAAGAACAGATGGTTCTCCTGGCCAAGTCGATCCGTGCCGAACCGGCAGCAACAACCCCGGGACCGGGTGACGACGGCAGCGTCCGGAAAGCGGTGAGACAAGCGTTGCAAAAGATGACCCCGGGTGATGATGTGGAAGCGTTCCTGGCGGTGTTTGAGTGGGTGGCCGAGCGGGAAAAGCTGCCGACCCCGCAGTGGGCTGAGGTATTGTCGCCCTATCTGACGGGGGAACCCCAAAAAGCGTACCTGGACCTCTGTACCGAGGACGCCATTGACTATGTGACCCTGAAAGCCGAAATACTGGCTCGGTTGGGGGTGAATACCTATGTACGGGCTCAGCGGGTAAATCAGTGGTTCTATGAGGAAGCCAAATCCGTACGCTCCCAGGCCTATGACTTGTTGCATCTTGTAAAAAAGTGGTTGCAGCCTGACACTCTGAGCCCGGCGCAAATGGTGGAAAGGGTAGTAGTGGATCGTTTTGTGCGCAGTTTACCCGTCACCGTTCAACGGTGGGTTGGACAGGGTGACCCGAGTACCCTGGACCAATTAGTGTCCCTGGTAGAGCGGCATGTGGCTACGCAGGACTTGATACGGGACACTGAGACTTTGCGTACCGCCCGTCGGTCCGGCCCCTCCAAGCCTAGGGCCAAGGACCCACCGCTGACAACGGTGCAGGAGTCCCCTACCGTCCCGTCTGAGGCCGCGGCCACCATTCCTGAGGTCCGGAAGGTTCTGTACCCAAAACGACAACCCGTCAAGGGGGTTTCCGTCCCCATTAGATGTTGGCGGTGCCAGCGGGTGGGACATATGGAAGCCCAGTGTCCACTCACCACGGAGCCCATGGATTGTGGGGTTACCCGGCGGGGTTCAATGTATGCTCAGGTGGTGTGTACCGCTGACCTGGTCTCCCCAGAGACGGAGCCCCACTTGTGCCAAATACAGGTGAATGGATGTCCGGTTACAGGATTGTTGGATTCCGGAAGCTTAGTGACCCTTGTGCGATCCACCTTGAGGGCTAAAGTAAAGGCCACAGGACGCACCGTGGGGGTGGTTTGCATACATGGGGACCGCCGCGACTATCCCACGGGGATTGTCACCATCACAGCACCTTGCGGTCAGGTGCAACATGAGGTGGGACTTCTTAACACTCTTCCTTATGACGTGATCCTAGGAAGGGATCTGCCCTATTTTTGGACTTTATGGAGGGGACCCCCTAAGTCCCCTCAGATATTGGTCGGTCCGGGACCTGAGCCCTACAATCCTGAATCCGGGACACCTGCCGTAGGGGTCACCATGATAGGGACAGAGTGTGAACCCGATAGGTCGCCCCTAGAGGTATTGGCAGGAGAGGCTGAAACGGTCGAGCCCATCCCGGAGTTGGAGGCATCCCCGGATACGTTTGGGACAGCCCAACTCCAGGACCCTACGTTAATACATGCCCGGAGTCGGGTGACAGTAATTGACGGGGTGGCACAGCTGCCCGGTGCCCAGGTAAGGTACCCCCATTTCGCTCTTAAGCAAGATTTACTCTACCGGGTAGATGAAATACGGGGCGTGGGGGTAGAACAGTTGGTGGTGCCCCAGCCGCATCGCCGGCGGGTCCTCGACTTGGCTCATAAACACCTGATGAGTGGCCACCTAGGGGTCAAGAAAACGCAGGAGCGAATATTGCAAAGGTTCTATTGGCCCGGGGTCTTTGGGGAGATAAAACGGTTCTGCGAAACCTGCCCGGAGTGTCAGCTTACCGCACCCCTGACCCATTTTCGCAGTCCGTTGGTACCGTTACCCATTATAGAAGTCCCTTTTGAACGGATAGGGATGGATCTGGTGGGGCCCCTCGTAAAGTCCGCTCGAGGGCACCAACACATCCTAGTGATCGTTGACTATGCCACCCGGTATCCAGAGGCGATACCTCTCAGACATACTGCGGCGAAGCTTATAGCTCGGGAGTTGTTTGCGGTGTTCTGCCGGGTGGGATTGCCCAAGGAGATCCTTACGGATCAGGGGACCCCATTCATGTCTAAAGTGACCAAAGAGCTATGCCGGCTACTCCAGATCAAGCAGTTGCGTACGTCTGTGTATCATCCTCAAACGGACGGTTTAGTCGAGCGTTTCAATAAAACCCTGAAAACCATGCTCAAAAGGGTGATTTCAAAAGACGGGAAAGACTGGGATATGATGCTTCCCTATTTGATGTTTGCCATCCGAGAGGTGCCACAGGCATCCACGGGGTTTTCGCCTTTTGAATTGTTATACGGGCGACCTCCCCGGGGATTGTTGGACCTGGCAAAGGAAACATGGGAGCAAGAGCCCACCCCTCATAAAAGTGTGATTGAACACATTTTAGGAATGCAGAACCGCATAAGCGCGGTCATGCCAATTGTGAAGGAGCATTTACAGGAGGCTCAGGCCGCGCAAAGCGGCCGCTACAATAGACAAGCCACCATGCGGACCTTTAAACCCGGGGATCGGGTGTTGGTATTAATCCCCACGGCGGAGAGTAAATTCCTGGCTCAGTGGCAAGGCCCCTACGAGATAAAGGAAAGAGTCGGGGTGGTTAACTATAAAGTATTGCAGCCCGGTAGGCGGAAACCTGAACAAATATACCATGTCAACCTATTAAAACCTTGGCAGGAACGGGAAAGCCTGATGGCTGTTTTTTCCCCACCTCCCTCCTCTTCGGGTCGTTCACATCCGGCTCCAGCGACCTCCGGAGAGGACGAACCGGAAGTAAGGATTGGAGAAGCCCTCACCAAGCAACAGAGGCGAGAGGCCAGACGGTTGGTTCAGAAGAACCCCGATGTCTTCTCCGAGCTGCCCGGTAGGACCAGTCTGATACGACATGATATTGTCACCGAGCCCCACCTGAAGGTACGCCTGAAGTCATACCGGGTACCGGAGGCTCGATGACAAGCCATATCGGAGGAAGTAAAGACAATGTTACGCCTGGGGGTCATCGAAAAATCCCGGAGTGAATGGGCTAGTCCGATTGTCCTAATACCAAAACCCGATGGCTCCTTAAGGTTCTGCAATGACTTTAGGAGATTGAACGAAATATCCAAGTTCGATCTCTACCCCATGCCCCGGGTGGATGAGCTGATTGATAGGCTGGGACAGGCGCGATATTTTACCACGCTCGACCTGACCAAGGGGTACTGGCAGGTGCCACTAACGGAGTCCGCCAAGGAGAAAACCGCTTTTGTTACGCCGGAGGGTCTCTTCCACTATGTTGTCTTGCCTTTTGGGTTACATGGCGCTCCGGCCACGTTCCAGAGGTTGATGGACTTAGTGCTGGAACCCCACCAGGCGTATGCATCAGCGTACCTGGATGACATCATTATTTACAGCTCCGATTGGCAGACCCACTTGGAACAGGTACAAGCGGTGGTGGACGCGCTTCGAACAGCCGGATTGACAGCCAATCCCAAGAAATGTGCATTGGGACTCACGGAAGCCCGCTACTTGGGCAAGGAGTGATTAAGCCCCAAATTAACAAGGTTGAGGCGATCCAGAAGTGGCCTAGACCCCTGACCACGAAGCAGGTTAGGGCCTTCCTGGGTATCGTGGGGTACTACAGGAGGTTTGTAAAGGATTTTGCGGGACTATCAGCCCCCTTGACGGACCTTCTCAAAGGCAAGAAGTCCGTCATGGTGCGCTGGACTCCGCAGGCCGAGGACTCCTTCCGGGCCTTGAAGGGGGTCCTGTGCGGACAGCCCGTTCTTGTCAACCCTGATTTCCGGAAGGAGTTCATAGTACAGACTGACGCCTCGGAGGTCGGCCTGGGTGCAGTGCTGTCTCAGGTAGTTCAGGGGGAGGAACACCCCGTCACCTTCTTAAGTAGGAAGCTCACCCCTCCCGAGCGGAATTATAGCGTAGTGGAGAAGGAGTGCCTGGCGATCAAGTGGGCCTTGGAGTCCCTACGCTATTACCTGCTGGGACGGCAGTTTCGCTTGGTGACGGATCACTCTCCGCTGGTCTGGATGAGGTCCGCCAAGGAACGGAATGCCCGGGTTACCCGGTGGTTCCTTTCTCTGCAGAACTTCCGGTTTACGGTTGAACACCGGGCCGGTAGGTTGCAGGGCAACGCCGATGCCTTGTCCCGCGGCCCGTGTTTGATGGCGGGAGTTCAACCCCGCACGCTTGAACTGAGGGGGGGGGGTATGTGAGACTGTGACCGGGGTTATCTATGACGGCCGGTATGTCTCGCCCCGGTTGTGCTCACTCCATGATAGAAAGTAACTCCACCAGAGGGTTAATGCTGTTTCCCTACAGGCTGAAGGAAGGGTTAAATAGAAACAGGAACGAGAGCAGGTGTGCCGGGTGTGAGGGAGTGAACAGAACTCCCTGAGTTTTCTGCTGGAGAGGCACATGTATTGTGTTATGGACTTTTGTTTGGACATTAAAACCGTGTGCTGTGAACCTTAATGCCTGGATCCCGTGTCTTCTGCTGCGCAGCCGACCACGCTACCTCACACCAAGGATATTTTTCCCTGAAATGTTGGAGCATAGGGCCTGATTCACTCGAAGTTACATTGTATATGCTAGTGACAATAAAGGTGCATGGTGGAGTTAGAAACTTCTAAATTATTACTAGGCATATGCCATTTAATGGGAATCTGTCAGGTGCAATACCTACCCAGAACCGTAAGCAGGTTTGGGTGCATATTGATAATCCCTGCCTAGCAGCCCCAGGCTATAGTAGCATGCATAAAGAGATCTTTAGAAAAAGTATTTCTAAAGATGCTTTATGATATGCTAATAACCGCAGGGACTAGTCGCAAGGGCATTGTTTTCCTTGGCTAGTTGGCCATCTTAGCATGTAAGCACGCCCCTATGGGTGCGCTAACATGCTAATGAATGCGCGGCATCTGAGGCATGGCCGCTCTCACCTCAGCTGCTACCACTGGTTTTCAGCTCAGTGCGCTTGATCAGAAGTTCCTGGACTTCAGGTCATGCGCATTATGAAGACAGGTTAGATATAACAATATCGCCATGATACTTATAACTCCATGGAGGCCACAAATGGGGACCCCCTAGGGCAAGAGCCTACTCCAAATAGCATACAAGATAGGAGGACAAAGGAGATCGGGCAACGACGTGCACATAAAATTCAATTTTATTAGATAAAATCATGTGAAGACAACTAGTACAAAAGACATATAAAAAGACAAGTCATACCAGGATGAGGAACAATTGGAAAAAGTGGTAAAAATAAGTGGGCAGATCAATGCCACACAGCCTGCCCATATGCTGTACAGGGGTAGGTATATAAGAGGGCGTCACACTCCACAGTTATATGGCGTGGTGATAAAGTAATAAAGTGACGGGCTCATGGAGAGAAAACAATAGCAGGCATAAAGTGGCGAGCTATGTGTTAGAGTCTTGAGTATAAAAGACTAATGTTAAGATATATTATCTCCATATAGGCACATCCAAACAGTAATGGCACCACGTCGCAGGGGCACTCAGGCTAGGACATGAGGGAATAAGTATCCCAGCATAAGTGTACGCAGAAGGATATGTCCCAGCATGGGTGACCCAGCTATCAGAGCAACACAGGGAGCGTGAACAATACCTGAAGTGTAGCAGGGCAGGTTGTGGGGATGAAAAGCCTCCTTTAAGGAGGCTTTTCATCCCCACAACCTGCCCTGCTACACTTCAGGTATTGTTCACGCTCCCTGTGTTGCTCTGATAGCTGGGTCACCCATGCTGGGACATATCCTTCTGCGTACACTTATGCTGGGATACTTATTCCCTCATGTCCTAGCCTGAGTGCCCCTGCGACGTGGTGCCATTACTGTTTGGATGTGCCTATATGGAGATAATATATCTTAACATTAGTCTTTTATACTCAAGACTCTAACACATAGCTCGCCACTTTATGCCTGCTATTGTTTTCTCTCCATGAGCCCGTCACTTTATTACTTTATCACCACGCCATATAACTGTGGAGTGTGACGCCCTCTTATATACCTACCCCTGTACAGCATATGGGCAGGCTGTGTGGCATTGATCTGCCCACTTATTTTTACCACTTTTTCCAATTGTTCCTCATCCTGGTATGACTTGTCTTTTTATATGTCTTTTGTACTAGTTGTCTTCACATGATTTTATCTAATAAAATTGAATTTTATGTGCACGTCGTTGCCCGATCTCCTTTGTCCTCCTATCTTGTGTGTATTATGAAGACAGGTGTACGCATCCAGGCTTCAAACTGGTATAGTGCGCATGACCGGAAATCCGGGAACTTCTTATCCATACACACTGAGCCGAAAACCAGCGGTAACAGCAGATGTGAGAGCAACCATGCCTCTGACGTTGCGGATTCAATAGGATGTTAGATCGCCCACAGGGTTTTGCTTACATGCTAAGGGGGCCGATTAGCCAAGGGCACTACCGCCCTTGCAACTAGTCCCTGCGCTTGTTAGCATATCATAAAGGATCTTTAGAAATACTTTTTCTAAATATCTCTTTATCTATGCTACTATAGACTGGGAAAGGTAGGCAGGGATTAGAAATATGTACCCAGAACTCCTCATGGTTCTGGGTGAGTATTGCGCCTGACAAGTTAGGTGCACCTTAGAAGTACTGTGCCCCTACATCAGAGATGTACTCCCTATCAGGGACTGAAGTACGTTTCTGGCTAAATTTACGCCACTTTATGGTCATACATTTTCATGAAATAGTCAGGTGGGCTTAGTTACACTCTATCCTACCCAAGCTGTGCACATTTTGGCAAAATTACAGGGAATAGAAGAAAAATGACAGGAATTGCAACATTTTAATGCAACTTTTTGTGATTTGTGGACCTATCATCTAAAGATCTGGTACCATAGGGAGAGACGAAATAAATCCGCTGCCGGCTTTTTCGAACCACCAGACTTCCATTTGTACATACAGGGAAGAGACCTGTCAGTCAATTAGAGCAGTGCAAGGAGAAGCCAGCTGAGGGCAGAACTAGACTAGTCTCATATATTCCTATGGTCTTTGGCTAAATCTTTCAATTATGTTTTCTCGAGAACAACAAACCCGTTAGTAATGGTGTTGCCAGACTCTGATTCATGATGCCCCTGGTTTGGGCAGCATGAATCCACTGAGGCGATCTTTCATTTTCCGCTCCCCTTCTTCCGAGAGCCGTAACTTTTTTATTTTTCCGTCAACCTTGCCATATGAGGGTTTTTTTTTGCAGGACGAATTTTGCTTTTGAATGAAACCATTAGTTTTACCATATAGTGTACTGGAAAATGGGAACAAATTCCAAGTGCGGTGAAATTACAAAAAAAGTGCAATTGCACAATTGTTTTTGAGATATTTTATTCACTGTGTTCCCTTTATAGTAAAGCTGATGTGTTGCTGTAAAGCCTCAGGTTGGCACAAGTTCGTAGACACCAAACATGTATACTTTTATCTAAGGGGTTAAAAAAATTCAGAAATCTGTCCAAAAAAAGAATAAAGCTTTTTGCGCCATTTTCTGAGACCCATAGCATTCCCATTTTTCGGAATCTGGGGCCCAGTGATGGCTTATTTTTTGCGTCTTGAGCTGGCGTTTTTCGTTTTTGATTATAATAATTTTTGTGTGGATGCTATGTTTTGATTACCTGTTACTGCATGTTAAAATTTTTATGCAGCGACCAAAAAACGTAATTTTGGAATTTGTAATTTAATTTTATATTAAGATCCACCTGCGTCTTTTAGCCCTACAGGTCCGCTGTTCAAATCAGCAAACATTGCAGGGATCACCGCCGGCTCACTGCAGCAGCTGACGGTGTACGTCCTTGGTGGTAAAGGGGTTAAGCTCAATAGTGTGGCAAACATAAATTGACATTACATATCAACATTGTGAGCAATTCTGTACCTATTTCTGAACCAAAATATATCTCATTATAGATACTTAAAAATTAAGCTGCTGATATTGAATATTCTGCCTTTATTAGGCTTTATTTTCTTAAAAAAATATATATGACCAATATTTAGGAAATGACTGTAATATTTTCTTGGTCCTGACCACCAGGAAAGAATATAATGAGCTCAGCTGCGTTTTCTTGTACTTTTTCAGTTGTTCAAAGGCGCAGCGGCAAGGTTCAGCCTTTATCAGCTCTCCCTTTGGGTTTATGAACTGAGCGGGATACGTGTGATGCATTTATGACAGAAGACAAAACATGATTGAAGCAGCAGGGTAGCTTCTTTTGAGATATTGGTGTGTCAATCAGAGAGGGCAGCTGTGACTGAGACAATGCTCTACTGCACTGAAATGAGCTTAATCAGCTTCCTTGTGCTTATGTATGCCGGGCTCGGATGAGATCAGCCTAATGTGTTTTAGGATGCAAAGCAAGTGAGGCAATGAGAAAAAGGGGCCTTGGCCGAAAAACACAAGCGAAAAGAATCATAACCAAAAAATAGATAATGTAACTTCCCTGCCACTTTATAATGTACATGAGCTCAATTTTTAAAATGAGGATTATAAAGTCCATTATTAAACCTTGTAAAGGGTTTGTTACAAAACTTTAACTGACCAGAGCCAATGTATTGATTAACTAAAGCTACACAAACTGCATCTGAACAAGAAAATATCTTATAAAAGAAGTGGTGAAATGGAGCCTAAAATCATGTGTTCCACTGGTGTCCACAGTGACCAGGGAAGAAGAACTGTGTGGTTGTGAAAGACATGATCATTTACTGTGTTTACCATGTACTAGAACTGGGGTGTACAGTAAAGCCCACTTTACACGCTGCAATGTATTTTACAATGTGTCGGCGGGGTCACTTCGTAAGTGACGCACATCTGGCATCGTAAGGTACATTGTAGTGTGTGACAGGTACGTGTGATTGCGATTGAATGTTAAAACGTTCATTGCATACACGTTGTTGAATCCTTACGAATTGCACGTCAGGTTGTTCAATCTTCCCGAGGCAGCACACCTCGCAGTGTGTGACACCCCAGGAACATTGACCAGATCTTACCTGCCTCCCACGGCTCCAGCCGGCAATGCGGAAAGAAAGAGGTGGGCGGGATGTTTGCGTCCCGCTCATCTCCGCCCCTCCGCTTCTATTGGCCAGTTGCCGTGTGACGTCGATGTGACGCCGAACGTCCCTCCCACTCCAGGAAGTGGACGTTCGCCGCCCACATCGAGGTCATATGGACGCGTAAGTACGTGTGACCGGGGTTAATCGTTTGTGTGGCACGTTCAACAAATTGAACGTGCCGCACATACGATGGGGGCGTTGCAAATCGCATACGATATCTTATGCGAAATTGCAACGTGTAAAGCAGGCTTAAGAATGGAGGTCTGATGGCAAATCAAAACAGCCACTGTCTGCTTCTATTAACTAATACATCATAATAAGTAAAGCCTACAATACACATTAGAGTAATGTCATTTGAACAGGCCGATATCGATGAAGTCAGATGACTGTTGTCTAATTTATATGAATGCCCCAGCAGGGGTGGCTATATCATTGGTTCAACCTGTGCGGTCACAAAGGAGCTCGGGAGGAAAGGGGAGGCCATTTCCACCTCCAAAACATGCGGAATTATGCATTATGAAGAGCTATTGGGCTGCAAAGGGCCCATATATTGTTCTTTTGTCGGTGCCTTCCAGTGTGCCCCAGACAATTATCGGGGAAATTAAGGATCCAGCATGTCCAATTATGGACTGTTGATTTTTTTGTCCTCCCAGAAATAGACATGTCTGGCAACGGCTTTCTTTAGAGAACACAGGAGCTCTCAGCCAAACATGCACTCCTGTGTATGGAAAAGCCAGCCAAGACAGCTGATGGTTGAAAAATTGGCCAAACCATTTTTAGTAAGGGTCAAACAGCAAATGCACTAGCAGGATGCAGCTGGATCCCTATGATAAAGACGGGGGCAATAGAGGTACAGAATATCAATAATACAACCACTCTCAGCCTACCATTTAGTGGAGGGAGTGGTTGCTGGTATTAGTCATGCCTACAGATGAGGATTGCATGGGGAGAGAGTGACACAGGTATGTGTGATGCACAGTGTCTGCACCTGTGTTGCCCCTGTCTTTATCATAGGAGGCCTGCTGCATCCTGTTAGAGCATTTGCTATTTGACCCTTGATGGCTAACGGCTTTTTTTGGTGACTTTTTGGACTTCTTTTAAATTTATGTCATATTTCTATGAATCAAACCATTTTCAGCCAACAGTCATCTAATTTGTATGAGCGGGGCTTAACAATCAATTAGTTAACTCTCACCCCAAATACAGCCATATCCCTGTCTTAACCAGGAGTTAGGGGCATTAGAGTTTCCCAACATGGAAACAGCTTTCAAGTTTTCAAGATAACTTTCAGTCCCTCCTCATCACACAGTATACCTAAAAAAACATAGTGTCATATTGGGCACCACATAATAGCACATGAGGCGCCTACAATCACATAGTTTCTAGACTGCATATACCACTATACAGGCTGTTTATGTATATCTGATGCCTTATATGAAGCAATGATTATTGTTACCGACTTATGGCAAAGGGAAAATATAGGAAGGAACAATTGACTTTTGCTATCCATATACTTAATTTTATTTTAATTTTATTAGAATTTATAGAAGCAGACAGTCCTCATCACTGTCTGGATACATAAAACAATTTATGAGGGGATTACTTGTTCAGCCTTTGTAGGTGTGTGTAAAATTAATCATGAAATGGCACAAGTAGAGACATATGAGAGAAGAAGTCTTCCAAGAGATACCTGGAGTCTCTTCAAGTCATGTGAAGAAAATAATCTGCCTCTGCACACAATGGAGCTGCCATCTAATTATGTTAACATGTGGCAGATGAAGACTCCAGACATCAAGTGACATCATGAGCTGGTGAGACATAATACCAGTCCTATGCAGTACCACCACTCACTCGAGCTGCCGCAATAAATAAGAAGATGTGAGGTGGAACAAGCACGAGATGGAAAAGATTTAAGCTCAGCACAGTTCTTTTGATCTTTTGCCAGTTGTAGTAAAACAGCCAGATGAAATTCCCCCACACGAGGAGTAATATACTGACCATCCACAGTTCTCGTAAAATTATTGTCAACTTTCATACACCTCTTCACTCATGGTAAGACTGTCCAAATATTCTACTTAGGCGTGTTGGGAAAGTAGAACGTAAAAAACAGAGAAAGTGCTGCCTTATGCTTTTACGTGTCTTAAAATGATGATCTGGCCATAACGGGATTGGTAGTTTTATGTTAGATGATATTCCTGGGGAGAAAAAAAACCTAGTGTAACTCGTTAAACCTAAACTCTCAATAATGGACTCTTCTAATAGGGTTATCCTTAGTAGTGTGCTTAGAAATGATATCCCTCTTATATCTCCTAGCATGAAATTCTGTAATCTTGTCCCCATTATATCTCCTAGCATGAAATTCTGTAATTTTTTTTCCTATTAAAAAAAGATGGAAAATAGTTTTTAGGGCATTTATAATACATGAAAAAAATTAAAATATTAAAATTAATTTAAATTGATGTTCTACTTCTAAAATGAAAGTGGGATAAGATTCTCCTCCAGAGCATGTGGCGGTGTAAGATACTGCAGAAAATCCACCGTAAAAAATTGAGTTTTCAAAATTTGATTGATTCTGCCGGGGATTTTTTCTCTTTAATTCAAAGTAGTAAAAAACCTAGCTTAAAGAAGAAACTATAAATATACTGTAATTAAATCCATGAGATTGTGTATTATCCACCTTCAGGCCAGAATAATTTAATAGTAATGAATAATGATGTCACTGAATATTTATAGAGATCTAATATTTGTTGAATTGACAGCATATTGGTAAACCTAATACAACAAAAAAAATAATAAAAAGATATGTATTTATCTAAATAGTCCCTTAATAAACTGGCTGTTCAATTTTTACTTAGCAGTCAAGTATCAGTTTCATTCTTCCAAGCATATCTATATTAAAAGACAAGGAACTGTGGTTAATATTAATAAATGTTATCAAGTGTTTTTTTCAGTAAAAAGTTTGTCTCATGCTAGCTTTCAGACTTTTGCATTATGCTAGCTTTCAGACTTTTGCATTGTTCCCCTGCCTCCTGGCTTACTGCTTGTGAGGTGCTGGCGCAAGATTTACACTTCTACTACTATATGATGCAGGTTTGCCTCTGTAACATTGGAAAAAGCACAAGGGCACTGAAGCTGGCTGGATAAAGGGATCTGTTCAGCTTCAAAGCAGCGCTTACAAACCCTATAGAAAAAAAGCTTGTAAGCGCTGAACTTGTTGCCTAGGAAAATGGCCACAATGATAGACTGCAGATGTGGCTGGTAAACCAGCCAGCGAGTAGTACACTAAATTAAAAAGAAGTAAAATACAAAGTTGCTTGTTTTACAAGCACTCTAAGAATATTAGCGTAAACCTGTCAGGCAGTTCTGGCTGCATATTTGTAATCCCCGCCTAACTGTCCCAACATCTAGTAGCATAGATAAAGAGATCTTTAGTAAAAGTGTTTCTAAAGATCCTATATGAGATGCTAATGAGCGCAGAGACTAGTTGCAAGGGCGTAATTTCCCATGACTAGTCTGCCCTCTTAGCATGTTAGCACGCCCTTGTGGGCGTTCTAACATGGTATTCAATGCCTAGCGTCATTGGCATAGACGCGTGTACCTGTCCGTTGTTACCACCTCCAACGCTGGGTTTAAGATTAGTGCGCATGATCAGAAGTCCCGGCACTTCCGTTCATGCACACTATGAAGCTGGGTGTACGCGTCCCGGCTTCAGAGAAGTCTAGTGCGCATGACCAGAAGTGCGGTGGCTTCTGATCATGCGCACTGAGCCTAAACCTGACATCTGAGGCAGTGACAATGGACACAGCTACGTGTGTCTATGCTGATGAAGCTGAGCATTGAATAGCATTTTAACACACCCACAGAGGCATACTAACATGCTAAGAGAGCGGACTAGTTGGGCGAAATAATGCCCTTGCGATTATTCCCTGTGCTCATTAGCATATCATAAAGGATCTTTATCTATAAGATCTCTTTGTCTATGTTAGTATATACTGGGACAGTTTGGCAGGGATTAGCAATATACACCCAGAACTGCTTGTAGTTAAAAACATGAGAATAACCATTAAAAAACACATTTTGAGATCAAAAGTAAAACATTTTAAAGGTATCTGTTTCAATTTATTTTAGCTACAGTGGTACCTCGCTTAACGAGTAACCCACTTAACGAGAATTTTGCTTAACAAGTAAAGCTTTCTGTAAATTTGTAACACGCTTTACGAGAAAGCTTTGCTGTACGAGCGAAATTCTCACCGCACACACTTCCAGTTTTGTCCATCCACCACACTCTGACCCGCACTTGCAGTCCACACAAACACACACATGTACGCACAAACACACAAACATACACGCACGCACGCACACACATACAGTATTATGCTCACCTTACCTTCCGTTCCACCACCGGTCTCATGGTTCTTGTAGTTCCCGGGTACATCGCAACGTCCTCGCGGCGAACTATAAGACCCAGGAGGCCTGCGATGGAACGGAAGGTAAGGTGAGCATATAATATAACATAACATGTTTACCTTTCGTTTCATCGCCGGCCTCCTGGTTGCTGTAGTGCGCCGCTGCGCTCCTGTGTATCTGCATCCATAGCGACGAGGGAGGAACTTCCTGTCACCGCTAATGAAAGGCAGAGCGCTGGCCAATCAGAGGCAAGCGGCTCTGCCTTTGACGTCAGCGCTCTGGCCGGGAAGTTCCTGCCTCGTCGTTATGGTAACGCGTTACACAGCCCGGCCCCGTACCAGAGAACAGCAAGTCCCAGCAGACCGGCGATGGAACGGAAGGTAAGGTGAGCATATAATATGTGTGTGTGCATGCGTGCATGTGTGTTTGTGTGAGTTTGTGTGTGTTTGTGTGTGTGGTTGTGCATGTTTGTGCATGTGTGGAATGACAGAAGAGGGGACCAGGATGGGATATTTTAGAAGTTGTGGAACGGATCGTCAGCATTGCAATGATTTCCTATGGGAAATCTTGCTCTGCTGAACGAGTACCTTGATTAACAAGCACAGTCCCAGAACGGATTGTTCTCGTTAAGCAAGGTTCCACTGTATTTTGTTTTAGGCCAATACAAGTCAATGGCAAAGATTTAGGGTACATAGAGGATGAGACCTCAAAAGGAAAAAGTTGTGGTGCTGTAGTGTGTTCCCAACCTCAGGATAAGCGAGTGGTGTATGTTTTTCCTTCTTATCTTGTGTTGGAGAAAGGAGTGCCATAAATCTTTGACTCAATCATTTTTCAACTGGCTAACACGGTACCAAAACCTTTTTTTTCTTTTAACTAAATCTTTGACTAGATCACCTCAATTTTATTTATGATGAGGTTCCTACTCAAGATGTGAGGTCCTACAAAGATTCGCATTATGATGCTGAAAGCTCGGTTTAATGGCAGGAAAACATATATTCAACATTTTTTACAGTTAGGATATATATAGAAGAGGCAAAAAATGTCAATTTCATAAGAATAAGTCGCCACATTTAAAAAACAGCTATTTGAACACATTTACATGGGCAGCTTGGTGATTTTGTGGTTAATAATATTACTTTGCAGCTCTGGGGTCTTGAGTTCAAAGCCCACCAAGGACAACATCTGCTAGGAGTTTGTATGTTCTCCCTGTGTTTGGTGGGTTTCCTCCTCGTTCTCTGGTTTCCTTCCCCCACTCCAAAGACATACTGATAGGGAATTTAGATGGTGAGTCTCAATGGGGACAGAGACGATCACATCTGTGATGAAATGTCAGCAAAACGCCCATTCTTTGTGCCCAAATCATTAGAATCACAGATTCTGAGAAGTTTGCTGTCTGCGGATACTAACCATAATGTCTGTACATTGTTAAGTATTCAGTAAACACACTACAATAAGGATTTTGTAACAATATCCCTGGTGTTACAGTTATCAAGAAGCCATAACTTTATCAGCTGTCACACAACACCATTTTTCTGGCTTATACATACAAACAGGACATGGAAAAGATGGCGTCATTCATTTGCAGTTGGCCTGTACTCATATAAGCAGTCATTAAGAATGCTTAAACAAAATACACTTTATGGTTAGTATAAATTGCGGTGGAGAGATCTCAGCAGCAACTATTTAATGATCAATTCTTTCCATTTTAAAGAGAACATGGCTAAACAAGGTGGTGGGTATTCCTAAAGTGATATCTTCAGCGCGCAGGAGCAAATTACCGTTCTGCTAACATAACTGCTCTGGTAAAACTTTTATTACTCTTAACAAGCTGAAAATTTATATACAGCACCATCATAAATGTGAGCAGACTGAATACTATGTTTACTTACCCTTTACCGGAGCCTCAAATGGAGAGGCAAAACATGCTGTGAGTAAACCAGCCTTCTCCAGGCTCACGGAGTATTGCTTTATAGAAGTTAATAAAGCTCTAGCGGAGGTTCTATACATGGCCATGCTACGTACCCACGTTCACATCTTGTGTGTTTTATCTTTTCGAGATTTGACTCTTCAAAGATAATCCCTTAAAATGTAACATGAACCATGTATGTTCATGACTGTAAAGACCAACACAAGGCCACCAGAGGAGTACACAGCTACATACAGGTCTACAAATCTAGAAGAATGCTTCAACAGTCCCTTGGATCTAACAGAAAAGAAGGAAATGGGTCTCGGGGGAACTGCACAGCTGGATCCAGCTGGAGATGTTTTACTAAGACGAACTGTGTTGTAAATGAACTAACACACACAAAGGTATTCAGATCATACATACCGACATTAACTGGCCATTTAATGGCATTAGAAACAGAAATGGAAAAACTAACTAGACAATTAAAATTTCAATAAATCTATATTTCAAAATGTATTTTATTTTTTATAAATTTCCCCCTTGTATTGTCAATCTACCAATTAGAGATGTAATGCGAGATGCTCAACTTCAGATTCTCAAAATTTTGGGGACATTTCAAACAGTTTTACGACTGATTTCTGTTGAATATAGACAAAAAGACTGACGGCACTCACCTTGACTGAAGTGTGAACAGATGCATAATTGAACATGACAAAATACAAAAAAAGACAGTTTGCACTCTGATGTTGCACTCATCAGAGTGCAAACTGTCTTATTTTGTATTTGATTTCTGTTGAGACCTGCTTGATGAAGTGACCACAAAGGGTTTAAATCGATAACGTCTGATGGACAAATATGCATTCACCCACTATTACCAGATTATGTTTTACTATCATTATTTTTGCAATTTATAGTAGGCAAGGTGAGGCTATGTGATTGAAAGAGATTGGAGGTCAAGGATCCTCTAAAAAGTAAACTCTAATAAAAGAGTGACGTATAAAAAAAAGAAAGACAGTAAGTAGGTTTCAAATAATAAACAGGGTAGGCAACACTCCCATTAATTGTTGGGGATGTTACAAGGGTTGCTAATTCCTATGGAGCCAACCACTTAGATCCCGTCAAAATGCAGCAAATAAGAGAAGAAACTGCACAGCACGTGGCAAGGAAGAATGTTCCAAATACAATGTTATTAATATCTTATGTTCCTTAATCACACTGCAATAGGTAAAGGATAGATAAGATTTCAGATATACAGTATATTATAAGCGTGAATACACCCTTCAGTTTTGTAAAATGTTTATTATATCTTTTCATGGGACAACACTGAAGATATGACACTTTGATACAATGTAAAGTAGTCAGTGTACAACTTGTATAACAGTGCAAATTTGCTGTGCCCTCTAAATAACTCAACACATAACCACTAGTGTCTAAACCACTGGGGGACAGCCTGTCAGTACTCAGACCATATGCCACACACTGCAGTAAACTGGCCTGTATGGCTGTCATCCCAGAAGGAAGCCTCTTCTAAAGATGATGCGCAAGAAAGCCCTAAGGACAAGGATTACTGGAACAATGTCCTGTGGTTCAGATGGTGTTAAGCATGTGTGGGAGCAACCAGGTAAGGAGTACATAGACAAGTGTGTACTGCCTACAGTCAAGCATGGTGGTGGGACTGTCATGTTTTGGGACTACATGAGTGCTGCTAGCTGTAGGGAGCTAGAGTTCATTGAGGGAACCACCCTTGCTAATATGTAGTATCACAGAGTGAAGCAGAGCATGATCCCCTCCCTTTGGAAGCTGGGCCGTAAGGTGGTTTTCTAACATGATAACGACCCGAAACACACCTCCAAGATGACCACTGCCTTGCTAAAGAAACTGAGGATAAAGGTTCTGGACTGGCTGAGCATGTCTCCAGACCTAAACCCTATTGAGCATCTGTGGGGCATCTTCAAATAGAAGGTGGAGGAGCGCAAGGTCTCTAAAGCTGGGTTCACACATAGCGACAGCGACAACGACGTCGCTGTTACATCACCATTTTCTGTGACGCAACAATGACCTTGTAAGTCGCTGTTATGATCGCTGCATAGATGTCAAACACAGCAGATGCAGCAGCGATCATAATGACACGTGTCGCTGTGGAAGCGATACTGCGCTTGGTAACTAAGGTAAATATCGGGTAACCAACCAAAGTGCTTCTCTGGTTACCCGATATTTACCTTGGTTACAAGCGAACACCGCTTAGCGCTGGCTCCCTGCACTCATAGCCACAGTACACATCGGGTTAGTAAGCAAACCTTTGCTTATTTTCCGATGTGTACTCTGGCTGTGTGCAGGGAGCAGGGAGCCAGCAGCACAGGCAGCGTGAGAGCGCGGATGCTGTAACTAAAGTAAATATCGGGTAACCAAGGAAAGGGCTTACCCTTTGGTTACCCGATATTTACCGTGGTTACAGCTTACCGCAGGCTGCAGACGCCGGCTCCCTGCTCCCTGCTCGCTTCAGTTCGTCGCTCTCTCGCTGTCACACACAGTGATGTGTGCTTCACAGCGGGAGAGCAACGAGCAAAAAATTAAGCAGGACATTCAGCAACGAGCGGCGACCTCACAGCAGGGGCCGGGTCGTTGCTGGATGTCACACATAGCGACAGCGACGGGACGTCGCTGCTACATCACAGAAAATGGTGACGTAACAGCGACGTCATTGTCGTTGTCACTATGTGTGAACCCAGCTTTACATCCACTAGCTCAGAGATGTCATCATGGAGGATAGAAGAGGATCCAGTGGCCCCTTTGAAGCTCTAGAGAACTCCATGCCCAAGAAATTAAGGCAGTGCTTGAAAATAATGGTGGCCGCACAAAATACTATTTGGGCACAATTTGGCAATTTTCACTTAAGGGTGTAATCACTTTTGTTGCCAGCGGATTAGACATTAATGGCTGTGTGTTGAGTTAGAGGGCACACCAAATTTACACTGTTATACAAGCTATATGCTGACTACTTTATATTGTATCAAAGTGTTCTCCCATGTTCAGTATTGTCCCATAAAGATATCATTTTTTTTTTATTTACAAAAACATTGAGGGATGTACTCACTTTTGTGATATACTGTACACTTTATCAAGGGTATAGATAAGGATCAATGCACATAGGTTAAAGAAGATCCAGAGTTCAAATGTGGGCTTTCCCAGGAAGGTGTGTTACTCCCCTGAACATGGATTCTTCCTTAACATATGTACATTGATCCTTTTCTATGTGCCTGAAGAAGGGTGTATTACCTGAAAAGTTGCTATCTATCCGTGTACCCACTGTGGAGTGATTAATGGGCATGAGATATTATTGGATTGCCCAGGACTATTTTTTTTTTTACTATGGGCCTAAAAACTAACAGTTGCTAGTAAAGGCCACTACCTGTATCAGCTACCCGATGCAGTCTCAGAATGGTCACTGACCGCTACTGTCGGCGATTCAGCTGCTCCATGTCAACACAGCAGATCTTCCTCTTCAAGGCTGCTCTGTCGATGCAGTGTGACTGCAGATATCATGCTCATTGACATCCAATAGGTAACGGCTTGTCAATCAGCATGACATCGGCAAACACGTCATGTCAATGGAGCAGAGCAGTAGAGAAGCCACTGCTCTGCCGATGTGACGTTAGCGGAAGCCGCTGAATCGCCGGCAGGAGTGGTCTGTTAGGAGAAATTAGCAACTACCTGCCTCTTAGGCCCGTTTCACACGTCAGTGAAAAACACAGACGTTTTTCACTGGCGTGTAAAACACGCACATGTCCCTGCGTGTGCCGAAAATCACGGCATACGTGGGTTGTCTAAGTGCAATCCGGGCTCCGTTCTCCGTGGCCCGTGATTGCACTTAGAGATTCACTCACCTGTGCGCGCTCCCGCTGTCCATGGTGCTGATCGCTCCTGCGACGCAGCATCCGGCCGGCGGTGACCCCTGCAGGAGCTGCTTCCGGTTCGGCTGTGTCGCGCATAATGAATATGCGCAACAGTAATCAGCCGGCACAGAAGGAGCAGGGAGAACAGGCTGCAGAGGACATCGCTGGACGCCGGGTGAGTTAAAATGTTTTTTATTTTAAAAGCACGTTTTTTTCTGGCACGTGTTTCACGGACCACACCACTGCGTGGTCCGTGGAACATCAGTGATGCTAGAAAAAAATGGACATGTCTCCGTGCGGCAATCACGCACACGCGGGTACGCCGCACAGAGACACGTGCAGTGAAAAATCACTGACGTGTGAGCAGACCCATTCATTATAATGGGTCTGCGTATGTCAGTGATTCTGGTACGTTTAAAAAAAAGCACAAACATACCAGAATCACTGACGTGTGAAAAGGGCCTTAGTCATAGACCCCAAGTCAAATAATTAAATAGTCCTGGATAAGTCCTTATTTAATAAGTTGGGTTTGAAGCATTTTCTGTGGCACTTTGTGTGCAGTTCCTTCCCTCACCTCCTAGGAAGTAGGTTTCAGTCAGCTGCTTCCTACACTAAATGTAGACAGGCAATGGATAAAAAGTTACCTTTAGATAATTAAAAGACAATTCTTAATTTTTAGCTGAAGGTATTTAGCAATGACTTGTATCACAAAGACTGGTTCATTAAAATGTAATAGTCAAGGCCAAGTATGGAGGGATGGATATTTATGTAATTCCCTAGTGCTTGAGCGTAGATCCATTGCTGTAGATTAATGAGCTAACCATTCCTGGTCCATGCAGGTGCATAATCGTGGCATAAGTCACCCCCTGCCTACATTTCATGTATACCGTTAGCTGCAGTTTACACCGGTGTTCTTACTCTGGCTTCAACTTCAAAGCAAATGTTTAAAGCGAATGTGCATTAAAAACAAACAACATGCACCATAAATCCAAGGAAAAAATGCAGATTTATATTTCAACTCCTAGGGATATTATTAAACTTTAAAAAGCAATAAACATTTTTGGGGGGTGGGTTAAGTGATTTAAGCCTAGCTCTAATACATTCTTGGCAAGAAAAACTTGGCACGAGACCAACTGTTCAGGGAAAGATATTGAACAATGCGCGATATAAATAGAAAGCAGGGTCAACTAAAAAAGAGAACAATGAGAATAAGAAAGAAGCCGTCTGAACGCCACCGCATCTACAGAAGTGTTACACCATGACCCGGCACACAGATCATCTTATAGTAAAGTGTAAAGGTAAAAGTTCCAGTAATTCACATACTCTATGCTGCAAGAAATGTCATTATTAGAAATGATTAACCATGTCCGGCCAAAATCAGGATGATTGGGAGATTTCTTCAAAAATATCATTAGTGTGTTTTGTAATTGTGTTTTATTTTCCCATTATAGGTTTATGGCGTTAGAGAAAAAAAGTCTACTTTTGGCTGTAATTTCTGAAAGTGACATCTGATTGCACAGTTGCTTTTCAATGGACACTAAATGACACCATAATCAGAAAATCATGCATCAATGCAATCTAATGTTCCCACACTGATGGGCTTCTCTGACGGTCTAATAAGGTTAACATTCTGATGTCCAAGAGAGTAATGTGACCTGCAGGTCTCACTCATTAGCTATGCTACACAATGTCCTGGCCCTAGTTCACATGGACTGCTATAAGCTCAAAGTAGTGGCAAAGCTAGAGGGTCCTGGTTCAAAATTTGGACCTGCTACCCTCCTGCATGTTGGTCAGATGTACTGGCCCTTGTAGCATTCAAAATACTATAAGAGCATACGTGTTGGCCATACTTTACTTTCCTTATGTAGTAATGTCCCCCATCATGTACTAGTGCCCCATTTCCTGGACCTCTTCCTGGTATATATGTCTCCAATCCTGGTATATATGTCCCCCACCCTGTGAAAATCCTGGTATGTATGTCCCCCTTCCTAATATATATGTCCCCCATCCTGGTATATATGTCACCCTTCCTGGTATATATGTTCCCCATCCTAGTATATATGCCCCCCATTCTGGGCCTTCCTGGTATATAAGTCCCCCATCCCAGTATATATGTCCTCATCCTGGTATATATGTCTCCCATTCTGGGCTCCTTACTGGTATATATGCCCCAAATTCTGGTATATATGTCTCCCACCTTGTGCCCAATCTGGTACATATGTCTTCCTTCCTGGTATATCTGTCCCCATCCCGGTTTACAGGCTCCCATTCTATTATATGTCCCCCTTCCTGGTATATGGACCCACCCTGGTATATATGTCCCCCCATCCTGGGTTTCTCCCTGGCATGTATGTCCCCCATTATACTGCTGTCCTTTAACGCATAAAAAATAAATGTTTCTGCTCATCTTTCCCTGCTTACCAGCAACAAGGCGTTCTCTTCTGCAGCTGGAACAGAAGCCAGCTGGTGACTTCAGCATTCAAGTGACAGACCGTGCATGACGTCACTGTCATGTGCCGACAGTGACTTGCATGCTGATGTAAGCAGCTGACTGGACAGCAGTATGTATTGCAGTGCAGGGGGGACTCAACGGGATGCACATTGAGATGAAAGAGGTGCCGTTGTCTTCCAAGGACCCGGTCGAGGCCACACTCCCTGTGACTCCCTCGTTATGCCGCTGGCCAGAAGTGATGTTCATTTATGTACAGTGTTCTAGAATCTGTTGGTGCTATGTAAGCATACAAATATTAAAAAAATATTGAGGATGAGACTAAAAGACTCACATATGTATCATTACAATAAGAGACTGCAGTATACTCCAGAATTCATCTTTAGGCTATGCTCACATGCGGCGTTTTGCAGCTTTTTTTAAACAAATAAAAAGCTATATTTTACAGTACCAGCAAAAGCTGTGAGATTTCAGAAATCTCATGCACACGCTTGTTTTTTTCATGTTTGAATTTTAGTACTGCTGTGTTTTTCAAACCTGCGGCATGTCAATGCTTTCAGTGTCTGCAGTGTTTTTTTTCACCCACAGAATGCAATGAGAAAGTGAAAAAACACTGCAAAAACCATTCAGGGATTAGCTGCAGAAGCCAATATAGTCTTAGAGAAGACCTGTCACTAAGTTACGTTTTGCTCTTATTTTAGTCCTGATGCTCCCCTAAGTATTCCAGGTTTTTGGTTTTTTTTTAAAATCTGTCATACATTGTTATTGAGATATGGTACTTTTTATTTAGTGCAGATTTTCATGATCTTAACTATAGGGGCGTGGCTCCTATGGTCATTATGCAGAGCAGCCTAAAGACACGCCCCTGATAATCCTGTGAGCCCCGCCCCCAGCTAAAAAACATAAAATCAGTACTAAATTAAAAGGTTCTTATCTTTTGAACCAAATGGCGGATATAACAAGAGAAACAAAGAGGGGGGCAGTGGGAATAAAATAGGAAAAAAACTGTAGATCTTTTGACCTGGTGACATTTTCTCTTTAATCATGATATATTTGTTAAGAATCATCCTGTTCAGCTGGAAGAACCTATAATGAGTGATACTATGTGAGCTTACAGGGAAACTGTCCTGACTATACATTTATTAGCATTGACAGGGTGTGACATAATGTCTATCATACGGTGATACACGGACATGACACTCATGAGTAAATGCATCCTTTACAGGCATTCAATGTTTAATATCATCCCTGCCTTATCATACAAGCAGTGCATTTATCTCTTCACTTGGAAAAGTCAAAGTCATTTAATGCTATTTAAGTAGTTGGCTGGAAAGAATAAAAAAAGACCAAAGTAATTAAACTGACATGACAAAGGGTGTAATCTGATGGTAGCATAAGCTGGAAATACTCTATGGAGCCATAGGTTGTCTGCTGGTAGCTCTTTATGTCTTTAAAGGGAATCTGTCACCAGGTTTTCTCTACCTCATCTAAGAGCAGCAAAATGTAGGCAAAGAGATCCTGAATCCAGTGATGTGTAACTAAGATTTCTGGTTGCAGCTGTTCTGACATGATCAAAGATTTTAGATTTAGCCATGTAGCAGTGCCCATATAGCTGCCCCGCTCACATCAGACTTTCAGAGTACATTTTTATAGACAGAAGCTACTTATTACCGAAGGGGGCGAATCAGACTTCAGCTTACGTTCTGCTGGGTATGACTAAAGATAAAGCTAGGACGCTTAAGCTAACATTGCAAGTAAACAAAAACACACTGTGTGATAAGAGATGCAGGGCTAAACTCTATGTTTTAACTCCTAAAGCATGCTGTCTACAGATTACATACCAAAAACCTGCTAACAGATTCCATATAATGCCTGTGAAACATGAATACAAGTACATCTGGCATATTAGATGAATGTCCACTAAATAGGATATTTTCTAATATGTATAAGAGTTTTCCAACGCTCCCTTGATGGCAGATACTTGCGGAAAGAAGGGTTGGGCATGTTGGATTACATCATACCCCATCCTACATTCTCTAGGTAATAAACACCAGCAGAGGTGTCTAAGCATGGCTGCCCACTAAGTTTTGGTACCACATTTACACCTGGTTCATGTGGATAGAGGGTCGGAAGAAATAGGTTTTCAGTAGAGCGAGTATTCTGCAGCACTGTTTGCGTTCACACATCTACTTACTGCTATAGTATCTGTAGAGGAGCTCAGAAGTAGTGCACCTCATAATAGGAGAATAACCACAAAACTTATCAATTGCTTCAAAATAAATAATAATAATAAGAAAATGTATGTATGTATATATATATATATATATATATATATATATATATATATATTATATATATATTACAGCCATATTCCCTTTATTGGGGAAATGTCTGACAACATAGAGGGAATGGAAAAAGTATTGGTGGTGCGATTCCGAATCCCCCATGATACCATTAAAACAAATGCAAGATGGTTTCTTTGATGAAGCTGAGAACAGAAGTGCATGAAGTCATTGCTCGGCTCTTTGGAAAGTGACATAAAGCAGTTACCGCCGACATTTAACACCTTCAGGATTGGCTGGTCTGGACCAGAGCAAATAATGTTTTCTCTTTAGAATCACTTTAAGCATTTTCATGGATTCTATAGATTGTGTAGATTGTGGCGATGGACTCATATTTTAACACCAAGATAACAGGAATTTACCTATATAGTGCCCATTCTGCTGTCTTTGATGCCCAGAATGCTTAAGACATTAAAGATTTGCTGCACGGCACTCAAACTGGTAATAAGGTATATATTGTACGGCAGTATATACTGATAAGAAGGTTGGAAGATTATGGAAGAAGTAACCATGGCAATTAAATGGGGCTGTTAACTATGGGATGAGACAGCTATTCCATAATCCTAAAGAGCCATTTCTAAAAATGACATTTATAATACCCAATCATTCATACGAGCGACTGATGACCATACAGTGCCCGCAGGGGTTGTCACTAAAGCTCCCATGAGGCTGAATGGCGTGTAACTCTACTTTTTATGTAGTTACACTGAAGATAAAGTTATCCCAAACCCCTATATACAGTACATAATGTCTGTACCCCCAGCTAGACGAAGCGTGCTAGAGATTCCTATGGGAGAGTAAGATGGTGTCAGTCACCTCTGGAGGTGGATCAGCTCCATAGAGATAAAGAGGATCGGCATTTAAGTTTATACTCTCTTGGACAACATACACTGTTCAAGGGAATCTGTCACCAGGTTTTTAATTCTACATCAGAGAGCAGCATAATATAGAGACACAGACCCTGATTCCAGTGATGTGTCACTTACTTGAGCTACTTGCTGTGGTTTTGATAAAATCAATGTTTTACCTCCTGCAGATCTCTCAATGCTGGCCTGTGTTTAACTCCGCTCTCACTACTACTTGGCTGCTTTTTGCCCATGTACAGTGTTTACAGAAAGTTGCCAATTAGTGGTGTGGGCGGGGGTTATACAGAATATGGAAACTATTTGGCAGCAGGTTACTAGTCCTCTACTGATAATCACATACTGATAAAACAGTGATTTTATCAAAATTACAGCAAGCAGCCCAGTAAGTGATACATCACTAGAATTAAGGTATGTGTCTCTACATTATGCTGCTCTCAAATTAGGCAGCAAAAAAGAGGTGACAGATTCCCTTCAAGGGAGATTCTGGAGGGGTCGCCATACACATTAGATGTCAGGCCGATACCACCTAAATCTCTGGGTTTGTCTGGCATTCCTCAAATCTATATATAGGTTTTTACAGCTCCCTCTCTGGTCTTTACAGCTTTTCCTAATGCTATTATTAGGCTTTTTTCCAAGTTTATGGCCAACCTCTGGCAAAAATTGTAAAGTACCTGAAAACGTCTATTGCCAGACGCAGTGCTGTACAATGGGTGTATGTCAGGTGTACAAATCTGCAGCATGTCCTGCCTATTACTAGTTTGCTCCAAATTGTACTTGGTTAAACTATGGTTGCCAAATCTGAGGTTCTTCATGCCATTCTTACAGTACAAACCTCTGTGTACTTGACCCTATTGATCCCACCTTGATTTTAGGGCTACATTACATAGACAAGATAGAAATAGAGACTTTACATGATAAGACAATAATAAAATGTTATGATCATCTCTAAATAGTAACCCCAACCTGAAGACGTCCTGCCATCGGTGACCTAACCAGGGACGAGTCCAACTAGCGAGCTGAGCTAACGATCCTCCAGCTCGGCCCTCATATAAACATCAGTCACTTTTCAGTTTTCTCATGAAATGTTATCAGGTAATTATTGTCCTTTCCTCTTAACCTTTCCGACAAATGGTGCTGTCATCATTACTCATGCCAAGGACCAGAGAGTAGGACTCTGAATAAACACTTAGTACGATATAATATTATCAAGAGAAGATTAGGTGAAGCGTATAAACAGCGTAATAATTACCGCTTAGGAAACTCGTCCGAGACATTGCTCGCGATGTGTTAACTGCATCTTATATATAATTACACTAACCTGAGATTTACAGCAAATCCCAAATGTGTGCAAATCTCACTCCGGACTATTCAGGAATGTCAATGGTCACCAATTCTGTAACTGTAAAGATTATGTTACACGTAAATGAAAAGGGTAATACAATATTACACCATTTACATGCACTCCGGCTTTATTGCATTGTCTTTCAACAAGCAGCTTTGAAGCCCCTCATTTAGTCTCCATTACATCTGCTGCCGCACAGGACGCTGCCAACCGCACGCAGCACATTTTACCGTACTCAGCTCTAAATATGTATTTTTTCATTCAGTCGGATCCTTTACATTACGGCATGAATAGGTTCTAAATTAGGAAAAAGACTATACTCTCTGAGCACACATTACATAGAGCTGATTGAAAACTCTGCTGGACGAGCTTTCCGAAAAGTCCCCACAGAAAGGAATTTATTGTAAAGGTTCATATATTTTCTTTTATTTCTATGTCTATTACAATGGTGCACTCACGCCAGTCCCCGAGGCCAGTAGGGCTTACAGTCAGATTTACCTAGCTCAGGCATTCTTATGGGCATAAGGTCAATATCACAGGAAGCCAAGGACCTCATGACCCATTTTCAACAAAACATTCCAAGTGTCCAAAGGACGTTCCCATTGGTAAAATCCATGCACATTTGCCACAGTTGAAAAATGAAAGTTTGAAACATCAGTTTTGTATATGTAAAGCGGGCTTTACACGCTGCGATCTCGCTAACGAGATCGCAAGCGATCGTACCCGCCCCCGTCGGTTGTGCGACAAGGGCATATCGCTGCTCGTGCCGTACAACCTCGCTTACCCCCGTCACACGGACTTACCTGCCCTGCGACGTCGCTCTGGCCGGCGATCCGCCTCCTTCCTAAACGATGTCACACGGCAGGCGTCCAATAGAAGCGGAGGGGCGGAGATGAGCGGGATGTAAACATCCCGCCCACCTCCTCCTTCCGCATTGCCGATGGAGGCAGGTAAGGAGATGTTCCTCGCTCCTGCGGTGTCACACAGCGATGCATGCTGCCGCAGGAACGAGGAACAACATCGCTAGCATCCTGAAAACCATTTTTGTTTCAGGACGACCTCTCCACGGCAAACGATTTTGCCCTCTTTTGCGATCGTTTAAGATCGCTCTTAAGTGTTACATGCTGCGATCTCGTTAATGACGCCAGATGTGGGTCACAAACAACGTGACCCCGACGATAAATCATTAACGATATCGTAGCGTGTAAAGCCCGCTTGAGAATCAGACAAGCCAAAATTATTTTCCCTATACATTATTGTGGATTTTTAAGTTATGCTTGCAGGCTTATATAATAAAAAAAAAAAACCACGGAAAAGCACTCCCTGTGTGAATCGACTTAACACATAAAAAAAGTCCAAGTGAGTGCTACTCACCTTCAATAGCTGTGTTGGACAGGTACAACACTGAATACAGGCACAGTAGGAGATTTCTCCATTCAACTGTCATACTGACCATCCACTCCACACCCTCCTGGGCAAGGACTTCCAGTGTTGTGCAGGACGGGCACAATCCTCAAGATAAAGTGTGATGAAGGACTCCAACGATCCGTTGTTGCCCCAACTCCAGCTCCACACCCTTCATGGCAGGAGGTGAAAAGCATGAGCTGGGAATCAAAAAGATCACCTATTGGGTCTTAAGGAGGTGGAAGTCTTTTTGGATCAGGATAAATCTATCCCTGAGTTCACAGGGATTTTATTCCGCAGGGTATTAGGTTCATACTTGGGTATGGTGCGTAACTTAGCGGCAGTCAAGGGATTGTTCCATGGGGATGAGATTCGCCCCTAGTTATATGCTAATCTTTTCATGAGGTGATTCGAGATCCTATTCATTGCCAGGTCCTTCTTGCCAATGGGCCACATCCTATTCTATTGTAGATTTCTTAACGATTTGGTTTTTTTTTTTATCTGGACAGGAACATTTGTAGAAGCAAAATTGTTTAATGATTTCACCACAAATCAATGGGATCTAGAATTTATATTCACTTGTTCAAAACACAAATTGAATTTTTAGATTTGGTTACTTTAAAAAAAAATGACGATGGCACACTTCAAAAAGCTGGGAGTTAATAGTTATGTGTAACATTCCAGTGGCCACCTCCCAAAATGGATATAAAATGGGCCGTATGGACAGTATTGGTGAGCTGGGAAAAACTGCACAAAACATATTGATTTTCTACTCATTTTAAATAAACGTTTTAGAGAGAAGGATGATCGCAAGGGCATTGTGCAGGATGCCTTAAATAAGACATTATTATTATAGCGCCATCAATTCCATGGTGCTATACATGTGAAAGGGGTGTACATAATAGGGACAAGTACAATAATCATAAACAATACAAGATACAGACAGGTACAGGAGGATAGAGGTCCCTGCCCGCGAGGGCTCACAGTCTACAAGGGATAGCTGAGGATACGGAAGGTTAGGGTACAGTTGATTGTGCGGCGCTGTATCAGACTGAGGGTTACGGCAGGTTGTAGGCTTGTCGGAAGAGGTGGGTCTTCAGGTTCCTTTTGAAGCTTGTCAAGGTAGGCAAGAGTCTGATGTGTTGAGGCAGAGCATTCCAGAGTATGGGGGAGGCACGGGAGAAATTTTGGATGCGATGGTGGGAAGAGGAGATGAGAGGGGAGTAGAGAAGGAGGTCTTGTGAGGATCGAAGGTTACGTGCAGGTAAGTACCGGGAGACTAGGTCAGAGATGTAGGGAGGAGAGAGGTTGTGGATGGCTTTGTATGTCATGGTTAGTGTTTTGAACTGGAGTCGTTGGGCAATGGGAAGCCAGTGAAGGGATTGGCAGAGAGAAGAGGTCGGGGAGTAGCGGGGGGGGACAGGCGGATGAGCGGGGCAGCATAGTTTAGAATAGATTGTAGGGGTGTGAGACTGTTAGAAGGGAGGCCACAGAGCAGGAGGTTGCAATAATCCAGGCGGGAGATAATAAGGGCATGTACTAGGGTTTTTGCAGCTTCTTGGGAAAGGAATGTACGGATCCGGGAAATATTTTTGAGTTGGAGGCGGCAGGAGGGCTTGGATGTGTGGCTTGAAAGAGAGATCGGAGTCTAGGATTACTCCCAGGCAGCGAGACTAGGAATGTCTAACAAAAGGATTGTCTGGCTACAATGTGGATCAAATAATGGTAAGCCCCATAAATGAGATGACGTTTGAAAGCAAAATTAAGTTCAATTTTGTTACCACCTTAAATAATTCAATCAAGGGACTTTTTAGAAAATGTTGGTTCATCTTGCCGAATGACCCAGGTTTGGCGATGAACATAGCCCACCCTTGTATTCAGGAGGTATAGCAATATGAAAAATGACATCACTCCCAGTCGAATCAGTAAAATTAAGGGAATTAATTAATGATGTGCAGACACTTTTCCTTCCTGTCAGAGCTAAAAAGGGTGCTCTGCTGTGGAGGCCCCAAGTGTCTGTGTTGTGTCATATTAAGGCACAGCCATATTAGTTTTCAGTCAAAGATCACTGGAGAGGTTTTTCCAATTAATCAATTTGTAATTGCAACTCATCCATTGTAGTTTATTTATTAGAATGTGGCTGCCATCTTCAGTCTGTCGGGCGCACTACTCAACCTGTCCACAATGGGATCAATGGGCACAATATTAGAACTGGTGTTATGAATCATACTGTGCTAAAACATTTTTTAATAAGAAAAAACCCTGAGAGTTTATGTTTCCAGAAACTAATTAAAATAGGAATCTTTCTGGATTTTTAAATTGGCCACTCTGATCCCAGAGGGGCTTAATGTTAGTATAGAATCTAGGCGTTAATTCTAATAATTTTATACAATACAATTCCTGGTTTTTTTAACACTCTATGTAGTCTAACATATTATATGAATAATATGAATTTTGGAATTATTTATTTATACTATTGGATACAATAATTTAAATTATTTTTATTCTTTATATATTTACACATATTTATATATATATATATATATATATATATATATACCGTATTTTTCGCTTTATAAGACGCACCCCCAAATTTGGTGAAGGAAAAGAGAATTATTTTTTTTTTTATTTTAAATGGGGTCCATCTTATAATGCCAGTGTCCGTCTAGCAAATCATATACGATATATGTCCCTCATAGCCCCCCATCCTAAAATTAGCCCGCTTAATCTGGATATGGCTACCTTATATTGAATATATCCCCCTTGAGCTGGCACACGTCTCCCAGTGATGCCACATGTCCCCCATTGATGGCACACGTCCCCTATTGCTGGCACACATCCCCTATTTATGGCACATGTCCCCCTGTGCTGGCACGTGTCCCCTATTGCTGGCAGCCTGGCACAAGTCTCCTATTGCTGGCACACGCCCCCTACAGCTGGCACAGGTCTCCTACAGCTGGCACAGGTCTCCTATGGATGGCACACGTCTCCTACAGCTGGCACAGGTCTCCTATGGATGGCACACGTCCCCCTGTGCTGCCTATGGCCCCATATGGATGGCACACGTTCCCCTGTGCTGCCCATTGCCCATTATTGATGGCACATGTCCCCCTGTGCTGCCCATGGCCCCCTATGGATTGCACACGTTCCCCTGTGCTGCCTATGGCCCCCTATGGATTGCACACATTCCCCTGTGCTGCCTATGGCCCCCTATGGATTGCACACATTCCCTTGTGCTGCCTATGGCCCCCTATGGATTGCACACGTTCCCCTGTGCTGCTTATGGCCCCCTATGGATTGCACACGTTCCCCTGTGCTACCTATGGCCCCCTATGGATTGCACACGTTCCCCTGTGCTGCCTAAGTCCCCCTGTGTTAGATATGCTGCTGCCCATAGTAAAATAAAACACTCTTTCCTTACCTTCTCAGCGCTGTCCTCCCTCGTGTCTCCCTCTGTGCTTCTGCTCCTCCACTTCCTGGTTCTCGGTGCCGGTCATGTGATTGGCACAGCAGAGTGATATCTCTGAGTGCCTGATCACAGTGGAAGCAGGGAGACCGGGGAGAAATGCTGGAGGGGGTAAGTAAAGCTTTTTTATTTTAGGATGAGAAGCAGCATGGGGGCAATATCTAACATGGGGGGGCATGTGCCAACAAAGGGGGGCGCAGGCAGATATAATATGCGCCGCTGCCCCAGCCCATCACTGCGGTGCGGTTTCAGCACCACGGTGATGGACAGCAATACTGCATATTATATGAGCGGGAGCAGGAGATCTAACGCTGCCGCCCGCATCTTTCACCAGCCCCCAGGACCGCACCAGAGCTTCCCCCACCTCCCCTGGACCCTGCAGTATATATATATATATATATATATATATATATATATATATATATTATATATATATAGACCCCCCCGTATATTCGAATTATAAGACGCACCCCCTACTTTCCCCCAAAATTTGGGGGACCAAAAGTGCATCTTATAAAGCGAAAAATACGGTATATATATATATATATATATATATATATATATATATATATATATATATATATATATATACACAGCAGAGACCAAAGTTTGGACACACCTTCTCATCTCTAGAACAACTGTTAAGAGGAGACTTTGTGCAGCAGGCCTTCATGGTAAAATAGCTGCTAGGACACCACTGCTAAGGACAAACAACAGGCAGAAGAGACTTGTTTGGGCTAAAGAACACAAGGAATGGACATTAGACCAGTGGAAATCTGTGCTTTGGTCTGATGAGTCCAAATTTGAGATCTTTGGATCCAACCACCGTGTGTTTGTAGAAAAGGTGAACGGATGGACTCTACATGCCTGGTTCCCACCATGAAGCATGGAGGAGGAGGTGTGATGGTGTGGGGTGCTTTGCTGCTGACACTGTTGGGGATTTATTCAAAATTGAAGGCACACAGAACCAGCATGCCTACCACAGCATCTTGCAGCGGTGTGCTATTTCATCCGGGTTGTGTTTAGTTGGACCATAATTTATTTTTCAACAGGACATTGACCCCAAACATACCTCCAGGCTGTGTAAGGGCTATTTGACTAAGAAGGAGACTGATGGGGTGCTGCGCCAGATGACCTGGCCTCCACAGTCACCAGACCTGAACCCAATGGAGATGGTGTGGGGTGAGCTGGACCGCAGAGTGAAGGCAAAAGGGCCAACGAGTGCTTAGCATCCCTGGGAACTCCTTCAAGACTGTTAACCATTTCCGGTGACTACCTCTTGAAGCTCATCAAGAGAATGCCAAGAGTGTGCAAAGTAGCAATGAAAGCAAAGGTTGGCTACTTTGAAGAAACTAGAATATAAGACATATTTTCAGTTGCTTCACACATTTTTAAGTATTTCATTCCACGTGTTTTAATTCATAGTTTTGATGCCTTCAATGTGAATCTACAATTATTAGAGTCATGAAAATAAAGAAAACTCTTTCAATGAGGACGTATGTCCAAACTTTTGATCTGTACTGTGTATGTATATATATATATATGTGTACATATTTGTTTAGTATATCGTCTGTTTGATTTATCTAACGCTTGTTCTGTAATCGGATTTATATCTGCATTTTATGAGTAATATATAATATTGCTTGTCCATTGGATATTGATGTCACGGCTTTAAAACTGGCTGTGTTTCCTATATTCTAAGCACCTGATGAAGGCGACGGATCATTAAATAATCAACCATTTACTATTTGACTAGTCTCATCCGTCATAGCGCCCGAATTATATCCACCTTTCTTTTTTGATTCCCGGTTCATTACTTGAATAGTTAAAGGGATTTTCCTATCACTTAGGCACAGATTAGTTGCTATCCAGTGGGAATCAACCATGTGAAGCCAAATCTGAAATGCCCTGTTAGATAGGAGCAGTCCCCACTTTGTTCATTGTCTATGGGACTGCTGAATATAGCTAAACTGCAGAGTTGGGAAAACAAACTTAAGGAGCAGGGAGAGGTAAATAAATAAAACAATGGAGGGCGGAAAACATGGTTAAGGTGCAAAGTCTGTACTATGATAAGTCACAGAGAAGTGTGTTAAGGTACCGTCACACATAACGAGATCGCTAGCGAGATCGCAGCTGAGTCACGGTTTCCGCAGTAGCAATCCCGTTAGTGATCTCGTTATGTGTGACATCTACCAGCGATCAGGCCCCTGCCGTGAGATCTCTAGTTGTTGCAGAATAGTCCAGGCCATTTTCTTCAAAGGTGATGTCCTGCTGGGCAGGGCACATCGCTGTGTTTGACACTGTGTGACAGGGTCACAGTGACTGCTGAGATCGTTATACAGGTCGCTACTGCGACCTGTATCGTTCCTGCATCGCTGGTAAGATCCGAATGTGTGACATCTCACCAGCGACCTCCCAGCGACTTACCTGCGATCTCTATCAGGTCGCATCGTTTTTGGGATCGCTGGTAAGTCGTTGTGTGTGACTGGGTCTTTACAGTAGTTGAGGAAAGATAAAATCTAATTATCTAGGGTCCTTTATTGAAAAGATTTCTAGGGATCTCCTGGCCTGACTCCTCCAGATCAAGGCACACATATGCTGTGCACTCAACAGTCATGATCCGTCTGCACTCTGTATAAATAAATACCCCCTCAACTGACTCCTGTGATATCTACCAAAGGGAGTATTTCCTTATTCAGATGACTGGCAGCTATGACAACAGCGCCCAGAGGATGTTTTACATCTCAGCTTTTTTTGTTCCTTGACCTTATTTCTTCCCAAACTGTACTAAGAGATGTTGGAAGCCTACATGACACATCATCAAAATGTATATGTTAAACTATTACTTAAAGTGGTTATCACACCCAGAAAACGTCTTTTTAGCTAATTGCACAGGTCTGGATTCTTTAACCCCAAGAAGCCTTTTGTTTTCATTGAGTGGATCTGCATCTGACTATACATTTCCCTATTAAAAACAGTGATTGTTCATGCCATTTATAACCCATTACATGATATCCACATGCCCTAATAATGAGGTTTGATTTTTATTTATTATCCGTACATGGAGCCAACATATTCTGCAGCGCTTTACAGACATTTATCACTCATTGTTGCCATTGGGACTCACAATCTAAATTTCCTACCGGAATGTATTTTGGAGTGTGTGAGAAAAATGGAGTACCCAGAGGAAAACCCACACAATCACAAGGAGAACATACAAACTCTATGGGGGCAGTTCATTAAAAGTGGCTTAGCTCATGCCAGTCTTAAGTAATTGACGCTTTTGAATCAGGGGGCTCTGGTACCCAGCATGCACCACTGCAGGAAATGTATGTTGGCTGAGGGCTGATATACACTTTTGGAGTAAGTTACGCCAATTAAGTGGGTGGCACGATGGCTCAGTGGATTTCAGCACATTCAGTCATCTCTAATTTTGACACACATCTGTTGACACATATCATAATGCTTGGATATATGTGTACTTACAAAAGAGATTGTTGATTTACTACACAACTCTGGGGTCTACTGACATGTCTGTCGAAGTATTTACTTAAATTCGCCCCTCCAAAAAAAATCTTATAACTTTGTATAGTGCGTTTCCTTTGTTATTCCTCAAAGAAATCTATGAATTAATTAGCAAGTGGGTGTTACCATTCCCAGCAGTATTAATTGGATAAAGTCAGACTGTGTAATGACACACCGCTAACTGGTAAAGCCCAGTTGACAATTTACATGTAAATGTCCAGGAGGAATAACAACAGGGGAATGGTACAACATAGCACTCTAAAGGCCCCGTTACACGCAACGACATCGCTAACGAGATGTCGTTGGGGTCACGGAATTCGTGACGCACATCCGGCCTGGTTAGCGACGTCGTTGTGTGTGACACCGAGTGGCCGTTAACGATGGAAAATACTCACTTAATCATCCATCGTTGACACGTCTTTCCTGTTCAAAAAATCATTGCTGGTTCAGGACGCAGGTTGTTCTTCGTTCCCGAGGCAGCACACATTGCTATGTGTGACACCTCGGGAACAACGAACTACAGCTTATGTGCGGCCATCGGCAATGCGGAAGGAAGGAGGTGGGCGGGATGTTCGGCCCGCTCATCTCCGCCCCTCCGCTTCTATTGGGCGGCCGCTTAGTGACGCCGCTGAGACGCCGCACAAACCGCCCCCTTAGAAAGGAGGCGGTTCGCCGGCAACAGCAACGTTGCTCGGCAGGTAAGTCTGTGTGACGGCTCCTAACGATATTGTGCGCCATTGCAGCGATTAGCCCGTGATGCACAAACGACGAGGGGGGGTACGCTTGCAAGTGATATCGCTGCGTGTAACGGGGCCTTAAGGAAAGATGCTCCAGAATTGTTGTTTCACGGAAAAACAATTGTTCTCTACAAGAAAGAAGTCAGGAAAAGTGGAAGATCCTCATGAAAAGTAAATAAGAAAGTATGCTACATCAGTCTAGGTTGTTTCAAAATTCTGATGTCGCAGGAGATCACTATTTCCAAATGTGGTAGTTTACGCATATCCTTATAATAAAATTACACTATGCTCAAAGAGTTTCTAGTAAAATCTATGGTATCAGAGAAAAAGTGTTATTTCATGGTAAAACTCTTGAACAGTTAATAGTTTTCGCCTCTGTGCAGAGTTGTGCATCAATACTTTTCCAAACTCACCAGACTTTATTTTAATTCCTCTTTGCACTGGGAATCCCTAAATTAAATCAAAGGTAACAAATTTTAGATTTCACAACTAACATTGTGCATGTGTCTTTTTTGTGGCGAGGGGGAAGGGGGTGAATTGCTGGGAAAAGAGGTCTTAGCCTAGGAACAATCCCTTTGCCATGTCTGCCATTCAGGGAAAAAGAATAATCCCTTTCCTGCTGATGGCATGGGAACAGGAGAGGGGGTTAACATGAAAATCAAGGGAGGACCCCAACACTGTCATAAAGGCAGTGAACAGGAAAGCCATAAAGGAGCAACATGATACCAGCCAGGAGTCGGTTATACAGCCAGTAATGTGTTCTTTGGAGGGGAAGTGAATTTCCTGGAGACACTTCAAATTGTCAGCTAAATTTCAACAGTGGAAAAAAGTCTCACTCCTCTTTAAAGTGAAATCATCCAGGGCCAGACAGAACTGAACTACGCTGCTCAATATGGAGACGTTGAAGCCTTTCTGTTGACATGGTCCATCAACAAAGGTCATACGTAAAGCAGCAGAAAATATGATTGTTGAATGAAAAACTCAAAATTAACTTTGGAAAGGTCCTAAGGACACATCAAGAATTTTAACTCAAATCTCCAAAAATTATAACTTAACCCTTTACAATGTATGACATCCTGATACATCATATTCCAGCTCCCTGACTTTCCTGGCAGATGATGGTTGTGACATTCAGCCATCATCTGCCTCTGAAAGTGGCGGGAAGAGCAAAATTATCAACCTTTTAAATGCCACAGTCAATTTTTGACATTGGCATTTAAAGTGCACCATCCATTTCATGCGCCCACTGGTGACCCTGTGACGTGATCTTGTAGCGCCGATGGGTTGCTTGTTTGCTGATGACCAGAATTCCTATCATAACGTTACTCCTGTAAAATTCAGCTTGTAGCTGGCCTTTATAGAAGACATAGAGAGACAAACAGAGAGAGAGGCAGACAGGGAGAGAGACAGAGAGAGACTTATAGAGAGACAGACAGGGAAAGCGAAAGACAGAAAGAAAAACAGAGAAACAGACAGAGAGATAGAGAGAGACAGAGACAGGCAGACAGAGATAGACAGAGAGAGAAACAGAGAGAGAGAGAGACAAAGACAGAGAGGGAGACAGACAGATGGAGAGGGAGAGAGGGAAAGTGAGACAGTAAGAGAGAGGGGGAGTGGTAGAGAGACAGGAAGACACTAAAGCCCCCCGTCACATTTAACAACTTACCAGCGATCCCGAAAGCGATGTGACCTGATAAGGATCGCTGGTAAGTCGCTGGGAGGTCGCTGGTGAGATGTCACACAGTCAGACCTTACCAACGACTCAGTAACGATGAGCGGCCTGTATAGGAGTTCATTGTTAGGTGTCAAACACAGCGATGCGTCCTGCCCAGCAGGACATCACCTTTGAAGAAAATGGTCCGGACCCTTTGGCAACGACTAGAGATCTCACAGCAGGGGCCTGATCTCTGGTAGGTGTCACACATAACGAGATTGCTGGTAAGATCGTTACTGCGTCACAGAAACAGTGATGCAGTAACGATCTCGTTAGCGATCTCGTTGTGTGTGACGGGACCTTTAGTCACTATCCCGGGCAATGCAGAGTACTACAGCTAGTGAGAAATATATAATCGGAACGTCTGAAATACGCTTTTTCGGCCACTATAACATGCCATAAGATACAATAAGAGGTGATAAAACCATTCTACCCCAAAATGGTATCAATACACGTCAGTTGAAGGCACAAAAAATAAGCACTCACTTGGCCCCATTGATCAAAAATGTATATTGTTATGCATCTTGGAAAATGTCAACAGAAGCAAAAGTTATTTTTTTACAAATTTCCCCTAAAATCTGCATATTTGTACTGGCCTGGACAATAAATTACCTGGTCAGGTTTACCATATAGTAAACATAGTAAATAAACATAACAAAAAAGATTGTGAAATTGCAGTTTTCTTTTCTCAGTATCACCACAATTGGAATTTTCCCACTTTTCAGTACATCACATGATAAAATGAATTGTGTCATTTAAAAGTATAACTTGTCCTTCAAAAATCAAGCTCTCATGCATCAATGTGGACAAAAAAATAAAAAAGGTCTGGTTCTTGGAAGAAGGGAAAAAAAGGATTAACCCCCCCCTCCCCCAAAAGAATGAAAATTGGCCTCAGTGGGAATGGCTTAGAAGGGTTGCTCAGATTTGAAGAAATGTACAGCAATCACTGCAACTGTGACCCTTCTTGCTGGTTCAAGTGGCAAGTATATGCTTTGCACATTCAGAGAAGCAAATGAGAAGCGAGCTGGCATGTGGCCGCTAGTATACAAAGTACAACTTGTGGTCACATGATGATCGCTTGAAGTAGCAAGCAGAGCCACATCATAACAGTGTGTTAATTACACACCCCTAGGATTCAGCAAGCCATAAGTCTGGCCTAATATTTCACCAGTGCTTTTTTTACAATATTTATCTACATTGTATTGAATAAAATATCAGCTGATATAGATCTCAATTCAATTATTGTAGATTCCTTAATTAATAATATTTATAGGGTCCCTATGAGTTGCTGTTTTTGGACTAGTTGTAAATCTATAGTTTCTTCTCATAATTTGCATCAAATGTTATAGGTCAACAGAACATTTTTCAGGAATGGCAGAGTTAAAATAATTGATGCCCAGAGCCAATTGAGGAAGTCAATGGGAAATGGAAACCCTAGACTCGGTTCACACTAGCATTAGGATTGCAGCTTTTCAGTTCCATTGTAGGGATAAAAAAATGAAATTCATGCAGGTAATGGATCCACCACTTGCCAGATGTAAACAGTGCAACTGATCCTCTTCACAATAAGGCCGGGGTCAGACGAGCTCATAGCATCTCATGGTAGAGTATCGGATAGGCTCAGACTCTGCTGCAAGCGTGATCTGAGATTCATTATACTGTGCTCCGATTATTTTGCATTGGCGAATCGGATCACAAGTGAGAGAAGAGGGAAAGATTAATCTCTCCATCTTCTCCACTGCCGTTCTCTGCGTATATCAGACTGCAGTCAGATGACATCCATGTGCAGCCCATGTTTCACAGGCACCCATAGACTTGTACAGGTGCGTGATCAAAGAGACACTGCCAACCATAGCAAGCTTCGATTTTTTGCTCATGTCAAATCAGAAGAGGCAGGAGCTTAAGGCAGAGGGAGGAGCTTAAGGCAGAGGGAGGGGGCTAAATACAGAGCCCCACCCCTTCTCCCTCATCTATCTACATAGAATCTCATTAGTAAAATCTGCCATCTCATATCTCAGTAAAGGGAAAGTCTTCACTGAATACATGAGAATTTTATAATGACTGATTCATTGTGGCAAAGAAAGAAGCAGATTTCTCTGCTAAGAAATATTACAAAGTCGCTTATCTTCATGTGTGCTATTGATTGACGGATACGGTTTAAGTCTTGGCTCTGGCACTTTACATCTCACAATTGACTTGCTGAAGAACTATTGGTGTCAGATATGTAGGTAGATAGAAACATGATAGATGAACAGATAGATCGATAATAGATAGATAATAGCCATATGGATGTACTCACACTTCATTTCTATGATGAATGAAACTTGTTCCCGCTCATCTGTAATAAGACATTTATTTAAGACGACAGCCTGATCCATTATCCAGAATTCCACTGCTACTTGAAATATCTTCAACCCTCTGTAGATTTTACAGCCCTTGATCTAGACAATGTGGGCATATCATTATGAGGTTTATTCATACATATGTCCCAGGTGCTCAATATATTCAATATATTCCACCTTTTATTCCTATTCTGCTAACATTATTACCCTGCTGCTAGTCATGTGAATATATTTAAGATGTGTTAATTTTAATACAGTAGGGTTTATCCCAAGAATACAAAGCCTGCTCATATGTCATATTAGAGTGTATGGATGGCATAGGGGGTCTACAGTGAAGAGCTGCTTTTCTCAAGTAGACACTCCCCAACCAAACAAGAGTTCTGCTTCTTCATCTAAGGATAAGTTCACAAAAAAATGTGAAGCGCTCTTATAAATGCCCGGATTCACCGAGAACTCATCTAACTTAAGGAAGATATGAGTAGATAGTCTGCTTAAAGGGAATCTGTCACCAGGTTTTGTCACCCTATCTGAAAGAAGCAGGATATAGAGAGAGAGATCCTGATTCCAGCAATGTGTCACTTACTGACCTGTTAGCTTTTGAAAAAAGCACATGTTATTAGCAGTAGATTATCACTAGAAAACTAGTAAACCTGCTGCCTGGTGGTGAAGCAGATTCGATAACCCCGCCCACACCACTGGTAGGTAGATTTCTGTGTACACTGTATATGGGCAGAAAGCTGCTAATCAGTGATGTGGGCGGAGCTATATTGACCTCAGCATTCCGAGAACTGGTACTTCAATAGCAGATTAAACAGGGATTTTATGAAAATGGCAGCAAGCAGTGCAGTAAGTGACATATTGCTGAAATCAGGCTCTATGTCCTTACAACATAATGCTTTCAGCTGGAGTATCAAAAACCTAGTGAAAGATTCCCTTTAAACCATTGGTCTCCAACCTGTGCCTCTCCAACTGTTTCAAAACTGTGGCCTGCAACTGATAGTCTGTTAGGACTTGTAGTTTTGCTACATTGTCCAGTTCCATGGATTGTGGCATTGTGATGGTGGCAGTGTTGTGGTGATGGCATTTAGAGGTTTTTTTAATCTTTGGAATGAAAAACATGTCTATATGCCATATTTTTCGGATTAGAAGAAACACTTTTTCCGTCTAAAATTAGGGGGAAAATGGTGGTGCGTCTTATAAGCCAAATGTAGCTTACCCGGGGGTGATGCTGCAGGCCCTGGGCTGTGAGAAGGGGGTGTACTGGCAGCGCGAGTCAGGTGCCATTAATCTCCCAGCAATGGACTGCAGGAAAATGGCGCCAGTGGCAACGCATGCGCAGATTGAGATCTTGAAACCAAGATCTCAATCTGCACATTCTCCATCTCCAGCACTGTTTTCCTGAAGTCCATCACCATGAGATTAATGGCGCTTGCCCTGAGCCACCAGTACACCCCCTCTTCACAGCCCAGGTCCCGCAACACCTCCCCACTCGTGGCACTGCTGGCTTTCTATGACCCCACTGTACTCCAAACCACGCCTCTCAGTAATCTAAATTCAGCTTAGAAAACATGCCATAAGACTATAAGATGGACCCCCATTTTTACATTAAAAACTTTTTTTTTAGTATTTCCTCCTCTAAATTTGGGGTGCATCTTATAGTTCTATGCATCTTATAATCCAAAAAATATGTTACCTTCTTCCATATTTGACACAGATACTGTCCACATGAATGTTGAGAACAAACATCCTCTCTTAATGTAATTTTACTCACTCTTTTAACTAAGATATATTTTTTTAAAGAATATTTATTTTTCTATAGTGCCAACGTATTGTGCATCACTTAATTCAGAGGGGACATGAACAGACAATATCAGACATTACAGATACCAAGAGGGCCCTGCTAGCAACCTTAACTGTCATGTTATAATAAAATAAGATCCAAAGCGCTTAATAAAAGTAAAATGTACAGAACATAAAACATAATATTACAAATGGCATTAATAAGAAGAGTAACACTAAAGGGTGCTTTACACGCTGCGACATCGCTAGCGATAGCACCCGCCCCCGTCGCTCGTGCGATATTTGGTGATCGCAGCCGTAGTGAACATTATCGCTACAGCAGTGTCACACGCACATACCTTGTCAGCGACGTCGCTTTGACTGCCGAACAATCGCTCCCTCAAGGGGGAGGTGCGTTCGGCTTCATAGCGACGTCACTGCGGTGTCACTAAGCGGCCGGCCAATAGAAGCGGAGGGGCGGAGATGAGCGGGACGTAACATCCCACCCACCTCCTTCCTTCCGCATTGCTGGTGGGTGCAGGTAAGGAGATGTTCGTTGTTCCTGCGGCGTCACACATAGCGATGTGTGATGCCGCAGGAATGACGAACAACATTCTACTTGTGGCAGCAGCGATTTTAAGGAAAGGAGTGACATGTCAACGATCACCGTTTTTGAACGATTTTGCGATCGTTGATCATCGTTCCTTGGTTTCACACGCTGCGATGTCGCTACCGGCGCCGGATGTGCGTCACTAACGACGTGACCCTGACGATATATCGGTTGCGATGTCGCAGCGTGTAAAGCACCCTTAATACTGAATCTGTGTAATATAGTCAGTATACAACTCTAAAAAGAAAGCACTTCATATATTCGAGTGGCTATTATACTTCTTTTAGTTGAAATACAAACTGCCTTTAGAAACAAATACAATTTCAAAATATTTGCCTGAATGGTCCATTAAGGAGTAGAATGGGGCCTGACATGCGATGTGTTCCTAGTCCCTAAATGACTCTTATTGTTCCCCGTATCAATGATGTTGTGTTCCATTCAGACGATCAGTGAGAATAAGTAATAACCATGTCAGAAGCCTCAGAAATTCTTCTGCCTTTTCTTTAATCTTTTAATATTGGAAGGGCTTGGCTGCAGCGACTTTTGCTCACAGCTTGCTATTTCATCAATTGCAAAAGAAAACATTTATGAGTCGGAGAGCGTACAAAGTCTTGTTTGTGTATAGAAAGCAGTTGTTAATGAGAATTCCTTCCCTCGCGAGTCTCAGAGCTTGCTTCAAGTGATTTATTTACTCCGAACACTGTGGTCTATTCCATACTGGGTCTGGTATAGCTCAACCTATTGAAATTGCAGAACTTCTGGGCTATTAAAGCTTCCAACATCACTTGCGCTCCTCACTTGTCTGAGTGACAGAATGGAACAGAATGTGTATATTTAATATTCTTGTGTTCTTGGGAATTGGATAACTCCACGCTACTTGCTCATCCATAGGGTCCAAGTAATATACTGTAAAAGTCATTTAACATTCATGTTTTATAGCAGTAAAACAAAAAATAGCAATAACAATTAATAATAAAAGATTAGTATTATTTTACAAAGAGCATAGTAGTCATGTTTTTTGGGATTTCGTAAGTTATGATGGTAGCCAAATGTTCCCCCAGTAGATAACATTTTATGAAATGATAATGGGCACTTTTCACGGGTTGCAATGATTTATTTTTGTAAACCGCAGTATCCCTTCAAGGTTGGGAAGTTTTTGCCAAAAACGCATTAATAGTAGTTACAGGTTGTAACTAGTGATGAGCAAGCACTATCATGCTCGGTACTCTAAACGAGCAGATCGGACAGGCTCAACTGTACTGAGTATAATGAAAGTCAATGGGAAACTGGAGCATTATTTTGGAAGATCTTCCCATGATCGCTGCCCATTGCCTTCTATTATACTCGGCACTCGAGTGGAGCCCGTTGCAGCACCTAACCTGCTTGATTTGAGTACCGAGCACCTGTACATGGTAGTGCTCGCTCATCATTAGTGGTAATATAAAAGTTCATAAGAATAGTTCACTTTTCTGAAACCATAAGGTAAAAAACAATAATTGTGTACACCGCTATAATATTTTTCTATATTTTAGGTGTAGAATATGTTTTCCTTTCATCTCCACTTCACATAGATATACACTGTCAGGTACTACCATATGACACATTTTATGTGATTTTGTTAAGGGGATTTTTTGGCACAATTTTTGATACACATTTTTGAAATTGTACACTTTACCGATTCTATCGTTTTTGTTTGACAAGCTAAAATCACTTTGCAAACTAGAATAAAAGTAGAGCATAGGTGCATAAAAAACCTACATATGATTGTATGTGGTATTAATCATTCTTAGGCTCTGTGCGCACTGGGAAATGGAATTTTCTTGAGAAAATTCCGCATCCTCTCAAAGATTACCGCACCCGCGGTAAAAAACCGCGGGAAACCGCACCCGAAAACCGCATGCGGTTTGCCGCGGCTTTACCGCGGTATTGTTCGCGGTATTGCCGCGGTTTTGCCGCGTGCGGGTTGGGATGTGCTTTATTGCATTCAATGCAATAAAGCACATTGAAGAAAAAAAAAAAAAATACATTTAATTCTGATAGTAGATAGACAGAAGAATAGATAGAGGGATAGATAGATAGATGGATAGATAGATAGAGGGATAGATAGATAGATAAATAGAGGACAGATCGCTGCATTTCCCACGGTCGGCAGTGAGTTCACATTACCGGCCGTGGGAAATGACCGGTAATTACCTCTGCTGACTGCTGCATTCAGCCTGTCTGTGACAGTCGCGGCTGGATGTCAGCAGTGCAGGACGCAGGAGCCGGAGCTGTGGATTACGCCGGAGCTTTGGTACGGGGGGGGTTAATAAAATGGTGAACGAGGCTTGTTGGTTTTATTTAAAATAAAGGATTTTTCTGTGTGTGTGTTTTCTTCACTTTACTTACGGGTTGATCATGTCAGCTGTCACATAGACGCTGCCATGATCAAGCCTGGGGTTAATGGCGGTGGTCCCCCATCACCATTAACCCCTTGTATTACCTTGTCACCACTGCTACACGGTGGCAAGAAGAGCCGAGGACACGCCGGCATTGCCGCATAATGCATGCGACAGTGCCGGGGCAGCTGCGGCTGATATTCTCGGCTGCGGGAGGGGGAGTGAGGCGGGGGAAATTACCCCTGCCCCTCTCCCTCCCCAGCCTGAGAATACCGGGCCGCCGCTGTGTGCTTACCTCGGCTGGAAGGTAAATATGCAGCGGAGCCCACGTTCTTTTTTTTCTATATTTCCGTTTTCTTTCTATGTGTGTTCTATGTGTCTGTGATGTCTGTGTCTGATGTGTTTGTGTTTACTCTGCACGACTTCCTATTCCTGTAATGACATCACTTCCCTGCAAAACCGCAAGCAAGTGATGCACATTACCGGAGGTAAACCGCGAAATACCGCAGGGAATAACGCAGGAAAACGCAGTGAACCGCACAGAATTTGCTGCCTGCGTTATTCCCTGCGGGATTTCATGATTAACATTGAGTCACTGGAGGGAAATCCCGCAGCGATGTGCGGAAAAGAAGTGACATGCACTTGTTTTTGCTGCGGGATTCCCGCAGCAAAACATGCAGCTGTCAAATTCCGCCTAGTGCGCACAGGATTTTTTTTCTCCATAGGATTTGCTGGTGATTCACTGCAGAGATGTTATGAACATTTTCTGCAGTGAAACATGCAGCAAATCCGCGGCAAAATCCGCGAAAAATCCGGTAAGTGCGCACATAGCCTTAAAAGGCTTATTTATTATAATCAAATGTTGCCTTTGGTGGGATTTAAGCCCAGAACTATGAATTCCGCAATGGGCTTATCTGGTCATCAGATATTAATGACCTATTCAAAGGTTAGGTCACCAATATTAGATTTAAAGGGATCGAACATCGGGCATCCCCTCTGATCAGCTGTTATACACGTCAGATGGAAACATTGAAGGGAGTTGCGTTGACAGTATTTGCAGCATTTAGCAATATATATAAACATATAAGGCGGGGGATACACTGCGAATTTTTGTAGCGCTACTGATTGATTTTAATGATTGAGCTACACCTAAGGTCCAGGAGTTGTATGTAATTGGATGGACATCAGCTGCCAATTAATAGTTAAAATTAATGAGCATTACAAAAAGTCGCAGTGCAGCCCAGGCTTAAAGGGAACCTGTCAGCAGATTTGGTGACTATAAACTGCGGCCACCACCAGTAGGCTCTTATATACAGCATGTTAGAGTGCTGTATATTAGAGCCAAGGCCGCTGTGTAAAACATAAAAATCACTTTATAATACTTACCTAAATAGTCGCTGCGGTGGAGTTGGGTTATATTGGCACCTCCTCTTTTGGCCATCTTTGTCGTCCTTCTTCTGAAGCTGGGGTGCATGACGCGTGCTACGTCATCCTTACTCGCCAGCATTGAGGTCCTGCGCAGGTACACTTTGATCTGCCTTGAGCAGGGCAGATCAAAGTATTGTAGTGCGCATGCACGGGACCAACGAGTGTGTATGACGTAGGACGCGTCATGGACACAGGCTTCAGAAGGAGGACGAAGATGTCCGAAAGAGGAGGTGCCGGCACCAGAGAACGGAGACACCAATATGACCCAAGTCCACCGCAGCGACCGTTTAGGTAAGTATTATAAAGTGATTTTTACATTCTACACAGGGGCCCGGGCTCTTATATACAGCATGTTAGAATGCTGTATATAAGAGCCCACTGGTGGTGGTCGCAGCTTATAGGCCCCAAATCTGCTGACAGGTTCCCTTTAAATGTTCAGATTTTGTTCTAAATAATTGCACCAACTGCACAAAAAATACAATTTAACACATTAACTCATTATAGAAAAAAATTTGTACTGGTCTATTTGATTTATATTTTACCCCTTCCCAACTTTGTCAATTTTCGATTTTGTTTTTCCCTCCCCTTCTTCCAAGAGCTAGAACTTTTATATTTTTCTGTACACATGGATATTTTTCTGGCTTGTATTTTTGCAGAACAAGTTGCACTTTTAAATGACAACTTTTATTTTACCACTTAGCATCCTGGAAAATAACAAAAAAATTCCAAGTGTGGTGAAATTATGAAAAAAAAACCCCACAATTATGTCATTGTTTTTTGGGAATTGTTTTTACGGCGTACATTGTGTGGTAACAATGACCTCGCAATCAGTTGGATTATGTTTATGCCAAACTCCTGGGGTTTTTTTTGTTATTTTAGTGGTGAAAAAAAATCAGAATTTAGAAACATTTTTTTTTATTGAGTTGCTATTTTCTGACACTTGTAACGTTTTCACTTTTCAGTCAATGAAGCTGTGTGATAGCTTATTTTTTGCAGGGTGAGAAAATGTTTTTAATGATACCATTTTGGGATTGACATGACATTTTGACTGCTTTTTACAGCATTTTTTGTGGTTTTGCAGCGACCATAAAACAAAATTTTGATGATTTGAACTTTTCCCTGTTTACAGTGTTTGTAAATCGGGTTTAATTTATAAATTTTTAATTTTAATAGGTCAGACTTTTCTGAATGCAGTGATACAACATTTATGTATTTTTCAATCATTATGTTTATTTTTAATGGGCGATTTGAACTTTTGTTTATTGTATTTTTTTCATATTTTTTTAAACATTTATTTTTCTACTTTTCACTGTAATTATTAGTCCCCTTTGGGGATTTGAACCTGTGGTCATCTGATCGCTTTTGCTATATACAACTATGCCATAGCAATGCTGTATATATTAAAAGTCTCCTTTGAAACCCAGTCACAGGCAGGCTTCAAAATGACAAGCACGGAGGTGATCAACAGATCCCCGAATGTCATAGCAATCCATTGACGCCCCGCAATCATGTCATGTTTGTGCCACAGGAAGCTTAGAATGGCGTACACCTACTATCCGAGTTTGACAGTGAAATTTAACATGATAACAGTCACAGGTGGAGCTCTGCACTTCCTGTGAGTGTTACAGACAGGTCCTTAGGGTGCACTCATATGAACGTATGACTCGCATGATTATCGGATAGCATCAACCAGCCCGGCTGGCTTCTCTCCTGACAGGAGCAGGTCTTCTGCATGTATTTCTAGGCAGCTGAAACGCTCTGGTCCAGAGAGTGTGCGGCCGTGCAGGGTGATGCCGAAGCAAGACTCACGAGTCACTCGCAAGTGGGACTCCGGCCTTAATGTAAGGTTGGAGTCACACTTTGGTATCACTCATGTGAGGATCACATTGCATAGCCCAGCTACCACCTCTTCTGAACCAAGCATGCCAAGCTACTGTCAGGAGCGCCGGCAGCCAATCTGGGCGATGGGATGCGATCCCTGCGCACGTTCACACTTAAGTGTGACTCCAGCCTAACAGTCTGCCTACATCCTGTGAGCTCGCTACATACTCCAGCTACAGTCTTGTACGGTGGTTGTCGGGTTGCGTAAGAATAATTTACAAAATATTTTCATTTCTATTGACAGATAGCAATTTCTGTGTACAGTAGACTTTTCATTATCATACCCAATGATCTCAGAGTCTACGGCCCGCCATACACAATGAGGCTCCCGCACTATAGAGCGTTTCTACGCACATAAGTGAATGTGATATTTCATTTTGTTCATGTGACGTATGGTGGCGAGAAATGTATCAAGGCCGGTCTTGTGGAGTGTCCACTTATAACATAAGCCCCCCGGTGCTCTGTTACACTCCTCTTTCCATGTTCTCATTTTCAGCAGAATTGTTTAATTACAACTCACCCATCTCTCATGTCAATTTACATAAAAATAACACAAAGAGGGAGGAGAGAGGAGAGAAGTGCTTTTATCTGGACGCTAACAAGTATTAGTCAGTCAACTTCAGGACACAAGGGCCACTGTTCCCATTCAGCTCTTTGTCTTAAATATTGCCTTGTTTTTTCTCAACAAACCATAGTGCGGCACTACACTGCACTCCGCTCCCAAACCGCAGCTGTCAATAAAGGAGCTGTTTACCCTATGAATATGCTGTGCAGAGTCAGGGTTCCCATGAAAATCAAGTCATTGACCTGACTACCAAGCCCCTTGTGAAGCCGAGGGGGACTATAATTTTTCCCCCTTAGTTCTCACATGTTGTAAAAGTTCACTTGTTACCTAATACAAAATGCATTAATTCCTGCAATGTGAGCACACCATGAATGATTTAATTGTGAGCGATTAGACATAGTTTTTCTTACTTTCAGGGCGAAAAAAAAAATAACTCTGGCTATGTTAAGAAATGTTTTCCTTAAAGTCTGCCTTAGCTTTATTATCTAATCAAGTGGAAGACAAAAGGTCTTTGTTCCAATTGGCCCATCCAGAGAGCAGCAATAAAACGTTTTCAAGATCTTCTTAATCTTTTGTTATCTAAAAAGGGACTCTGCTATGGTGAATGGATGTCACATACAAATATATAGCAAAACAACAAAGCTTCATCTTTTTTTTGTCTTTCCGTCTCAAAAAAAAAATCTGTGCGCCAGGAGGAAAGGAATCTGATAACGACATTACACAGTCACTTTGGGCAGATTTGCATCAAAATGATTATATGTAGGTTTATATTCAGGACTCTTCTCTGTGACCATAGAAACATTAGAAATGGTCGAAAATTCAGTCCAGTGAACTTCAAATGACTTTATTAAAGTGTCACTAATCAGAGTGAAAAGACACAAAGTTTTAGTGTTTGGGCTAACAAACTGAATAACCTTTAAAAGCCTACTGACCTTCTAAGAGCATTACTTTTAGGAAACCTTGTAGACAGCAAGCTAAATAAGAAATCCTTCTCCAAAAGATTAATCCCAAACAGATCACACACACACTCAGCCGGCCTGAGCTTGTGAGAAACACTCAAGGATCCAAGACCATTCTTAAACTAAACGTATACACATGCACCATGCTAATAGAAAAAGGAATCATTCTCCATGGTGAAGGTTCAGACCCTGCAGAAGCAGATATGAAGCATGCATTGCTTCTATCGAAACCTTGTAGACAGCAACAACATAAGAAATCCTTCTCCAAAAGATTAATTTCAAACAGATCACACACACTCAGCCAGACTGAGGTTGTGATAAACAATCAAGGATCCCAGACCATTAAACTCAATGTATACTCCTAGACGATGCTTATAGTAAAGGGAATCATTCTCCATGGTGAAGGTTCAGACCCTGCAGAAGCAGATATGAAACATGCTCTGCTTCTATGGAAACCTTGTAGACAGCAAGCTAAACAAGAAATCTTTCTCCAAAAGATTAATCCCAAAAAGATCACACACATACTCTCAGCCAGACTGAGATTGTGAGAAACACTCAAGGATCCCAGACCATTATTACACAAAACGTAAACACATGCACCGTGCTTATAGTAAAGTGAATCATTCCCACAGTGAAGGTTCAGACCCTGCAGAAGCAGATATGAAGCATGCTCTGCTTCTATGGAAACCTTGTAGACAACATTAATCCCAAACAGATCACACACACACACACACACACACACACACACACACGCACACACACACACACGCACACGCACACACTCACTCACTGAGCTTGTGAGAAACACTTAAGGATTCCAGACCATTATTAAACTAAACTTATACACATGTACCATGCTTACAGAAAAATGAATCATTCTTCAAGAAAAAGGTTCAGAACCTGCAGAAGCAGATATGAAACATGCTCTACTTCTATGGAAACCTTGTAGACAGCAAGCTAAATAAGAAATCCTTCTCCAAAAGATTAATCCCAAACAGATCACACCCACTCACTGAGCTTGTGAGATGTGCAAGGCCAGGTTCGCACACTGCGTCTTTTTGACGCTGCGTTTTTGTGCGTTTTTGGCCGCTAAAAACGCACAATAACGCACCTGCGTCGAAAAAACGCATAAAAAAACGCATGCATTTTTGCCGCGATTTGGTGCGTTTTTGGCTGCGTTTTGCTGCGTTTTTGATCTCTGCGTTTTGCTGCGTTTTTCAAATGCATTGCATGAGGGGAAAACGCAGAAAAACGCAGGAAAGAACTGACATGTCCATTTTTTTTTTTAACTCAAAAACGCAGGTAAAAAAAACAGATGTGTGCGGACAGCAAAAATGAAAACTCATAGACTTTGCTGGGGAAGCAAAGTCATGCAGTTTTAAGGCCAAAAACACACCCGAAAAACGCGCAAAAACGCCGCGAAAAACGCACTGTGCGCACATAGCCTAATACTGTGGAAAAACAGCGCAAATAGTATCTAACCCAATAAAAGAACAATTAAAAGAGAGCAGGTTGCTCACCATGCATGGTTGTGTGACACACAACCAGTATTGAAGGCAAAAACAGCTATCGCAAGGTCCATGAGTGATAAGGCTGGAAGTAACAGACAGAAGCTTGGAGAAGCGTGGAAGGATCTGCACTGCTGTGGAATAAACCGAAGGTCCAGTGCATGAATTCGGTGACTTTTCTGAAGAAGGAGTGGGGTTAATAAAGCAACTTTCTTCCACATCATGCACTGGACCTTCAGTTTATTCCACAGTAGCGCAGATCGTTCCACACATCTCTGAGTTTGTGAGAAACACTCAAGGATCCCAGGCCATTAATCTCAGTGTATACACATGCACCATGCTAATAGTAAAAGAATAATTCTCCGTGGTGAAGGTTCAGACCCTGCAGAAGCAGATATGAAGTATGCTCTGTTTCTATGGAAAAAAAAACCTTTGTTTGTGTCTAAGCCAACCATCGACACAAGTCCAGATATAGTAAGTCAATTTGAGTACATCTGGCAACATTCATGGAGGATACATTAACATATCGGGCACTTTAGATAAATTGGCCCACATGAAGGTTGGCAAGGGTAACACTCTCTGTCCAAGTGTGTTTGTCATCGGACCTTATCCTTAATAGGTTGTGCAGTCAATTGTAGTTCAAACATAATGCCTGCCAAGCACAACAATACAACAAATGAAAGCAAGTTGCCAAATTTCCTTGCAATAGACACACTTTTTTCCTTCCCTATTACAATAGAAAGGGATGGAATTCACCGCTTTGGGGTTAGAGGAAAGGTCTTTCTTGGTCAGACATCATTATATATATATATATATATATATATATATATATATATATATATATATAAATAATTATTATCATTGAGTAAGTGGGCAACAGACCAAATGTTAATGCAAGCTGAAAGAAAGCCACCAGCGACATTACAGAACACTGTGCTTCTGGTTTCATCTTTGATGTAAGCCACTGACCGAACTTTTTCACAATTGTTATTAAAATAGGTAATGGAGCTTGAAAAAATGAGGCCATATGAATTTTCCATTTTACATTGAAGAAACACCTATTATTGAATTAATATCTTTTCACTCAGCATGTTTTCACTGAAACCAAGCGCCAAACCTCTTCCAATATTTCATTAATAAACCTTAAATTGATCATAACAGACGGCGAGCAGTCATGTAAGGCAATCCCAATCCTAAATATGCTTCATTTGGGAACATTCATCTGGTATAGACGTTGATTAAGGAGACTTGATACTTATGTTATTGTAAGACCATCACTCTAAGTGCCTTGCTGAGAGACCACTCCCTGAGTGAAGACAGTTTCAAGGACATAGGCAAGAAAGCAAAGCAATGGGTAAGAAAAACAGCTCAATTTAGCAAACCACCTGCTTTACTCCAGCACTTGGCGAAGTCTAGCAGATGTGCAGATGAGTTATAGAATCATATTTTAGTCTTGAATATTTCACTTCTACAACCTTTGGCGCCTTCTCTTGGAACCTTGGAATATTTAAGATCTATGATTTATAAAGAACTATACATATAAGCTGTGCCAAGGATATCTCGTTACAGGGGCATAGCTATAGGCAAAAAGGTCATTTGTCCCATGAATTAGTTGTCAGAGGGTGCCAAAGGCCACTCTACCCGAGCCAACGTATTTAGGAACAAGGTAAGGGCAGTACATTGTAGTAAACTTTATTAATAGTCAAATATCATAAATACAGTGCATATTAAAATCAGAATGCTTGATGCATATGTCTGGTCACAGGAGGGTCCCGAGACCAATTCCCTAGTGTCTCCCTACCTGGCCACGGAGGTTGGCAGCCTATTTATATTGCGCAGTGGCGCCCCCTCTCAACGTGGACTGGCCCTTAAGACCCTACACTGACAACTTATCAGTGCTGCTATTCTGTGTATGGGCCCTACAAAATACACAGTGAGGTTATCACACACAAAAAGACTGAGGGATTCCCATAAACAGATTTTTTCAGATATTAAATAGATAAGAGTATGCCTCTCAGTAAATTCTCCCTATGCATATCTCCTTCAATCACCATGAGGTTGGATCTAGAGAGCGTACTATATTGACTCAATCGTCACCTTTACAAGCCAGGGCAGATCAATGCTCATTAATATGCAACAAAAACATCTAAAAATAGGTCTAGTAGATAATGAAAAGCCAAATTGCCAATACTTAGCCACATTAGTTAGCTGATTGCCCGACGCATTCCTCCCCCAGGAACAAAATTGATCGGAGGTTCATCAGGGGCTGTCCATATTAAGATCATAAATGGCAGTATTATATTTCCATCATCCAAAAAAAAGAAGAAAAGCGGTCCTCCAATGAGGCACTATCCACAAAATCAGTCAGTCCTCCAATGAGGTGCTATCACCGATCAGATACAATGGTGTAGTAAAAATTGCAGGGCATGCGCCGAGAAAAAAACGATCCTTCAATGAGGTACTATCCACCAAGAAAGTCAGTCCCCAAGTGAGGTGTTATCACCGATCAGATGCAGTGGTGTGTAGTGACATACAGGGCGTACGCCAACCATACAATGGATGATGACGCATCATCCATTGTATGGTTGGCGTACGCCCTGTATGTCACTACACACCACTGCATATGATCGGTGATAACACCTCACTGGAGTACTGACTGTCTTGATGGTTAGTATGTCATTGGAGGATCGTTTTTTCTCGGCGTATGCCCTGCAATTTTTACTACACCATTGTATCTGATCGGTGATAGCACCTCATTGGAGGACTGACTCATTTTGTGGATAGTGCCTCATTGGAGGACCACTTTTCTTCTTTTTTGGATGATGGAAATATAATACTGTCATTTATGATCTTAATATGGACAGCCCCTAATGAACCTCCGATCAATTTTGTTCCTGGGGGAGAAACGCGTTGGGCAATAAGCTAACTAATGTGGCTAAGTATTGGCAATTTGGCTTTTCATTATCTACTAGACCTATTTTTAGATGTTTTTGTTGCATATTAATGAGCATTGATCTGCCCTGGCCTGTAAAGGTGATGATTGAGTCAATATAGTATGCTCTCTAGATCCAACCTCATGGTGATTGAAGGAGATATGCATAGGGAGAATTTACTGAGAGGCATACTCTTATCTATTTAATATCTGAAAAAATCTGTTTATGGGAATCCCTCAGTCTTTTTGTGTGTGATAACCTCACTGTGTATTTTGTAGGGCCCATACACAGAATAGCAGCACTGATAAGTTGTCAGTGTAGGGTCTTAACGGCCAGTCCACGTTGAGCGGGGGCGCCACTGCGCAATATAAATAAGGTGCCAACCTCCGTGGCCAGGTAGGGAGACACTAGGGAATTGGTCCCGGCACCCTTCTGTGACCAGACATATGCATCAAGAATTCTGATTTTAATTTGCACTGTATTTATATTTGACTATTAATAAAGTTTACTATTTTATGGGGGGGTTTTCTTGATTTGGTTTTGTGGTCTTATGATACACCTTGAGGTAATTCTTTCTGAGGTTTTTTGAAGGGCAGTACATTGTACCTTTTTTCCCCGAGCGCAGCTCTGCCTCATTCAGCTGATTGAAATCTACTTTGCACTGATGATAGGCAAGCTCCCCAAAACAGGAGTCTGTAGATAAGAGTCTGTCTTGGCTAACATCCCCAGACGTATTAGGATCATTAAAGGGTCAACCTCAAATTACAGGGTAATTACAAAGCTCTAATTTGAGACGCCAGTGAGATAGTTTTCTTTACCTCTAGTAGAGAGCTAAACGCCATGTTTTTTTCTCCATAGAGCATTGCCAATAAGGTTATGTTCATTTTCTATTCTGTTTTGGGAACAAACAGAACTCATATCCTAAACATATCATTTGTTAACTGATGAAAATGGAAGCAGAGAGGCCACAATGACTATTATGGGGTCCCTCTGGTTTCCATTTGGTATAAATGATTACGAATGGAAAAAAAGGTTCAGCTAGATATACTTTTTCTTATTTTCCAAAAAGAGGCATTCAATGGACTCTAATATAAACAATGGACCGCTCTATGTTCATTCTTATAAGTTAGTAAATGGATCCATTTTGATCATTAATTCCATTTTAGGAACAAACAGAATGTGAACAGATCCTTACACTTCCTATTCAGCTGGTCTCTCGAAAGAGAGTTACCCAAAAAGTTGTATAAAAGGTGATTCATTCAACTAAACAAACCCTGCTTTGCACTGATGAGGGGCTTGTGCCCTAAAATACCTATCTGTAAGTTTCACACTTTATTGATACCCCAGATCCTTACACTTCATACTCAGCTGATCTCTCGAAAGTGAAACAGTTACCCAAATAGCTACATAAAAGGTGATTCATTCAAATAAACAAACCCTGCATTGCACTGATGAGGGGCATGTGCCCTAAAAAACCTATCAGTAAGTAAGTTTCACACTTTATAGATACCCCAGATCCTTAGGGTACCTTCACACTTAGCGATGCAGCAGCGATCCGACCAGCGATCTGACCTGGTCAGGATCGCTGCTGCATCGCTACATGGTCGCTGGTGAGCTGTCAAACAGGCAGATCTCACCAGCGACCAGTGAACAGCCCCCAGCCAGCAGCGACGTGCAAGCGACGCTGCGCTTGCACGGAGCCGCGGTCTGGAAGCTGCGGAGACTGGTAACTAAGGTAAACATCGGGTATGGTTACCCGATGTTTACATTAGTTACCAGCGCACACCGCTTAGCTGTGTGTGCAGGGAGCAGGGAGCCGCGCACACTGAGCGCTGGCTCCTTGCTCTCCTAGCTGCTGTACACATCGGGTTAATTAACCCGATGTGTACAGCAGCTACATGTGCAGAGAGCCGGAGCCGGCAGCACAGGCAGCGTGAGAGCTGCGGAGGCTGGTAACTAAGGTAAATATCGGGTAACCACCTTGGTTACCCGATGTTTATCTTGGATACAGCTTACCTCAGCTGTCAGATGCCGGCTCCTGCTCCCTGCTCGCTTCATTGGTCGCTCTCTCGCTGTCACACACAGCGATCTGTGTGTCACAGCGGGAGAGCGCCTTTGAAGAAAACGAACCAGGGCTGTGTGTAACGAGCAGCGATCTCGCAGCAGGGGCCAGATCGCTGCTCATTGTCACACACAGCGAGATCGCTAATGAGGTCACTGCTGCGTCACAAAAAGCGTGACTCAGCAGCGATCTCGGCAGCGAGCTCGCTGTGTGTGAAGCACCCCTTACACTTCATACTCCGCTGATCTCTCAAAAGTGAAACAGTTACCCAAATACCTACATAAAAGGTGATTCATTCAAATAAACAAACCCTGCTTTGCACTGATGAGAGACATGTGCCCAGAAATACCTATCTGTAAGTAAGTTTCACACTTCATCAACAATACCCCTAGTCATGTTATAAAGCTTGAGTTGGACAATGACTTATAGAGTGGCTACCTCTGCAAGGCAAGTGGCACTAGTCAAATAGTTTAAGTTTAAATAGTTTAGGTAAAAAGAAAAGAAATCTAAACATATATAAATCTAAGGTGCTTAATCTTATTGAATGCAGAAGGGTCATATACAGAACAAACTTCACAAAAAACTAGCAGAAGGTCTTATCCCTTCAGGAAGCAGGAGACATTGAGTAACCGTAATCTCGGCAGGGTGGAGTCCGCAGAAACAGGAAGATGTGCACTAAGGAAGCCTGTCTTACACAGTCTTATAAATGGGCTTGGATAACCTACAGCTACTAAGGGCAGCTTAGGGAAATATGTCCTTAGTTATTATACATCGCGTGGATAGAACTATTTATGACATCACAATGAGAAACGTGGAACACAATTAAAATGAAGTTTGATTAGTGACTTATTGAGTGATGGTCTATACTTTTCGCGGTAGGAATTAGAACAAGCATTTCGAGAAGAGAAAAAAAAAAAAAAAAGAGTCTGGGAAAACGATTAATGGGAAACTTGTAATGCATGGATTTCAGTAGGAAATTAAAGAAAGACAACTTGGATATCATTCAAATTGGGAGGATTTTTTCCATTAGATTGAGCCAGATAAGATCCAGCAGCCCCGAAGCACAAACAGACGAGGAGTGAACACTGCAGACAAGAGAAGATTTTGCATCTGATACTTTCATATCGTAAATAATCTACCTCGATAATGACCCAGCCAAGCTGTGAAAGAGATCACTTCCTCACACATAAAAATAGGCTTTCTTACAAGTCACAGCAGCGGATAGGTCAAGAATGAAACACTGAGTATAAAGTCAATTTTAGGAACTTCAATGAGAACACGATTTACATTATGTTCCTTCTTTTGTCTTTCAGATGCGTCCCATGAGACCGCACATCTATGCCAACTCTCGCAAGGTATAATTATTTAACATGCACCAAGCATTTATGCAGACATATAATTCTTGCACATTTGGCAAACCAGTCCTGGAAATCATGTGGTTTTGGATGCTCTATGGAAAACAAAGGCAGATCTTTTATTCTTTGACGAAAAAAAAAAAGACTGCTCAAGTTCTCAACACGTCCTAAAATATCATTGATCAACATCATGAATCAATTACAATTTTGACAACACAGCAAGAGTCAACCAAAAAAAAAGAAAAAAAAATGCTTCAAAGTATCTAAATTTTTCAATGTTACAAAATACCTAAGTAATGCATTTTTAACAGAGAAATAATATATAAAGAGAAACATGTGTGGAGCACTAGTTTGACCAGATGGAAAATACAGATCGAGCTCCCTGTATACTACTATATTCATTCATGTAACTCAAGGGTGGGCAGAATACTGAATACATTAATAGGAATCAGTCAGCAGGATTTTGTTATGTAATCTGAGAGCAGCATGATGTAGAGACAGAAACCCTGATTCTAGTGATGTGTCACTTACTGAGCTGTTTGCTGTCATTTTGATAAAATCACAGCTTTCTCAGCCGCAGATCTAGCAGTGCTCAGGATGCTGAGATTTGTATAATCTCACCCACACCACTGATTGCCAGCGTTCTGTATACACTATGCATAGGCAGGAAGCAACTAATCAGTGGTGGGGGCAAAGTTACACAGAGCAGGATGACTACACTGCATGAGACAACTAGTCCTCTAATGAGAATTTCAATGAAATCACAACACAATGCCATGTAAGTAACACATCACTGGAATCAGGCTATTAGCCTCTATATCATGCTGGTCTCAGATTGCATAGCAAAAATCTACTGGAAGATTCCCTTTAAAGTTGGCTAGACACATTAGATGAACAGTGAGAGAGCTAGCTATACAATTAATGTAGATGGGAGGTCTCAGATGTCAAGGGTATCCTTACATGCAAATGTTTGCAGAATATACATTATAAACTGAGGAAATTCAAAGTTCAGTACAATAAAGTTTACCTGTAGTGTCTGGAGGAGCGGTTTTTCTTCTGATCTCCTTATACCTTAGACGTCTGGGTATTTAGCAGCGTCTATACCAGAACTAATTTGTGTAGGTAGTTTGTGGTATTATTGGGAATTTTAGTTGTTAACAGCTGTGCATAGTATGTAGTATGTAGTGAAGTGTCTGGTGTTCATTTTTCCCTGTAAATCTGCCAATATATATATATATATATATATATATATATATATATATATATATATATATATATATATATATGTATGTGGATATTTAACACGCATATGTTTAACCAAACAATAATTAGCAGACTTACTGCACATAAATAATTTATAAAAAATTAGTCTTTCTAAAAAAGGAAGTTTATCTTCAATGCCAATGAGTGCTGAGATATTGGTCCATATTGGGTCGCCGGCTTTAACCTGAGAAGAACCAGTTAATCGTGGATGAGATTGATGGAGAATCCAGAACATTGTGTGTTGAGCTGTTTGATCGGCCTCATCCAAGTGTCACATCCACTGGAGCGAACAGCCGATTAGTGGGGGTGGCAGATGTTGGGCACCCACTGAATTGGTATTTATTACTTTAGGGGTGGACAGAGACAGAAGAGGACCCCTGTTCAAGAACAGCAAAAACAATATATGGGCCCTTTGTGGTCCAGTACTGCGTCTGTGACAGAATAGGCTTTGGAGATGGTTGAGGGCCCTTTGCCTTTTGGACCTCTGTGTGGTCATACAGGGTGAACCAATGGTATGACCACTCATTAGTATTAAATGCCCAGACAAGTCCTTTAATTCTATAATGTCTTTAGTCCATTGTATTGGGAAATAACTGGGGGAAGCCACATCATAGATCTTAAGCTGAAACTTAAAAAGGTTGTCTACTACTAGGACAACACCTTGTGATTCCACAATGTGTCCCCCAGGTAAAATATATAAAGACTATACTCATCAACCCTAACGGGGCCCTTTCATCTATGTCCGGGATCGCTGTGCCGTGGCTCACGTGGGGTTGGTGGGGCGGAAAGGCGGGGTGAAGGAAGCTGGCACTGATTGGATGTGGAGCTCGTGTGATGTCACAACCCTACGTGAGTCTGCACTGTGATCCGAGATGCCACTGGAAGGGCGACGGTGCAGGAGGTGAGTGAAGGCTTTACCTGAGGGAAACGTGAAATAAAAAGTTTTCCTAGTAGTGGAGAACCCCTTTAAAATGCTTGAAATTACAAATTCAAACACAAAGTATTAAATCTAGGTTATAATAAAAATTGAATTATTATAATATCTTATCGAATGATAAAGAAAAAATAGGTCAGGCTGCATGTCTTGCATCTAGGCACACTGATTTCTCATCCATTACGTAATACCACGGGCTATTTGCTTGTGCTAATTTTAGAGTAATTGTTTCGACAACAGAGTATTTTCTTTTTTGGCAAAAGTGGAGTGCACTTCATATAATCATCCATGAACTTACTGCATGTGCCTTGTCAGGACTATAATGGTAACATGCAGGGATTGTTCAGTGCCAGTCAAACTCTCGGCTGGGGTTTATTTCACGCAGCGGGTGTGGTTGACAAAGCCAAGGATTCAACCATCACTTATTTTTTTTTACTGCAGATCTTAAATGGCCATGACATACCATATGTCTTCTCACCATGCACAAAGAAATGTCTGTTCCACTAATCAAAGATATACACAATAATTCCTTCTACGGAGTATGAAAATTATATGGGAAAGTCCAACATCTTAAAAAGAAAATAGATATATGGTCTAATATCCATAGGAACCTGTGCAAAATAAGAGATATGAGTGAATTCAGTGTTTAAGAGTCAGGCTGGACCCTAGATACAGACGGCGCATAGACACTATGAGCGGGAACTCATACAACAGGTCAAGTCCATGAAAATTATTTCGGTCTGAACTAGATAGATTTTTTGGCTTCTAAGAGCTTCTAGAATTATCTGGAATGATCAGTCATGAGACAGAAGAAGTCTGGAGGAATAGTAATTCATATATCAACTATATTAAAACAGTCTCCCTTCGAGACGAGGCCACCCACATTCTCAGGATTAATAGTACTCCGACAAGTGGCCCCCACAATTAAAATTCTGAGGTGGTTTAAATTTATAACACTTTGCCAGTTTCCAACAAGGGGCGGTCTAGTTGGAGAGGCCAGTTACAATTATCTATTGCACCACTTTACTTAATTTAAGACCCTCTTCTACCAAACAAAGCAGAGACCCCTCGTGCAAATACATACACAGACCACTGATTTCAATACTCTCCATTTATTAAATCTACCTTCGCTTTTCATTTGCTGCTGGTTTCCCCAAATGACATCTATTATCTATCTATCAATCTCTCTCTCTTTATATATATATTTATTCACTTATATGGCAACATTAACTACACAGCACTTTATTATTCATCTATCTATCCTTTATTATATATTTATCCTTTATTATCCATCTATCCATTAATCTATCCTTTATTATCCATCTATCCATTAATCTATCCTTTATTATCCATCCATCCATCCATTAATCTATCCTTTATTATCCATCCATCCATCCATTAATCTATGCTTTATTAGCTATCTATCCTTTATTTATCTATCTAGCTAACCAACCATTAATCTATCCTTTATTGTTTATCTATCTATTAATCTATGCTTTATCGATCTATCCATCCATTAATCAATGCTTTATCTACCCTTTATTATCTATCTATTTTTTATTACCTATCCATCAATTAATCTATCCTTTGTTATCAATCTATCCCTTATTATCTATCTATCCTTTATCTATCTATCTATCTATCCATCCATCCATCCATCCATCCATGTATCCATATATTATTCTATCCTTTATTATCTATTTATCTATCCATCCATTAAGCTATGCTATCATATACAGTATCTATCTAGCTATTTATTAATCTATCCTTTATTTTCTATCTATTTATTTTCTACCTGTCTATCCTTTATTTTCTATCTATCTATCCATGCATCTCTCCTAGCTGGTATATTACGCCTGCGTATAGCTATGGCACAGCTCTGCGGTATAACACATTTCACAGCCGCTTTGTACCACAAGCAGAAAAGAATATTTAGTTCATAATTAACCCTTCTCCATCAGAAAACAGACATGCTAACTGTCCTAATTAATCAATGTCTATAGAGATCACAAGAGAGAATTTGCAGGCTTCTTTTCTTTCTTTCCTCGCTCTTCTCTTCCAGTGTCAAGCCTTCATTGTCATCAGCTATGCAGATTGCTGCCTCTCTATTCAGCAATGTAAAGTGATTGAACATTGTGAGACTACCGAAAAGGATTCACACTATTAAAAGATTGGCTTGTGTGAGGCTTTCTGGCATGCTGCACTGCTAAGCAACCACTTCTTTAATGAGTCCTAAAAGTATATTTATGGATGAGCATTGTAGAGGACTCCACAGAGCGCTGCGCAGACCGCACCTCGCAGTAATCTATAGCACAGCATCAGCTACCGAGACCTGCCGCAGTGCGCGAGTCACATCTAAAGGGGGTACAGGGGTCTAAACTGTCTATTTTTAAATAAGCTCTTTAGTCACAAATTAAAATACTGCATATTAGTGTAACCTTTGTTCTTTAATGTATCATTTACCAGGTGTCTAGGAACAATGGCTGCCATTGCTACAGACATGTATACAGGTACAATTAATTCTGTAATGAGTGATAAATATACAAATATACTGTACTGACTGCAAATATTACTAAATATTAAAGGGGTTTGTATAAAATAAATAGGAGACATAAAAACAATAAAAACAACTATTTAATAAAAGCATACTAAACAACTAACTTTCCCAGAATGTCCATCAGGCTCCTTCAATGGAGGAGACCCCCAGACTGCAGTCCTGGGAGCCACCAAACCCTCTCAAAACCTGTGTTATGAGAAGCTGCAGGAAGTCTCAGCAGTGCCCAAGCATGGGCAGGGTAGAGGCATGGGGCATGGTCAGACAAAGGATCTATCTCCTCCTAGGAGGCCATTCTTCTATTGCATTTAGATGTGATGATTTGGCTAATCGATGTGCCATTAACGAACACCGATCGGCTATACGGTCATTCAGCACTCGTTTACCGCCAGGCCGATGGACAGAGATGGGGTCAGGGTGATGGCTAATATAAGATCAATCTGTCCCCATACAGCAAAATATCAGCAGCACACCCTGTTTACATGGTGCAATGTGCTGCCAAAAAAACCCAATGCTTTTCACCAGCATAAACGATTTGGTGACTTGATAAATCACTTGATAAATCAGCGGACTTGATCGCCAGCAGCTGGTGGCTAATCAGGAGTGAGCTTTGTAACATACACCACTCTGTTACTGCACCATGAGCAACTGCCATATATAATACAAAATATTGGCAATCATTAAATATATGAATTGTATATAGATCACAGAAAAATCAGCGTGGCAGCTTTATTAAACTAAATACACCAGAATTTTGGGATAATTTGCACCAAAAAACTGTTTTTCATTGGGCTCTGATATTTATGTACAGTAAACGAGATATAAATATTTTATTCTATCTTTTCATGGGACAGCACTGAAGATATGACACATTGATACAATGTAAAGAAGTCAGCGTACAGCTTGTATAACAGTGTAAATAACTCAACACACAGCCATTAATGTCTAAGCCACTGACAACAAAGTGAGTACACCCCTAAGGGCCTAAACTGTGCTCAATTACTCATTTTCCCTCCCCGATGTCGTATGACTCATTAGTGTTACAAGGTCTCAGGTGTGAATGGGGAGCAGGTGTGTTATCACTCACACACTCTCTCATACTGGTCACTGGAAGTTCAACATGGCTCCTCATGGCACAGAATTCTCTGAGGATCTGAAAAAAAAAATGTTGCTCTACATAAAGATGGCCTAGGATATAAGGAGATTGCTAACACCCCGAAAATGAACTGCAGCATTGCTGCAGCGGTTAAAGGGATGGGGGATCAGCCTGTCAGTGCTCAGACCATACGCCGCACATTACATCAAATTGGTCTGCATGGCTGTCATCCAAGAAGGAAGCCTCTTCTAAAACTGCACAAAAAAAGCCCACAGTCTGCTGAAGACAAGTAGACTAAGGACATGGATTACTGGAACCAAGTTCTGTGGTCTAATGAGACCAAGATAAACTTATTTGGCTCAGATGGTGTCAAACGTGTGTGTAGCAGCAACCAGGTGAGGAGTACAAAGACAAGTGTGTCTTGCCTACAGTCATGGATGATGGTGGGAGTGTCATGGTTTAGGCTGCATGAGTGCTGCCAGCTGTGGGGAGCTACAGATCATTGAGGAAACCATGAATGCCAACATGTACTATGATATACTCAAGCAGAGCATGATCCCCTCCCTTGAGAAACTGGGCCGCATAACAACCCCAAACACACCTACAAGACGACCACTGCCTTGCTAAAGAAACAAGGTAAAAGTGCAGGACTGGCCAAGCATGTCTACAGACCTAAATCCTTTTAAGTATATGTGGGGCATCCTCAAAGGTAAGGTGGAGGCACGCAATGTCTCTAACATCTACCAGCTCTGAAATGTTGTCCTGGAGGATGGAAGAGGATTCCAGTGGCTTCTGTGAAGCTCTAGAGAACTCCATGCCCATTAGAGTCAAGGCAGTGCTTGAAAATATGGTGACTACACAAAATATTGTCATTTTGTGCACAATTTGGCCATTTTCACTTAGAGGTGTCCTCACTTTTGTTGCCAGCGGTTTTGGCATTAATGACTATGTGTTGAGTTATTTAGAGGGCACCATAGTTATACAAGCTATTCACTGACAACTTTACATTGTATCAAAGTGTCATATCTTCAGTATTGTTCCCATGAAAAGATAATAAAATATTTACAAAAATGTGAAGGGTGTACTCACTTTTGTGATACACTGTAGATATACAGCTTGTATATATTATATATATATATATACATACATATATATATATACAGTATATAAACTTTACAAATGAGAGCATGTCCCCAGAACAGGATAATGTGTCAGGAGAAGCAAGAATGACAAGGCTATAAAGAAATAAAAGTGACTTGAGGCCAGGTCTCCCCCAATGTAAATATCACATGCGGGTCATAATAATTCTATAGAAAACAAATGTATTTTTCTGACCCAGTAAAAGAGTCACAATATGAGCTAAATATTTACATAATATTGGTCTTTGTGAAAAGTGATCTGGTGATTAATACTTCATTTTCGCAAAGAAATAAACTGTTTATACAAGAACCAGATCTCGGCTCATGCACTTTTCCTGCTCTATAGATGTTGTGTTAAGAAATTAAATGGTCAGACAAGAATAAGTCTCCTTCTCAGTATATGAGCCCAGGCCTGTTCCTTGTTTTTCTTCTTACCCACAATCGCAAAGACACTGATGTAGATCGCAGTTTATGACCTGCTGGTTTAGTCTATAAACACGGCTGTGCTTTAATATCTGTGAGGCATGTGGATATCTATCTAACCCCAGTAAAATATATCTTTGTACCGTGTTAGCCAGTAGAGATAAAGAAGTGTCTTTAGTTCCATAAAGATGCGGTACATTACTGATTCCATTTGTCTTTGTTACTTAGTATCAAAGGCCCTTTGTATGGGGGGAAGGCTTTTATATTCCTCTATCGATCCACACATTCCACAAATGATTTATACAGAGTTCTGCAATGCTGACCATAGGTTGAAGAAACCTCGTCACCTCTGGAGCTTACAATCTAGTTCTCTTATCTAAAGCACAAACAGACAGGCACATTCTCACCATAATGACAGTTTTGACCTGTTCTTGAGCTGCTATTATGTGCAAGGAATGGTAGTGAGAAATATGACACGTGTATCATGACAATATCAATGAACTATGAGATCTGTATGCCCCCAGCCCCCCACCCACCGCAATAACTAAAAGAGTAGAATTATGATGTCAGTAGTGTAGTATGAGCTGCCAGCGCCAAGAATAAGTAAAGTATTGCACCACCTTAACACAGTAATAATGTCCCATAAAAGCTCCCATAAAGCAAACAATTTTACGAGTGTCCCTTAAAAGGGAACCAGTCACCAGCTTTTTCCCCTATGAGCTGCGGCCACCACCAGTGAGCCCTTATATATAGTGTGATGGTGGAATATTGTGGATTGTATACCATTTTGTGTGGGTTAATGTTTGGGCGTGGTTCACTGTCCATTTTTTGTTCCTTGTGTGTACATTGTCCCATTTGCAGGTTTAATTCCTCCTCTGCCAGGCTTTTGTTCATAAGTCGGGGGAGGGGTCGTGAGATCCACCTAAACTCTCTGCTTACCTGAAGAATTGGGCAGTCTGTTGGAGAACTTCAAGAGTGAAGCAGAAGGATTGATCCTCTGGGACAAGCTGTGGCTTCTCAGGGAGACCTGGACATTTATCGCTTACCGGACTATTTTTGTGTTACTGGACTAATTTTACCCTGTGTTTTGTGGATTATTTTATGGACCATTTGATTTGCTTGGAATAAATGCTTTATGGATTGTACCGCCATCTCTTGCTCTCTTGATTGTGTGATATGGGAGAAGGACCCCGTGACATATAGTATTCCAGAATGCTGCATACCGGTATAAGAGCCCAGGTTGCACTGTATAACGTAAAAATACACCTTTATAATACTCACCTAGGGGGCAGTCTGGTCTGATGGGTGTTGCTGCTTTCGGTCCGGCGACTCCTTCATCCTGTGAGATTGCCGTCCTCCTTCCCAGCCCCGTGTGCATGACCCATCCTATGTCATTCAAAAAGAGGCCTCTATTGTGCTCTTGTGCATGCGCACTTTGATCTGCCCAGCTGAGGGCACATCAAAGTACTGTAGTGCGCATGGGCAGGCAGTCTTTGACTTTTTCTCATGCCTGCACATTACAGTACTTTGCTCTGCCCTCTACAGGGCAGATCAAAGTGCGCATGCGCAGGAGCACAATGGTGGCCTCTCTATGAATGACACAGGACACATCATGGCCATGGGGCTGGGCAGGAGGATGGCAATCTCACAAGATGGAGGAGGCGTCGGACTGAGAGCAGCAACATCCAACAGCCTGGACACGCCCCCTTGGTGAGTATTATAAAGGTGTTTTTTACGTTATACAGCGCGACCTGGGCTCTTATGTACAGTATTCAGGAATGCTGTATATAAAGGGCTCACTGGTGGTGTCCGCAGCTCATAAAGGAAAAACCTGGTGACAGATTCCCTTTAAAACATATAATGACTGAGCCCTCCTATAAGCACCACTCCAGTATATTTTTTTATTGCACCGCTGAAGTGGTGCTTTAAATATAAGTTCCCTGCTCCGTCTTCATCTTTTTTCAGTGCTGCTGTAGTCGGGCTTTTGTAATTTGTGACCTGCCGGCAGCGCTAGTGTTTGCTGGAGTGCGATGGAGATCTAAACTCAGTGCACCTCATTCTGGCTTCCTTTCTGGCTCTTATACAGTTGAATTGAGACCTTGTGACGTAACTTCTGACTTCCAGCCAGTCACACGTTAGAGGCAAAAAAGGGTTTGTGGGACTGGAACGGCGTTGGTAAAAGGTGAAGCCACCAGAAGGTGAGTATCTGAAAGGGGGAAAGGGATTTAAAGCACCCCTCCAACACTGCAAAAAAAAAAAACCCGCTGAAGGGGTGCTTTAAAAGAGCCACCTCTGTGTCACCAGTGACAACTGGCACCCACACCGATCAGATGTTCTTGGTGCCTGCACCAGCAGAAAGTGGCCACGTACTGCATATTCGCCTATTATTGATCTGAAAGGGAAGCGGAAGTGCAGTGCCTGGCTTCAGCCAGTATCAGGTGACTGGGCTGCTCGGGAACTGAGCATTTCCGTCCACCTGCTGCAGCCACCAACACAGAAAGCATCTAATCAGCAGGGGTGCGGGGTGTCAGACCCTGGCCAATCAGACATTGAGGAGCTATCCTAAGTAGAGATGAACGGACCCGTGGAAGTACGGTTCTGCTTGTCTAGCTGAACTTTTTTAAAGTTTGATCTAGGACCCGGACTTGACCTGAAGCCCATTGGAAATCACTGATTGGGTAGTTCGGGTCTCCACCCACATGCCACTAGTCATAAACAAAACACTTCTGGGGATGGGTGGGCAGGTTTTTCCATTTTTTTGCTCTACACATTACATCTGATCAATGCGAGCCGTTCAACACTTCAAGCGGCTCACACTGGGCTGAGCACTGAGCGTACCCGAGCACAGTGATGCTCGCGTGACTGGTTTGCATTTGTAAAGCACCCAAACTCCGAACCCGAACTTTGTTTTATTGGAAAAGTCTGAATCGTACCGAACACCGAACTTCAGGTTCGCTCATCTCTAATTCTAAGGAAAGGCCATCAATGTGAAGTAGTGAACGCCATCAATGTTAAAGTAGTGGACAACCTCTTTAAGTTACACCTCTACTTATAGATCTGACAATTATGAAGGAATACTGACAGTTTCCACCAGGAGATTATCAGCCATCTGCTTGTGTTATGATAAAAATCCCAGAACCTTATAAATGGGAACATTACACTATATTTCACACTGGATTTTGTCACATAGATTGTAAACAGGTAAATGGCTGTGATAAGAATGACATAATAAAAAAGCCTGGCGCACATCAGGATAGATACATATTTACTTTCATGCATCCATAGCCCTGCCAAATGCCTCCATACTAATATTATATATATATACTGTATATTGTATATACAAATGAGTTGAGTATTATAATTGAGCTGCCATCTATTCAATCACTCCAAGATCGCGCTTAAATCATAAATATCATTAGTATGTCTTTAAGGAAATAGATCGTTATGGGGTCCTCAGTTTTCTTTCGCTCATTCGCTCTTGCTCCAGTCCTTCTCATTTTCATTCCCAAGGGAAATGTTTAGTAAAAGACATGACAAGCGTAAATGATTAGGTGAGGAATTACAGGAAAGCGCTGGAAAATAGCACTGATAATAAATCTTCCATAAACAATAAAATCTATACCTTGCATATGGTTACGCTGTAACTAATTAAGAGTTAAGATTAGTTTACAAATGCAGAAGTACATTCTGTACTGTCCTTTATGACCGCAACACATTTTTTATACTATGTGGAATTGTACAATAATAGATTTTTTTCGTGTGGCCACATAAATATGAGGACAGAGGAAATTTCATTATTTGATGACAGTTAAGAAAAAAAAATGAAATGCTAGAATGAATGCATGCAATTCAAATGAGGCCACTAGATGGCACTGCAGTGCTCTCGATATCCCCTGCAGCATCCAATATAGAAAAAGATTCCTGCTGTTGCTGCATTGTACAGTATCCATAACTTCTCGGAAAGATAGATACATCATTGTGGTCCACGTCTTTTAGACTTTGGTAACAATTTGGTATTTTAAACATACTGGCCTTTTACTGCCTTCTTACAATTATAGCCGCATTCACAGATTACGCAGTAAAGAGCACCCAAAGATCCAGTATCTTATTTTTTCTCTTGATCTGTGATATGACCCCTCCAATCTACCAGAGTGGTCAGATGAGCCATTATAGTGGTGATTGGAAACTCACACCCGGACCCTAGATGCTCTGGGGGTTCAAAATGCCCCTTTACCCCATGTGAGAACAGTACTATCAATGATGCCTGATAGCGGCTATGTGACAAATTTTATTTGCGGCATGGGAATCTTCAATTATATATACTCCTGGTCTCATTCGCTCACTGTTTTTGTTATCCACTCCTGAAAAAAGTGCAAACCATGAATAGGGCTAGTGATGGCGCTTTAATATAGTTAGCTAAGTTTGAGACAGAGAGACTCATTGCAAGAGAAAGTAAAAATAATCCTACAATATTCTTTAACTACATAAACAGTAAAAAACTGAAAAGCGATAGTGTTGGCCCCTTTAAAAATAGTCTTGGTGAAATGGTGGAAGGGGATGAGGGTAAAGCCAACCTGCTGAATGACTTTTTTTCTACGGTTTTTATACAAGAAAATGCCATGGCAGATGACATGACCAGTGATATCATAAATTCACCCTTGAATATTACCTGCTTAACCCAGCAGGAAGTATGCCGCCGCCTCGAAATCACTAAGGTTGACAAATCTCCGGGCCCGGATGGCATACACCCCAGAGTACTACAGGAATTGAGTTCTGTGATAGATAGACCATTATTTTTAATCTTCTCAGATTCCTTAATAACAGGGTCGGTACCGCAGGACTGGCGCATAGCAAATGTGGTGCCAATATTCAAAAAGGGCACAAAAACTGAGCCGGGAAATTATAGGCCGGTAAGTTTAACCTCTACGGTTGGTAAAATCCTTGAGGGTTTCTTGAGAGATGCTATACTGGAGTATCTCAAGAAAAATAACCTTATGACAGAGTATCAACATGGGTTTATGAGGGATCGATCCTGTCAAACTAATTTGATCAGCTTCTATGAAGAGGTAAGTTCAAGCCTGGACCAGGGAAATGCAGTGGATGTTGTGTATATGGACTTTTCAAAAGCTTTTGATACGGTGCCACACAAAAGGTTGGTACATAAAATGAGAATAATGGGGACAGGGGAAAATATGTGTAAGTGGGTTAAAAACTGGCTCAGTGATAGGAAACAAAGGGTGGTTATTAATGGTACGTACTCGGACTGGGTCTCAGTTCATAGTGGGGTACCACAGGGGTCAGTATTGGGCCCGCTTCTTTTCAACATATTTATAAATGACCTTGTTGGGGGCATGCAGAGTAGAATTTCAATATTTGCAGATGATACTAAACTCTGCAGGGTAATCAATACAGAGGAGGATAATTTTATATTACAGGGAGATTTATGTAAATTGGAGGATTGGGCTGAGAAGTGGCAATTGAAGTTTAATGTAGATAAATGTAAGGTCATGCACTTGGGTAGAGGAAATAACATTTATGATTATGTACTTAATTGTAGAACACTGGGTAAAACAGACACAGAAAAAGACTTGGGTGTATGGGTGGATGGTAAACTTCACTTTAGTGGACAGTGTCAGGCAACTGCTGCCAGGGCTAATAAAATAATGGGATGTATTAAAAGAGGTATAAGTGTTCATGAAAAAAATATAGTTCTACCTCTGTACAAGTCACTAGTGCGACCGCACTTAGAATACTGTGTACAATTCTGGTCACCGATATATAAGAAGGACATAGCTGAACTGGAGAGGGTGCAGAGAAGAGCGACCAAGATTATTAGAGGAATGGGTGGGCTGCAATACCAAGACAGGTTATTAAACTTGGGGTTATTTAGTTTGGAAAAACGAAGGCTTAGGGGGGATCTAATCACAATGTATAAATATATGAGGGGACAGTACAGAGACCTTTCCAAAGATCTTTTTACACCTAGGCCTGCGACTGGAACACGGGGGCATCCGCTACGTCTTGAGGAAAGAAGGTTTAATCATAATCACAGACGAGGATTCTTTACTGTACGAGCAGTGAGACTATGGAACTCTCTGCCGCATGATGTTGTAAGGAGTGATTCACTACTAACATTTAAGCAGAGCCTGGATGCCTTTCTTGAAAAATTTAATATTACCAGTTATGTATATTAGATTGTATGACAGGGTATTGATCCAGGGAACTAGTCTGATTGCCGGATGTGGAGTCAGGAAGGAAATTTTTTCCCCATTGGAACTTGTTTGCCACATTGGGGTTTTTTTGCCTTCCTCTGGATCAACATGTTAGGCTACAGGTTGAACTAGATGGACTTAGAGTCTCCCTTCAACCTTAAAAACTATGATACTATGATACTATGAATATCCTGGCCCTAAGAAAGGCTAACTTGAAACAGATAGCGAGCCAATCATTCGCTAATCTGTGCACAAATTAATTTTACAATGTGGGATAGAAATCGACTATGTACCTGACACTAATTGTGTTGCCTGATACTTAAATAATATCCATTACCGGCTTCAAAGAGAACTTTACAATCCCCATAATCCAAGCTGAACTATTTTCATCAGAGCATTTCCTGCTCTCTAATGTGTTGACTGGACATGAATTGTAGGAAGGTCACACCAAAGACCTCATTGGGGTCACAGGGGTTTCAAATGCACCACTTCAGACTCATTGCAGTGGGCGTTAAATGAGCAAAGACGACTGTGAAATCTGAAAAGGTGAAGCACCAAAAATGAAAACATATGAACACGTAAATAATGCTTCATGATATATGCCATCATTGCTCAGTGCTAGGGTCAGGCTCGGACTTGCCCACAGGAGAGCAGGTGAATTCCCCGGTGGGCCCTTCTGGAGGCGTGTGCACATCATTCCTCTATATGAGCAGTGGTTGGCATAGTACTCGTGATTCTCTATGTCCAGACAAATCATTCATTTACTAAACTACCCAGTGTATTATTGCATAGAGGAATTCGAAATTTATGAACAAGGATAATGTCATTGAATAGTGGCCCCCAACGTCAAAGTTGCCGATGGTCTCTTGGCATCCAAGTACCACACTGTTAGGCTATTCAATACTACCGTATATGTTATTACAGAAAATAGCAATTTATTTCCAACAATGTATTTGTTTGTGCCGCCAGGTATTTGACAGTGTATTAAAATCAGTGTCCCCTGCACCCAGCAATTCAAATGCAGTTTCTGCACCCACTTCTAATGTCTATTTAATGAAAAAATCCCTCAATTGTTGCTTTAAAGCTCTTACAAATGTGACTAAGACCCCAATGCTGTGCAGTATCTATACACATTGCACATTGGCATACTACAAATCTGACATCATAGTGTGGTTCATGAAGAGCCTACAGCCCTAATCTCAGGGACCATCAGGACTTGGAGAGCCACCATACTGGCAGTGTAGACACCGTATTGCCACGTTAAAGAGACCTTGAGATGCCACATGACCCTTGAATACATTTTGTAAAATTTTGTAGATACAAACGTCCTTAAAGGGGTTGAACCTAGTGTGGACATCATCTCCTACCACGGGAAAGCTGCAATCAGCTATGTCCTCTGCTCCCGATAAGAATGAATGGAGCAGATATGTGCATGATTGACCATCACTGAACACACATGGGCCCGGTTCTCAGGATTGGCGTGGGTACTAGAAGTCAGACCCCTACTGATTAGGAAGTTATCCTATCTCCTTAGGAATGCTGAACTTAGCTGATGTGTGCATGATTTACCACCACTTCATTCTTCAGAACCGTCATTCTTGGGATCAGTGTGAGTCCCAGCAGTTGGATCAACGGTGATGAGAAAGTTATATTGTTTAGATAGGGGATAGCTTCCAATAAACTGCTTTAATATAAAATTATCCCAACCACATCCTGACCATCCTATAATAGCCCTGTAGGGATGAAAATAAGAGCTCTTAGATAGCTGCAAATTGCTGTCAATGTTGTATCTGCAAGCCAGGAACAATGGGGTTATCTATCTGCTTGTCCTTTGCTGATCATACAATTTTTGTACCAATTTTTCAAAGATAAAAATGCCAGTCTTTAAAAAAAAAAAAATGACTATTATTTTAAAAATTCCAACATTGGGGATAACACATGGTTCACCTTAAAATCCAAATGAAAAATAACACAAAAGAAGAAACATCTTAAAACTGTTTGATGGAATTTTAAGGCCAAGAATCAATATAAAAGCACAATGTAATGTATGTAAAATATATATAGCTGGGGAGTAGCTTGCACGATTAGATTCCCTGGCTTTTGGTACAGTAACCAAATCTCTGAAAGCCAATACCGTAGATGAACATTATTTGGCTGTGGTCCTAGCTGATATGTTTAACAGACATATTTTACTGAAGATATAAAGTAAATAATACATTATTGCTATTGTAATTACAGACAGTTTAATTAAAGAGGCAGAGTCATACAATGGTAATACTGAGAGTTATAGTAATGTGATGTTCTCCACATTCTGGAGTCTTTACGTTAAAATATGCACTAATAACTGAAGATATGGAGGATATAAGTTGTATTCAAAATGTGAATTTATTCTACTAGTACAAGTAAATTCTCATAATTTCTTGCAGAAATAAAATATATTCTGAGAACAGGCATCCAATATTGTGATGGCAGAAAACCAAGGTTGCCAACTTGACTTTTTATTTTTTCTCGATAGCTTATCAAAAAGTCATAACCAAACAATTTTTTTTACGGACACATTGGAAAACAATAATAAGTCATTATGATTATAAGTGATAAATGCCTACAACCCATAATTCTGATATGAAGAGATTAGCTGTGTTCACAGTAACCTGTAAAATTATCATAATTAGAGTCAAAGTAATCTTTGTAAGTTTCTTCAGTTTCAAAAAATTCATAGACTTTTTTTTTACGGGTAGGGCAAAAAAGATTACCAATTCTTCAGACTGTCCTGGAATTTCTGGAAGGTTGGTGACTAATCAGAAAACCCTTTCTTGACCACGTTCCCAACATCGGCTTTTCCTTTAACCGTGTGAACCTGCCTTGTTGAATTCATGTTTTTGGTGACCAGAAATTTTGGTATAGTTTTATCATATATGTCCACTTTGGTGTTGCAAAGGTTTATTTATTGAATTACTTGCAATTTCCTAAAATTTGAACTGACAAGAGTTTTTGAAGCTAAAGAAAGTGTCGTGCAGTGTTCTGCGCTGCACTTGCTGGAGGTCATGGCGGCATCAGACTCTGTTCACACTGCAGAGTCTGACAATCTGCCTGAGTTTCTTTAGTTGCACAGCCTGTCATGGGCATCAGCTGAATCTGGCTTCTCTATCTCCAGTACAGCGACAGTTAATTTTTTTCTAGCCTGTGATCAGCTGCTGGGAGCTCAGGCTGCTGATCACCATCTCCAGCCTTTATAAGCTTCTGGATTCTAGGGCTGAGTGCCGGATATGAATCTATCCTTCCTGGTTCCTGTTGCTATCCAGTTGTATGGTGATCTTCAGTTTGGGGGAAAGTAGTATCAGGGCTTGGACAGGAGACAGAGCCACGTTGGAGACTCGAGCCTGACTACCATTAAGTCTACCCTCAAAATAAGGGACAGCACAGGGGCCCTGGTCTTAGGGTCAGACTTGGAGCCCCTGTTCCATCTGTACACGCCCATGAAAAAAGGCGGAATAGAAAACGACATATCCAGTGCAGTCTACAAACAATCAATATGCCATTTGGAAGGGTCTACATGGAACTCTTGAATAGGAGCCATTTTTGCAAAGGCACCCAGGTTAACAGAGAAGGGGTGCCCTCTTCATGAAATTGATGTACCTTAAAGGTAAGGTGTCGTGGTTTTTTATTTTTGTATTAATAATAGTGATTATGAAATCAAGTATTTTTAATACAAAAATAAAATCACTGCTTATTTAGTTTTTATTTAATTCTAGTTTTACTGAAGGCACTGGGGGCTGCCATGTTGGATTCGCTGTGTGTAACGACAGCTAGTCACCTCCTTTATGGCAGCCCCCTGTGCATAGACAACAGTGGTCGGGATGCGACCCCATAGACTAACAGAGTAGGCGTCTGCTGTGACCTGGACGCGCCCCCTGGGCTGTCCATATCACAGCAGAGGTAGGAGATCAGCGCCGTCTAGAGCTTCCCCCTGTCACCCGCTGGGATGGGTGAGTACCGGTACGCAGCGTCGGACTGACTACCGGAGTAATCTCCAGTAATGTCAGTCCTGGCTGCGGTTACCTGCAGTGCACTCTGGAGCTCTCACCTGAGCTCTGGCGTGCAGCCTGAACTGTACCACGAGCGCCGAGTGATTGTTTCCCGGGCGATTGCAATGCGGTTCATGACACCTGCAGACATCCCGGGCTGATCTCCGGTGCTCTCACCTGAAGTCCGGAGATCAGCCCGGTCTGTCTGCAGCTGTTATGAACTGCACCGCAATCGCCGGGGAATCAATCACTCGGCGCTCGCAGTACAGTCCTGCAACCAGTCCGAAGCTACCGGTTAGCTACTCACCCCACTGCCGTCGCTGCTCCCCAGCCCCCACCGCTTCGCCCCTGCCACCACCAACCCCCCCACCGCTGGCGCCGCAGCCGCTCCCCCACTTGTGTGTGCTCACCCCTGGCCTCTCCTCCTAGAAGCTCAGTGGTATATCTCCCTGCTTGTGTCAGTCTGCGGAGCGTTGCTCCTCTTGACACATACACAAGAATAGCCTGCAGAGTGTCGCTCCTGACATGATACAGGAGGAGCGACGCTCTGCAAGCTATATATCCCTATGTATGTGTGGTTTCCACTCACTGACAGCAAGCACAGATGGTGGGGAATGTTTCCACTTATTCTTTTAGAAACACCCAGATTGTGAGGGGGGGGGTGTGACATCACACACAGGAGAGAAGACTCCGCCCACTTTACTGCAGCTGTAATGTGAGCTATTTCTACAGTAGGATTTCTGTAGGATTTCAGCAGCTGCTCCCCCTAGTGTTTAAGAGTGAAAAATATCAAACTTTTAAAAAAAAGTTTATATTTTTCTCAATTAAAAACAAATAATAATATGTACACATAACATTAAAACATTAATACTTTATATTTTTACAGTTATTGAGAAAAAAAAATTCTGATGACACCTTCCCTTTAACAGGTCAAATAAACAGGGGTCTTTCAAATTAGACAAATGTGATAAAATACACAATGAGATAATGACTCTTTTCTCTCCAGCAATCCAACACTGATGCTCTGGTGATTCCTTCAGGCTTCATTTGTCAACGACCAGAATGTGATCGCTGCAGCTGATCCCTTGTTTCAGTGATCACGTTCCCCATTACTGGCAATATGGCACTGCACTGAGTGGTGATGCTGGTAAAGTAGAGATGAATGTTCATTTGCTGATCTTTATTTTAACAGTGTGGGAGTGAGTTGTACCAAATTTATTAAAAGGGTTGTCCAGATCTGTACAATTGTTTGGGATACACTTCAGCTTTGCGAATTCTGGCAGTGTGTAAGATACAGACTGTTAAGATCCGGCTCTGCTTGAGTGTTTGTCACATGACTGCAAGTATGAGATTTGAATAGGAGCGGTAACGTGCCCCCTAGCTTCTCCTTTGTTTCAGTGAATGTTCTATTGGGAGAACCAGAGGACATCAACAATTCAAATCTCATACTTGAGGTCATGTGATGAACATATGACCTGGCAAGCAGAGCAAAGGCCTAACAGTCTGCATTTTACACACTGCTAAAATTCAGCAAGTTTGTTTGCTGAAAAACTACGCTGGGCTGGTCAACGTCTTTAAGAGGGCCACAGGGCAACCCATGTGCCACAAACTAAAATCTATGGAAGAAGAAAGAATGCCCAGCGCAGTCCTCAGGTCATATATTAAAAGAATCCAACGTTTATTGGGGTAATTCCATAAAAAGTGCACAAGGCGGTCAGCAAAGAAATAGGTAGATATTAGGACCCCATTGAACTACGCATTTCGACACACAGTCTTAGTCATGTTCCAACATAATATCTACCTATTTCTTTGCTGACCGCCTTGTGCACTTTTTATGGAATTACCCCAATAAACGTTGGATTCTTTTAATATATGACCTGAGGACTGCGTTGGACATTCTTTCTTCTTTTTTTACATTTGAATTTGGCAGCCAAGCCTTCCGTGTGCTGGGTCCAGACGGAGAGCGGTGATCAGCAAAATCGGTGAGCTGAATTTCTTCTTTTTTTTCTAAAATCCATGGAAGTTATGAAGGATATATTTCCTTTATAATTGATGACAGGTTGCACTCCAACCTCCATTAAGTACTCCCTTATTTTATAAAAAAAAAGTAAAGGAAGAGGGATAAAGGAAATCACCAATACTTGATCAAGCTTTGATGTAGGTCTACAATAAGCCATTCTTAGTAGGAACGAGTGCTCGAGGATTTTTTTTCTTTTTAATTATTTTACATTTCCAATTTTGGCAGGGCATTAAACTTTTCTCATCTCCCCCCTTCTAATATGATCTGCGAACAGTACACTGAAAATGTAGGTCATTTGTGGCAGATAAAATTCACGTTGGGAGGCGAGATCATGTTTACACTAAACCTATACTGCGAAACGTGTAAAGCAAGAGAAAATAGTTACCATATAAGATCTGCAGATAATCTCATAAAAATACTGTCTCCATGTGGTCCCTGCATGCTAAACCTGTAAAGGGTTATTTATTCTACACACGGCCCATTTACTTTACCTTAGTATTATTTAACAGACTAAGCCCCAGCAAGGTCATAATAATCCCAGACAAAAAGTAAATCCAGACGCGATTCGACCGTATTTTGTGTATTAAGCAGTTTTTGTTTACCTCATTTACTAAATTGCTGGCTCAGTAGCAAAACAGAAGAAAACAGAGATTTTTCACCACAGCGGGTGGTTAGAAATTGGCGTCAACCAGTGCTAAATTACAGGAAATAATTTATGGCTGTTTAGACCCACATAAGAATTTATTGCCCCGTCTCGCACTTCTGTATTCTCTCTGCACCACAAGTTGAATAGTAACCATTCAAGGTTTTTTTTTCTCTTGAAGACATAAGAAAAGGGCTTGGTTTACTGAGCAGAATCCAAAATGTTTATAAAACGCTCTGCATCGTTTGGACAAAGCTGTACGGCAATGTCACGGGATCGAAGATGCTCAGCGTTACGGATCGACTAACCGAGCGTCCCGCCAGTGACATCGCGCGAGGTTATCAAGTCACAAGTAATAGCACTGATCCTCTGTTCTTAACTTCTGCCAGAAATAATTTTACAAGTTTATATGACTTGGGTCTTCCCTAATAAAAATAGAAGAATCTGAACTGAAAACACTAAGTGTAGAGTAAAATCACAGAGCGTAGGAGGAAGCAGTGTCTGTGTGCCAAATCCTTGCATTGGACTAAGGGAACACAGATGGCTGTTAGTGATAAAGGTGCACTGTATTGTTCTCCGCACTCAACGCTATGAATTCCAGCGTTTACCCTTTATTTCCACTACGCTAATACGTCTTCAAAGCTGGAGAGATGGCTATAGTAGCTCCTTGTGACTAAGCATTTCCTTTCAGGTTATGCCTCCCATATAGCAATACAGCACAGCGTGAACGTGAGTATACCGTACAGGGCACGTAGAAAAGCCCACTAATACAGGGTGTCTTTTTCTTATGTCATATTAATATAAATCAATGCAAAAATTGCCTAATCCACACCCGATATGTTATTAAGCTTCTTTTTAACCTGTCCGGTATGACTTGGCTATGACAGGTTAACCATATTTTCCAAAAGGGAGAACTAATGTTCACCTTAAAGGCACTATTTAATTTAAAATGATAATAACTGGATTAAAAAACAACAATAAAGTAAAAAATTAATGTAGATTAATGGAGAATTCCTAGCCCATAATATGAGGCATCACTGGTCTGCCCATGGATGCGACAGGTCATGCGATTTCTATGGGGCTTGTGAATGGGAAAGGCTCAGTGGCAAAGAGCACTGCGATGTACCGGGCATCTGCCCACTTTATCCAAATGACTGCTGCAGATGTACAACAGGGGTGGGAGCCCACGTCATACATACCATTATGGCAGACAGCAGACACAGGCTGGTGACTGCTGCCATTGGAGTAACGTCTGATCACAGCAGTTTAACCTCTGCCAAAGAGAACAGAAATCATGGCATGTACTGTATTTCTGAACTATAGGTTGCACCGTACCATAAGAAGCACTATAGGTTTAGACAGCAGAAAATAGAAAAAAAACATTTTTACTGTTACTTAAAACTTTCCTGATGGAATTAAGTGGAGGGGGTCATTATCACTAATTTTAATGTAATAGGGTAGAATAGAGAGATAATAAATTATTATTATTTATTATTATAGCGCCATTAATTCCATGGTGCTTTACAAGTGAAAAGGGTATACATAAACACTACAATACAATATATTTTTATAAATGTATTGTTAGTGTCTCTCTGCAGTGTGTATTATACACACAGCTCTGCTACATGCACATATGCATGCACACAGCTCTACTACATGCACATATGCATACACACAGCTCTGCTACATGCACATATGCATGCACACAGCTCTACTACATGCACATATGCATACACACAGCTCTGCTACATGCACATATGCATGCACACAGCTCTACTACATGCACATAGAGAACTAGGATATAATGTAGAGGTAATAAATATATTGTTAGTGTCTCTCTGCAGTGTGTATTATACACACAGCTCCGCTACATGCACATATGCATGCACACAGCTCTACTACATGCACATATGCATACACACAGCTCTGCTACATGCACATATGCATGCACACAGCTCTACTACATGCACATAGAGAACTAGGATATAATGTAGAGGTAATAAATATATTGTTAGTGTCTCTCTGCAGTGTGTATTATACACACAGCTCTGCTACATTCACATTTAGAACTAGGGTATAATGGAGAGGTAATACATATATTGTTAGTGTCTCTCTGCAGTGTGTATTATACACAAAGCTCTACTACATATGCACATATGTACTGTATACACACAGCTCTGCTACATTCACATTTAGAACTAAGCTATAAAAGAGAGGTAATAAATTGTTAGTGTCTCTCTGCAGTGTATATTATATACACAGCTCTACTACATATGCACTTATACATACACACAGCTCTGTTACATGCACATATAGACATATTAGATATTCACAGCTCTGCTGCATATGCACATATAGACACACACAGCTCTGCTACATGCAAATATAGACACAGCTTTGCACCAAGCAGAAATAGACACACAAACAGTATACATTACCACTTTATGCAGTTCTTGATCGGGACCTAAATGGAGGCTGCAGGAGCTGAAGGACTTTCACCCTATTAACTCAAGGACCTATCAGGTTATGTGACATGAGAATGTCTCGTGTCTATATGTGCATGTAGCAGAGCTGTGTGTGTTTCCGCTCCTTCTCTGTACAATCATGTAGATCAGTGCAGAGTAGGAGGAGATTGAGAAGTTCTTCCTGTGATCAGAAAGGTCGTGGTGTCAGCATTGTCCTCCATCACAGGAAGATGCTTCCAGACTATAGAAGGTACACACTTTTTAGAACAAATTTTTCATGTTATAAAGTGCATCTTATAGTCTGAAAAATATGGTAAGTAGTTAGACAGGAAGGTCCTTAGCCACCCCACTAGGTCCATGTGATGCAATCTCTGGAACTTCATAGAGTGTTTAATTACTGCCAGAAGCCCATGATTGAGGCTCAATTTAGACAATTGCAATTGGGCCATGGAATCTACGTACTGTCATGGATAATAAATTATTGGAATATGCCATAATTTTACAATCAGTTGGGGTACGGCCCCTGAGACCTCCTTTGATCCTGGGAAATGAAGGCTCCAGCACAGCTTTAGCACAGCACTGTTTTCTTAGCACCACTCTTGGCTCAGCAAGGACTTGCAGTTGGCCACATTCACTTAAAGGGAACCAATCACTAGGATTTTCGTATATAACCTAAAGCCAGTGTTATACAGTCAGCTCGGATGTTTAGGTTTTGAAATCCAAAAAAAACAAAATTTTATAAAAATGAGCTGCTTGTTGAGTGGCAATTGCACTGGAGCAGATAATATATTCAGAGTTATCCCCTCCCCCTGTTAGAATTAGCATAAGTATTATACAAACGATTCACTTTGTTGCAGGACCTGTGTGATGTCATACCCAGGTGACCTGATATCCAGCTTTGTTGGCTGAAGCTCCACCCCTTCTGGTCACATGGGTATGACCTCACACAGGTCCTGCTACAGACAAAGTGAATCGTTTGTATAATACTTATGCTAATTCTAACAGGGGGAGGGGATAACTATGAATATATTATCTGTTCCACTGCAACTGCCACTCAACAATCAGCTAATTTTATAAACTTTACTTTTTTGGATTTCAAAACCTAAACATCCGAGCTGACCATTGCAGGTATGTATAGAATCAGCCTGATAGTGCCAGTATAGCACTGACTTTAGCTTATATAGTAAAATCCTGGTGATTGGTTCCCTTTAAGCTGAGTTGTGCTGCAGATCCCCTACTCAATGTGTGACAGAGATGGATAGAAAGTTGTTCCATGGTTAAAATGGCCGGAAAAGGCTTGTATCAAGCCAAAATAATGCACTTTATTGATGTATTGTATGGAACATGAAATCATGAAGCCTGATATTGAAGAATGCTATTGTCCACTTACAATGGTGGAAACTGTTTAACTATTCCTGATAAAAGCTGCTCTTCTACCTTACCACAGATATCCATCTTACAGGTGCGAATTTCTATCAGCTCCTAAAGTGTATAAGAAGAATTTTCTGTTCAAGTATCAAATGTTTGTGCAATATCAGGTATAAAAGCCCAAACTTTCCAAAATGCAAATCACCAGAAAAATCTCTGATGAAACCAAAGTGCTGGGAGATTTTATTTCATGCAGCGAGAAAGAATAAAATAGATAAGGCAATTTAGGTGTAGAGCCAACATTATGTTCAGAGGGAAAACATGCTCTAAACGCAGTGGATATCTAACTATGCCCACCAACTAAAGAGTCAATCACTTCCCCATGAATATTTACGTGTGGATCTCCGAGAGTCATATTTTGCTTTGATCAGCGAAATTCCACCAAGTGAATAATCGCAGCCCAAATGACAGTTTTTGCATGCTTATTCCTTTATTCGACATGCTGTACAGTTCACTTCACACCGCTTCGGCTTAATATAATCTTATTAGCTTGCCCAGAGCCCGCTCAATATTCAGAAGTGGATGCATCCCATTATGCTGAACAGGAGACTTGGGAAAAACTGAAGTCTGAATGTGAGGTAAATCCGGAGAGATGACGATAAATCATGATATTCAAGTATGTCAGGAAGCCCTCTCCTGGTGTCAACCCCCCTTTCCCCCACACAACTGGTTTAGCAACAAACTCCATGGCCATGTCCTGTGATATGGAAATTAGGTGGCTTTGGGACAATGGACACAGGATGGCTCCCTGCCGTCACCCTGTAGTAGGAGCTGCTAGCTAATTAGCAAGGCTCTGGAAATAGCCAGACAGAACGACTCCAGTAAAAAATGGTTCATATCTCGCAAGCCATATTTCCGATAAATATGGCAACCATAAAAATGGTGTCTCCGCATGTGGACGATGCCGGCACCCCCTTTTTATGGGAACAGGACATTGGGAAATGCCCCAGGCGTGATATCAGCCAATGGGGAACTGGCAGACAGGTCATGAGTCCCCTCGTTCTGTAGCTAAATTCATAACTGTCACAATGAGAGCATTGGCGTCTGCCTACGACGCTCCCAGGCAAAGTTATAGCCAAAATCCCCTTGGCTGGATAATTCTGATCCATGCAGGGGGAGTGGCAGTGCTTCCCTGTGAGGTCACTAAGGTAGGAGGGGACCTGGATCTGCCCAGGTTGATAACCCTACTTCGGCCATTTTCCAGCGTTCTTCTGCTCGGGGGCCTGGTTGGGACAGACCTGTGAGAGAGTTCCTGGAAACCTGGTCTACAGCGCCCCCCTGTGGCCAGACGCACAAGGTAACTGATTGAATTGCATACCTGTTGTAAACCATGCTTTATCTGTGACTGTACTCTGACATAACTGTATATTCTGTAGATTCCCTATTGTATATATTGTAGTTCTAGTGTGCTTTAGGCGATTAAATTATATAATTAATCTTGGGCTGTTCTGTTATCTCGATCTTGAATCCCACGTCTGTGTGTTCGGCTAATAGTTACCGTAAATCGGTTGGTGGCAGCGAGTTGTGCCAAGGATTATTGTGGGGAGGCCAGTGAGATCCGGGAAGATATTATATATTCCGCCCGCGGAGGTCGGGGGAATATATACCCTCCTCTCACCGGGGACCCTTCAATAATCGGCATAAGTAGTATAGCGGCCTCCTTGCTTATGGTCGGGCAATTCCATAATTGGCCTGACTATAAGAGGGGCGCTAGAGAGCGCGTCACGTGCTCTGTCTGTCGGTCGGGAGGTATAAAGGAGGGGGACGCCCCCTTGCTACCCCCCGATTGTGACGTACTGGTAGCCAGCGCGGGGGATTTCTGAGTGACCCCCCCGGTGGTTTGTGACATATTGGTGGCAAGCGGTGGGATCGAGATAATAGTGTGTGTGAGTGTGAGACCCATACTCCCAGACACTAAAGACTGCCTGCAGCAGCTGTGGCTGCTGGGGTCTTCAGACCAGCTCAACACTAGAGTGTCAGAGTGCAGATACTGTAAGGTGTGTGGAGGCATCAGGTGTCAGTTCTGTGTCAGTGACCAAAGTCTGCAACAATGGCTGATAGCACCAGGAGCAAAGCCAAAGGAATGGCCGATGCTCAGGCCAGAGACGATGAGGAGGTTGTCCACGAGCCCTCCAGGAGCCCGACGCCAGAGAACAGCTCTGCAGAGGACATCGCACAACCTGGGACTGCTGGACAAGATGAGGAGGAGCTCGCCCAAGGTTCCTCAACGAGCCAGATGCCAGCCCTCCGCTCTGCAATGGACAGTGAAGCACCAGGCTCCGCAGCGGGCCGCAGATCACCACGTGCCATTCCACCGAGCCTGGGAGGCTCGGATAGCCTTCTTCAAATGGCTATGGCCCTTCTCCAGGCTGGAGACCGGGATACCTACGAAATACTCATGGCAGAGCGCAGGGCAGAGCGGCAGGCAGCGCGTGAAGAGCGCCAGGCAGAGCGTAACTACCAGCTGCAGCTAGCTCAGCTCCGGCCCTCATCAGCCACCCGTGACCTTCCAGACACCAAACTTCCAAAGGTCCGTGTTGAGGACTTCCCAGTGCTGGAGAAGGATGGAGACTTGGACTCTTTCTTGACTGCTTTTGAACGGACTTGCTTGCAGCATCATCTGAACAAGGACCAGTGGGCCAAATACCTGACCCCCCGTTTAAGGGGTAAGGCCCTGGATATCCTTGGGGACTTGCCTGCTGAGGCGGATCAGGGCTACGACACCATCAAGCGGGCCCTGATCCAACAGTACAACCTCACCCCGGAGTCCTACCGCAAGAAGTTCCGGACGCTACAGAAGGGACCAAAGGACTCCTGGGCTGACCACCGGCGGGCACTTGCCCGAGCTGCCGACCACTGGACCCAAGGCCTGCAGCTTTCCACCGGACCGGAGATCCTGGACTTGTTCATCACGGAGCAACTCTTGTGGAACTGCCCTGAGGATCTCCGCCAGTTCATCCGAGACCAGAAGCCAAAGGGGTCCACGGCTACAGCTGCCCTTGCCGATGACTACACCAACAACCGGGCCCCTGAGGCCAGGAGAGCGGCCACCAGCAGCACCTGGAGAGGGGGTAAGATGAATTCTGCGACTGCCCCACCTGCCCCTAGACTGCAGGGGGTGTCCCCCTCAACTCCCCTCTCCAGGCCCGTGGCAGAACCAAGACGGTGCCACCAGTGCAACCTACCTGGACACTTCAAGGCCATGTGCCCTCAGCGTCCCAAGGCCCCGGCTCCGTCCCCGTCCCAAGGGCCGCCCAAGGTGTATTGTGTGGGTGGGGGTGGTGGTAGGTCCCTGGACAGCTTCCAACCTGTCACCGTCGGCCAGTCTGTGACCATAGGACTGCGAGACAGCGCCTCGGAGGTGACTCTGGTGCGGCCTGAGATGGTGTCCCCCCAAGACTTGATCCCTGGAAAAACCCTCGCTGTCTCCGGGATTGGAGGCATTGACCCGGCGCTGCCTGTTGCTGACATTTATGTGGACTGGGGCGCAGGGCGAGGGGTGAGGGAGGTGGGGGTAACTGATCGGATCCCTGCAAACGTGCTACTTGGGACAGATTTGGGGCAAATAACCTCCCAGTTTGGCCCCGCCCCAAAGGCTGAACCTTCAGCCAGTGCTGACATGACTCCTGACAATGTTAATGTGTTATCTATGAATGATGTAAGGGAGGAGGGAGTGAACTCTGATATTTCTGCTTGCACAGACACCATAGACACACACACAGCTGCAGCTGTGACAGGGGAGGGGGTCAGAGAAAGGTGTGACAATGCCTCTACAAGTAACCAGCCTGTGAGCTGGGATCTGTTGCCCTCTGCAGGGATAAGCAGAGAGCAGGGTGCTGCAGGGGGAGGACCAGTGTGTGGGGTGGGGGCTACCACAGCAAATGTGGGGTCCCCAGAGATTTCACAGCGGGGTTCTGTTGCTGCAGGGGGGGAACAGGCAGGTGAGATTGGGGCCGGTCCAGGAGCGGAAGTGCTCCCAGGTAAGATCTCGGTGCATGGTTCCCCCACAACCGGGGTGTCAGGAAGCCAGGTAGGTCTGCCTGAACCGGCGACTTGGTCAGGAACGGAGGAGGAGCAGGCACGACCCACGGTCGCAGCGGCTGTGGCCGCTGTCACCCGCAGTGGGAGTGCTGGAAGCCAAGGGGCCTCCCGGAGGTCCGATAGCTCTTCCCCTTCTGACCAAGTGGCAGCCGAGTCAGGTGGAGGCCAGGACACAGGTCCCGGGGTACTGACCGAAGATGTGACAGTCTCGTCGATTCTGGCCACATCTGGTCAGGGGTTTCAGGCAGCGTTAGAAGCTGACGACAGCCTGAAAGCTCTAAAGGAGCAGGCGGCACAGCCTCCCTCGGACTCGGACCCGGAGCGAGTGGTCTGGGACCAAGGACGGCTGTACCGGGCCACGGTCCAGCAGGGTTCACCGGAGGCGTGGCCCAGGGACCGACAGTTGGTGGTACCCTATCCGTTCCGGACGGAGTTGTTGCGGATCGCACATGAGATTCCGATGGCCGGACACCTAGGGATCGCTAAGACCAAGGCCAGGTTAAACCAGCATTTCTACTGGCCAAAAATGGGGGCCGATGTGGCTGCCTACTGCCGTTCGTGTGAAACCTGTCAGAGAGTGGGGAAGGCGGGGCCACACCCCAAAGCCCCACTAGTATCTCTGCCAATCATCGATGAGCCTTTCAGGAGGGTGGCTGTGGATCTGGTCGGCCCGCTGGCCATCCCCAGCAGCTCCGGGAAACGCTTCATACTGACGGTAGTTGACTATGCCACCCGGTACCCAGAAGCAGTGGCCTTGTCGTCCATTCGGGCTGACAAGGTGGCCACCGCATTGCTGGAGATTTTCTCCCGAGTGGGTTTTCCCCAGGAAATGCTCACTGACCGGGGGACCCAATTCATGTCCCAGCTGATGGAGACCCTCTGTAAGCAAGTCCAGGTGCGACCTCTGGTGGCCAGCCCGTACCATCCACAGACTAATGGCCTGTGCGAGCGGTTCAATGGCACCTTAAAGCAGATGCTTAAGATGTTGGTCGACTCCCATGGGCGTGACTGGGAGCGGTATCTCCCACACCTGTTATTTGCTTACCGGGAGGTTCCACAGGCCTCAACAGGATTCTCACCGTTTGAGCTCCTGTACGGGCGACGTGTGCGGGGCCCCCTGGCTCTGGTGAAAGAGGCTTGGGAAGGGGATTTGGCCACCCCTGGAGTGTCGGTTATCGAGTATGTCATGCGCTTCCGGGACAAAATGCAGGCCTTGACGCAACTGGTACACGACAATATGGCTCAAGCCCAGGCCGATCAGAAGCGTTGGTACGACCAGAACGCTTGTGAGAGGACCTACCAAGTGGGTCAAGAGGTGTGGGTACTGGTCCCCGTACCACAGGACAAGCTTCAGGCAGCCTGGGAAGGCCCATACCTCGTGTACCAGCAGCTCAACCCTGTGACGTACCTGGTCACCCTGGACCCTGCCCGTGGAAGGCGGAAGCCCTTCCATGTGAACATGATGAAGGCACATCATGAGCGGGAGGCATGTGCGCTCCCCGTGTGCAACCTGCCCGAGGAGGGAGAAGCGGAAACCCTCTTGGATATGCTAGCCCAGGTTAGGGCAGGCGGATCCATTGAGGATGTGGAGGTTGGCCACCAGCTCTTGGAGGACCAACGGTCCCAGCTGTGGGCCACCCTACACCCCTTCCGGGGGTTGTTTACCAACCAGCCCGGAAGGACTGACTTGGCTGTCCATCACGTGGACACTGGGGATCACCCCCCGATCCGGCGTTCAGCATATCGGGTCTCCCTGGAGGTGCAGCAACACATGCGCCAGGAGATTGACGAGATGCTGAACCTGGGGGTGATCCAGGCATCCAACAGCGCTTGGGCCTCGCCTGTAGTCCTCGTCCCTAAGAAGGACCGAACCACTCGGTTCTGCGTGGACTACAGGGGGCTCAATGCGGTCACGGTCGCCGATGCGTACCCAATGCCACGCATCGATGACCTGCTCGATCAGTTGGCCGGGGCTCAGTACCTGACCATCCTGGATCTGAGCCGGGGATATTGGCAGATCCCCCTGACTCGCAAGGCCAGGGAACGCTCTGCCTTTATTACCCCATTTGGACTGTACGAGTCCACGGTGATGCCATTCGGGATGAGGAATGCCCCTGCCACTTTCCAGCGGATGGTCAACACCCTGCTCAAGGGACTTGAAGGGTACGCGGCCGCGTACCTGGATGACATTGCCGTCTTCAGTCCCACCTGGGAGGACCACCTAGAGCATCTAGCACAGGTGCTCAGGCGGATCCACCGGGCAGGTTTGACCATCAAGCCGGGAAAGTGTCAGCTGGCCATGAGCGAGGTCCAGTACCTCGGTCACCGGGTAGGTGGGAGAACCCTGAAGCCCGAGCCTGAGAAGGTGGAAGCCATCGCATCCTGGCCCACCCCCAGGACCAAGAAGCAGGTGATGTCCTTCTTGGGGACCGCTGGGTACTATAGGAGGTTTGTTCCATGCTATAGTAGCCTGGCAAAGCCCTTGACGGACCTCACCAAGAAGAAGCTGCCCTCTGCAGTCGATTGGACAATGGACTGCGAGACAGCCTTCCGGGCCCTAAAGGACGCCCTGTCCAGCCCGCCCGTGCTACAGGCAGCCGACTTCACGCGGCCGTTTGTAGTACAGACCGACGCCAGTGACTTCGGCCTCGGTGCGGTGCTCAGCCAGGTGGACTCTGCGAGCCAAGAGCACCCAGTCTTGTACCTGAGCAGGAAGCTGTTACCAAGGGAAGTTGCCTATTCCACGATGGAGAAGGAGTGCCTGGCCATAGTGTGGGCCCTGCAGCGTCTGCAACCCTATCTATACGGGCGCCACTTCATCGTGGAGACGGACCACAATCCCCTCAGCTGGTTGCACACCGTCTCTGGGACGAATGGGCGATTGTTGCGATGGAGCCTTGCGCTCCAGCAATACAACTTCACCATTCGCCACAAAAGGGGCCGTGACCACGGTAACGCAGACGGGCTGTCCCGACAAGGAGAGGTCGCGGACGGGCGCACGGGGGAACACCGGAGTGTGCTGCCCCCTAGCGCCCTCAAAAGGGGGGAGGTGTGAGGTAAATCCGGAGAGATGACGATAAATCATGATATTCAAGTATGTCAGGAAGCCCTCTCCTGGTGTCAACCCCCCTTTCCCCCACACAACTGGTTTAGCAACAAACTCCATGGCCATGTCCTGTGATATGGAAATTAGGTGGCTTTGGGACAATGGACACAGGATGGCTCCCTGCCGTCACCCTGTAGTAGGAGCTGCTAGCTAATTAGCAAGGCTCTGGAAATAGCCAGACAGAACGACTCCAGTAAAAAATGGTTCATATCTCGCAAGCCATATTTCCGATAAATATGGCAACCATAAAAATGGTGTCTCCGCATGTGGACGATGCCGGCACCCCCTTTTTATGGGAACAGGACATTGGGAAATGCCCCAGGCGTGATATCAGCCAATGGGGAACTGGCAGACAGGTCATGAGTCCCCTCGTTCTGTAGCTAAATTCATAACTGTCACAATGAGAGCATTGGCGTCTGCCTACGACGCTCCCAGGCAAAGTTATAGCCAAAATCCCCTTGGCTGGATAATTCTGATCCATGCAGGGGGAGTGGCAGTGCTTCCCTGTGAGGTCACTAAGGTAGGAGGGGACCTGGATCTGCCCAGGTTGATAACCCTACTTCGGCCATTTTCCAGCGTTCTTCTGCTCGGGGGCCTGGTTGGGACAGACCTGTGAGAGAGTTCCTGGAAACCTGGTCTACAGCGCCCCCCTGTGGCCAGACGCACAAGGTAACTGATTGAATTGCATACCTGTTGTAAACCATGCTTTATCTGTGACTGTACTCTGACATAACTGTATATTCTGTAGATTCCCTATTGTATATATTGTAGTTCTAGTGTGCTTTAGGCGATTAAATTATATAATTAATCTTGGGCTGTTCTGTTATCTCGATCTTGAATCCCACGTCTGTGTGTTCGGCTAATAGTTACCGTAAATCGGTTGGTGGCAGCGAGTTGTGCCAAGGATTATTGTGGGGAGGCCAGTGAGATCCGGGAAGATATTATATATTCCGCCCGCGGAGGTCGGGGGAATATATACCCTCCTCTCACCGGGGACCCTTCAATAATCGGCATAAGTAGTATAGCGGCCTCCTTGCTTATGGTCGGGCAATTCCATAATTGGCCTGACTATAAGAGGGGCGCTAGAGAGCGCGTCACGTGCTCTGTCTGTCGGTCGGGAGGTATAAAGGAGGGGGACGCCCCCTTGCTACCCCCCGATTGTGACGTACTGGTAGCCAGCGCGGGGGATTTCTGAGTGACCCCCCCGGTGGTTTGTGACACTGAATATTCAATCTGAACCTTTTTATTTGTTTAAAAAAAAAATTCACTGGAAATTGGATTCGGTAACCTTCACAAAAACTCTATTGCACGGGTTATGATTCTGAATACTGAGGTTTGTTGTTTCAGCAATTTTGGAAAATTCAACAATTCCCACATTGCTCAACAATGACTAAGCCTACTGTTTAATAGAAGGAAACATAGTGATCAGGTGGCGGCTGGATGTATAATAGTATGGAGTGATGTCATGTATCAAATGAAATAACATGAAAAAAATGTACTGACTCATCGATTATATAAAAGATTTTATGTGCAGTGCTCATATCTGGAGGTTATAACTGCAATATAACATTAAAGGAGAATTTTTTTATACTTTATCCCTTTCCTAGTAATCATGTATGTAGGTATAATGAGTGCAGGAATATAATCACCCATTACCGCCATCTTTCATTTTCAGCGGAGGTCCAGTCCACTCCGGCACATGAGCGTGCTTGTAACCTTCCGGATCACACTGTGTCTTCTCAAGTTTTCTCAATGTAAGTCTATGAGACTCAGAATAGCCTTGCTCTTGGTCTCATAGGCTTTCACTGAGAAAGTAACCACCTCTCCACACAGTAAACACTATGTGTTCAGTTACAAGTATGATCATGTGGTGCCTTAAATGAATGGGTGCACCGCTGAAAACGGTAGATGACGAAAACCATTGTGCATATTATTGCACTCATTACACATACATATATTATTGCTAACAAAAGGAGAAATAAGAGAAATCATGGAGTGTTCCTTTAATTTATATAGGATGGAAGGATACAAAACTCTGGTAGGATGCAGTACTGAAAATAGTTCATTGTAAGAGTTCTAGTATATTAATAACCCCTGTAAGGACCAAAAATGTGAAAATAAAATCTAATAAATATTCTTCATTATCCTATGCTGCCATGGTGCTCTGAGACTTGTCATTCTGTGTGTAGAATGATGTAGCTATCAGCACGTGACTTAGCCATGGAAATAAGAATGGCATCTCATCCTTGGGTACGAACATTACTATACAAGATGTGTATTGAGAAGCAAAGAACTGGGTGATATGATGATGCAGGAAAAGACAAGATCCAACAATACAGACATAGGGCATATTGCATTTTTGGTCTAATAGAGGGTTATATATATGACAGAAAATACAATTCATGTCCAGAAATTCAGAGATCCTATTTGCATATTTTATCTTTATTTTCACAAATATATTGAGACAGCACTTCTGTCCTCAAAATGGCCACTGTTGGAGAAGCAATAGAGTATGCATGTTGGAGAAGCAATGGAGTATGCACAAATCTATTATAGGACCCAGTCCATCTGCCAGGTCAGTAATCAGTGTAGCTGCTGTACGGGAGCCTTGAGACCCCTTGTTACCTGGCGAATCCACATCTCCTTTTTGGATTAGCTATCCTGGCGTAATGTCATTGTTGTGGCATGATGCACATGTGATTTATTTTCAGGACAGCTAATTTAAAGAAGAGCCACTGATGCTAATTTGTAGCAGGTGGTTCCCAGGGTCCCACTCAGTGACCACAGATTACTGACATGGCCGCAGGACCAAGTCCTGTGATTGGCATCACCTGTAGGCCGAGGCCACACGGGGATTGTGCGAGTGCTCGCATTACACTCGGCACACGCTCACAAGACAGCGGGAGCCGAGTGTCATGCGACTGTAGTCCAATAGTGCGATCAGACCACAGTTGCGGAGGGGGGGGGCGGCGCTGCGGAGGAGAGGGTGGGATTTATATTATACCGGTGGAACGCGAGAGCAATGCGATGTTTCTCTCACCCCATAGACTTGCATGAGTGCGAGTGGAACAGGATCGCATTCCACTCACAGCACGATGCGACTGTTTTCTGAGTCCGATTAGGGCTGAGAAAATAATCGCTCATGGGAGCTGCCACAAAGAGTAACATTGGTCCGAGTGGAATGCAATTTTTTATGGTATTCCACTCGCACCGTTTTTCTCGCCATGTGTCCCAGAACATAAAGTGCACGTGACCAGACCTGTCAGTTAACATCCTCTAACTGAAAAACAGCATACCCATGGACAATGTTTTCCAACTGGAGGAGGTTGATGGACTGGTTGCATGTCCATACATATGTGGTCAGTGTGAGAACAGTAGTTTTGTGCAGTCTATGAGGAAAGCTCTAATATAAAGTGTAGGAGAACTTGTAATACTTATTAGTAAGTGCCACAAAATCATGTCTTTAGCACATCCACATTAGATTACATTACACTTATTCAGATTTACTAGTGCGTCAAGATAATAATTTACTTGGTAGTTTGTAAAATGAATTACAAGATGCCACCTTTGTCTGTACATAGTGAATCAAGTGTATTTTGCCAACTACCGCTCATGTAGAGAGGTGGGGTACACTCCTACACAGGGGCCCACCAGGGGATTCTCCTGTTTTCCCGTGAGCCAGTGAGTCCATCTCCAACTGATGCATTTTTATGAAACACTTGGCCTATACAAGGACCACAATGAGCACAAGTCCTTTTTCCGGCTACTGATGAGATTCTCAACTGTCGCTGCTATAAAGACTATAAAGGGGCAAGATTCAGGGATAGACCTGAAAAAGTTATAAAATAATAATGGTAATCTAATATATAAAGCTGAATGTGTGTGTGTGTGTGTGTGTGTGTGTGTGTGTATGTCCGGGATTGGCATCTGCACCGTCGCAGCTACAGCCACAAAATTTTGCACTCACACATCTGGACCCCGAGAGCATCATATGCTATGTTTTGAGGGGAAATTTTAATCCCGCGCTTTACAGTTATTCGCCAAAAAACTTGCCTCCATTAAAGCAAATGGAGCTGGGAGCCACAGTGCAGCCAGAACTTCAGAAGAATGGGCAGCCACGCCCTTATATGGAATGTTGGCGTGTCACAATGCAGCCAGGGAAAGAGACAGACACAGACAGGGAAAGAGGCAGAGACAGACAGGGTAAGAAACAGACATAGACAGAGTAAGAGACAGACACAAAGAGACAGACAAAGAGACAGACTGACAGGGAAAGAGACAGACACAGACAAAGAGACAGACACAGGCAAACAGACAGACAGGGAAAGAAAGGGAAAGCGACAGACAGGGTAAGAGACAGACAAAGACAGACACAGGGAAAGAGACAGAGGGAAAGAGACAGACAGGGAATGAGACAGACAGGGAAAGAGACAGAGATAGATAGACAGACAGGGAAAGAGATTGAGACAGATGGAGAAAGAGACAGAGAAAGTCAGAGACAAACAGGGAAAGAGACAGACAGACAAAGAGATAGAGAGAGAGACAGGGAGATATATACAGAGGGGGAGACAGACAGAGAATGGGAGAGAAATAGAGAGACAGTTACTATCCCGGGCGTTAATACATTTTATTTATACATTCTATCCTGGGAATGTTAATACATTCTATTTTGTTAACAACAGTTATTAACCCTGGCGAAGCCGGGTAGTACAGCTAGTGATATATATATACTGTATATATCACTCTCATGATGGTTACAGTATGTGCTGAAGAACATTGCAGTCAATAACCTTTACAAGCAGAACTGTGAAGTCACGTAACTTCTGAGGTCATTTAGATGTCTCAGCATCTGATGCAGCAAATCATCAGTTGAACTGCAGGTCAGTCGCTTTTACAACTGCAGCCTGACTATCTGCATGTAGCCGATCAGTCTGTTTGTATTGCGCCTGTCTGTCGTCTGTCTGTCTGTCTAACAGCTTGTGCACGGGTGACTGATCTCGCCATATGAGGTGGCAAGCAAAGCCCGATGGGGAAAACAATATTAGGAGATGAAGGGAAAGACAGTTGTTATTAATATTTTTTTAAGGAAGGTCACTGTCTATGCTAATGTAGCAGAGAAAGTAATTTATATAGGTATATTGTTCTGTATATTATTAAAGAGATATCAAAAACTGTCTGGTAACCCCAATGTCACAATCTGTAGCTAAACTGTAACTCTTGGATGGGATTCTCCGGTATTTTTTGGAGTCTGCAGTGAACGGAGAGCTCCACAGAGTCTGCTTCATTACATTGTTTATTAAGTATTATTTGGCCTGGGAACTCGCAGAAATAACTATGTGTACAGAATCATGGCTGGAATTAGATGTTCAGAGACTCGTATCTGTCTGCACTCTGATCTCATAGCTTGATAAGGAGCCTTCATAAAACATGAAGAATGTTTCAGTTCTCATGTTATGCAAGATTTTAAAAATAATCCATGCACAATGGGGTGATATGTGAACCCAAAAAGTTATATAGCGGATTTGATATGCAGACATAGTGGAGAGTGTCGCATTGAAAGGTGAAAATGGGACTTCTTCCATAAGCTAACCCCAAGCCTGCTCTTTCCTCTAATACATAAAATTCATAATTATTGGGGTATACAGATTCTAAATCTGGGGGTCCTAAATGATGTGGCACAACCCATGTATGACCTAGGTCTGTGGTCAGGGGAGGACGTAGCATTTGTGCAATCAGTGCAACCTCACAGGGGCCCAAGGAGTTGGTGGCCACTTACGTGAGCACATGAAGGGAGCATTAGGATGGACTATAAAGGCTGCTTTACAAGCAACGACATCGCTAACGAGATATCGCTGGGGTCACGGAATTCGTGACGCACATCCGGCCTCGCTAGCGATGTCACAGCGTGTAAAGCGCCCTTTAGAGTCCAACTGATCCACATACTGTTCTTGTACAGGGGTTCTCTTCGGTTTATGTCCATTCCTTTCCTTGGTATAGTAGTATCACATTTGATGCTTCAAGCCATAGAATGGACTCATTAAGGGTGTGACAAAGTCTCTTGGCGCTCAAGCAATATTTTTTTTACAATGGATCCTTATCCATATGTCCCTTAGTATGAACTGACAAATGTTCCCCCAAAAGATTTGATGTCTTTGTGTGTATCATTCATTTTATCCATCCACTTTGTACGTTTGGTTGCATAAAGAAAAGTGAAGGCAACTGTGGTACAGCTACCTACGCCTTGTACCAGCCCTGAGACTAGCCCACTTTTAAAGGGAATCTGTCAGCAGGTTTTTGTTATACCATTTGAGAGCAGCATAATTTAGAGACCCCGATTCCAGTGATGTATCGCTTACTGGGCTGCATGCTGCAGTTTTGATAAAAATCACTGTTTTATCTTCCGCAGATCTTCTAGTTCTGTGAATGCTGAGCTGTGTATAACCCCCTCCATCACTGATTGGCAGCTTTCTGCATACAATGTGCATAGTCACAAAGCTGTCAATTATTGGTGGGTGTGGGGTTATACAGAGCTCATGAATATGGAGGACTATATAGCAACAGGTTTATTAGTCCTGTAGTGATAGATAAATAAATAAATAAATCTTTATTTTTATATGGTGCTAATATATTCCGCAGCGCTTTACATACATCAGGAACACTGTCCCCATTGGGGCTCACAATCTAAATTCTCTATCTGTATGTCTTTGGAGTGTGGGAGAAAACCGGAGTACCCGGAGGAAACCCACGCAAACACGGGGAGAACATACAAACTCCTTGCAGATGTTGTCCTTGGTGGGATTCGAACCCAGGACCCCAGCGCTGCAATGCTAACCACTGAGCCACCATGCCACCCATGATAATCTTCTGCTGATAAAACTGTGATTTTATCAAAACTACAGCAAGCAGGCCAGTTTGTGATAGATTCATTTTAACTCTTTATTATCCATAGGTTATTTATAGTGTATACCACTGTTTTTGAACTGCAGTATTTTTAATCATTGACAACAATTTCTGCATTATACACTATGCATAAAGTGTCTAGGAGTGAAGAGGAAACAATAAGTGAAAAGTGTATGGATCAGAAATGTCAGGATCAGGTCCACTAGTGAGAACAAAAGCACTTAGCATATCAGCCAGCAGATACAGAATGGCAAGGATGCAATTAATCAGCAATGGCATCTCAAGTATGTCCAGCGGGTTTATTAAACTTCAGAAAGTAAAGTGCCAACAAGATCTGCAGGCTGGGAACTAATGAGTTACCTAGCAACATTACATCAGCTGGACATGCCAGGCTATAGGCCGGAGGGTACGCAGCGGCACCGGGGCCGGCACTGACAACTGATATCCCATTGTGATGCCCACTGCAGAAAATCACCAGTATCTGGGGGCTTGTGGAATAAAAATGATCTTTTGTCATTGGAACAATAAAAATGATTGAACAATTCAACAGGAAGAGCCCGGTTTCCTCTTGCTCTCTACTTTATTACAAAAGGAAGCCCTGACCATTCTCCTGCTAGAGGCCTCTGTAGGCTGCAGCTGATTTACAGTCTGCCGCAGATCTCAGGTTTAGCAAATATAATCTTATGTCTGCCTATAAACAGATGGTTAAGAGAAAAATGCACCATAGACCCAGACACGAGGTGATGGGATCATCCCAAATAGCAGAGGATAGGATCAGACACAGTGTATAGGCACCAAGAAAGACACCTAACACGCCGCAGATATTAAGGCTGAGCGGCAGAGGCTCGGAGAGGAGCAGGCAAAGTTTGGTAGTCTTGTACTGTGTGATGCGAAAACCCTCCATTGAGCAGCCATATTCACGTCATGGCAGATGTTCCTATTACTGAGGGTATATAGGAAGGAAAGTGACAATAAAAGAAACTCATTAAGAATATTCCTGTATTCAATCATTGCATAATTACAAAAATAGGCCGTTTTCTGGAATCGTTTACATGATTCTCGAGATCTGCTCATTGTTATTGAATGGAAATGGTTACTTAAAAGGCTATATGGTTCATTGATATGGATGGTCAACTCTTCAAATAAGTTAGCAATGTTAAATAAGTGGAAATCTGAACTTGAAAACGAAGAAAGCCTCAATCATCAATATAAAATAATAAACTTTATTGTATCATAAATATTAGATATTAGAAAAACACACCCAGTGATTGTGAACACACACAGGGGCATACAAGGAGATTATAGGAGCAACCTAAATGGGACCCTTATATTCTCTTTAAGAGGTCAAGCTCCTATCTATCCTACGGGGTGATGTACACATATATATATACACATAGCGCCGTGCTTTTCTCTGGGCGCCCAGCTCAGTTCTGGAAAAGTATTCTATGGACAGATGAGACAAAGATCAACCTGTACCAGAATGATGGGAAGAAAAAAGTTTGGAGAAGAAAGGGAACAGCACATGATCCAAGGCACACCACATCCTCTGTAAAACATGGTGGAGGCAACGTGATGGCATGGGCATGCATGGCTTTCAATGGCACTGGGTCACTTGTGTTTATTGATGACATAACAGCAGACAAGAGTAGCCGGATGAATTCTGAAGTGTACCGGGATATACTTTCAGCCCAGATTCAGCCAAATGCCGCAAAGTTGATCGGACGGCGCTTCATAGTACAGATGGACAATGACCCCAAGCATACAGCCAAAGCTACCCAGGAGTTCATGAGTGCAAAAAAGTGGAACATTCTGCAATGGCCAAGTCAATCACCAGATCTTAACCCAATTGAGCATGCATTTCACTTGCTCAAATCCAGACTTAAGACGGAAAGACCCACAAACAAGCAAGACCTGAAGGCTGCGGCTGTAAAGGCCTGGCAAAGCATTAAGAAGGAGGAAACCCAGCGCTTGGTGATGTCCATGGGTTCCAGACTTAAGGCAGTGATTGCCTCCAAAGGATTCGCAACAAAATATTGAAAATACAAATATTTTGTTTGGGTTTGGTTTATTTGTCCAATTACTTTTGACCTCCTAAAATGTGGAGTGTATGTAAAGAAATGTGTACAATTCCTACAATTTCTATCAGATATTTTTGTTCAAACCTTCAAATTAAACGTTACAATCTGCACTTGAATTCTGTTGTAGAGGTTTCATTTCAAATCCAATGTGGTGGCATGCAGAGCCCAACTCGCGAAAATTGTGTCACTGTCCAAATATTTCTGGACCTAACTGTATACCCTCTTTCACTGTAAAGTGCCATGGAATAAATGGCGCTATAAAAATAAATAATAATAATTATACATCCAGTCCATTATAAGTAGGAGCAATCTAATAATGACAAAGTGTAGGGTGAGCTTCACCTAGTGGATCACTCACCAGCCAGTGCCATCAGTAGAATGTAAGAGCCACTTTTTATGTGCCAAAGAAAGGTCGGAAGGATTTGTTGAAGCTGTTTCTATACTCCCTCATATTGTATGCAGATAATATAGTGGGGGGGGGATAAGCATGAATTACTCAGAAGAAGATGTATTACGTTGTAGGGCCATTGATTAATCATGTAAATGGTAATTTCCTCTTGCCTCTTCTACAAAAAAATCCCTAGGTGATTTAAGAGGAAAAGCCATGTTACTTATTTAATGCATAATATTTTATTTGGGACTTACAGGAAGGACATATATTATCCCAATTAAACCAATGCTGAATGTTTTTCTGTTTCATATCGATAATTTAGAGTTTATGGGAGAAAGGTGTGGGGGATCCTGAGGAGCCCCACATTACTCGAGATGTCTTAGGTAAAGGATCGCTCCTGATACAGTGACAATAAGAATATTCTGATATTACTTATTAATAATTACTTTCAACTACCCAAGCGAGAGATAATCTGCAGAGCATAAGTGGCTGTATGGCACACAACATTACCTCCACAGTGTACACCGACAACGCCGAACAACATAATGAAGCCATTATGAGAATGCAATCACCGCTCCGAGTCTGTGGAGGGCGATTACTACATACTACAAAATTGCATTTAAATCTAATTCGTATAATGAAATAAATGGCGTTCAGTGCACCAAGTTGTCTTTTTAATAGTAACAGTAAGAGGCTATGTTCATTACTAAGAAAATAGATTTGGTATTAGATAAAAAAAAGTACATTGAAAGAGACCCCAGCGTGACACATAGAATAATCACATCTGTATACGGTACTTTTTTTACGCATTTGAAGCAACGTCTAAAGGCTGCTTTACACGCAGCGACATCGCTAGCGATGTCGCTAGTGATAGCACCCGCTCCCGTTGTTTGTGCGTCACGGGCAAATCGTTGCCCGTGGCGAACAATATCGCCGGTACGTGTCACACCAACTTACCTTCCTAACGACGTCGCTGTGGCTGGCGAACAACTTCTTTTTTAAGGGGGCGGTTCGTGTGGTGTCACAGCGACCCGCCAATAGAAGCGGAGGGGCGTAGAGCAGCTACATGAACGTCACTTCCACCTCGTTGCCACATGGCACAGGAACGCTGTTGTTCGTCGTTCCCGGGGTGTGACACGTAGCGATGTGTGCTGCCTCAGGAACAACGAACAACCTGCGTCCAAAACGAGCAACAATATTTTGAAAATGAACGACGTGTCAACAATTAACGATTTGGTGAGTATCTGGGGTCGCTCGTAAGTGTCACATGCAACAATGTCGCTAACAAGGCTGGATGTGCGTAACGAATTCCGTGAACCCAGTGACATCTCGTTAGTTATGTCGTTGCGTGTAACGGGGCCTTAACACTGGATTGTTGGTTGTCTATATTGACCGGGAGCTGAGAACCTAGCCATCCCACACGTGGTGCCGACTTCACAGCCGTAACTGTTAACACTTGTTGTATAATCCAATGTGCATTTATAGTGCAGAAAACTATTTGCCATACCCTGTTCTGACTTCAGTGGGTGGTCCAAGATATATATCCCGGAGCAGTACACGTCATGCGTGAGGCCTAGGAACCAGCAGAGATGCCCAACAGAAGCTGGGCCAATGTTGCCGGCCACAGAAGTGACCTCTGGTGGCAGCAAAAAACTGGGCGTGAAGTCAGATCTAGCGCAGCAAATATTTTTGTTTGCCTATAATTGACAAATTCCACTAATGAATGTTTCTTAAGGAAATGGCAAACTTGGTTGGAAATATTCTGATACATGAGACCTATTTCCGACAAAAGGTGCCTTGTGTGAATCTTCCTAAAATAATCTATTCAGCAAACAGATGGTGTGCTGAATAGGTACAGTATTTGTGACGTGTAGCCCGAATAATGCAATGTTAGGCTCCTTTCACATTGAGTTTTACCTTCCGCTCACAGGTCCCGTCGGAGCATCTGGAACACACTTTGCAGAGTGGAGGAGGGGCGGTTCGGACGAATGCTCCTACGGGACCAGTGAGCGGAAGGTAAAACGCAATGTGAAAGGAGCCTTAGAGGGAATCTGTCACCAGGTTTTACTACCCAATCTGAGAGCAGCATAATGTAGAGACAGAGACTCAGATTCTAGTGATGTGTCACTTACTGAGCTGTTTGCTGTCATTTTAATAAAATCAATGTTTTTCTGCTGCAGATCTAGCAGTTAGGGTTCAGTTCCACTTGCGTTTTGCATGGATGAGTGCAATCCAATAAAACATCGGATTGCACTCGCACCAGTGCAAAACTATGGGGCAGTGTCCATCTGCGATTGATTTCTCATACCATATCAGCCTGAGAAATGAATCGCAGCATGCTCCGTTTGGCAACGATTCTCGGCTCACGCAACCCCATACAAGTCTATGGGAGCATGTGAAACATCGCACTGCACTCACATGTCATCCAACTGCAGTGCAATGTACGCAGAAACAGGCGACGGAGAAAGTGTTTCCTCCCTTTTCTTCGCAGCTGTGATATGAATGCAAGATCGCATTACAGTTCTATGACCCTCGTCTGACAATCACAGCAGAGGGTCATTAGCATATCACTCCCAATGCTCTCGCATCAGAAGCTATGTGCAAGTGGAACCGTACCCTTATACAGAGCTCATGAATATGCTGGACTACCTGGCAGCAGGCCAAGTAGTCCTCTAATGATAATCTACGGCTCATTAAACAGTGATTGATTTTTTTCAAAACTACACTAAGCAGCTCAGTAAGTGACACATCACTGGAATCAGGATCTCTGCCCCTATGGTATGCTCCTCTCAGGTTAGGTGGTAAAAACCTGGTGACAGATTCCCTTTAATGGGCAGCTACAGAGATAGAAAAAGAGCTATGCCGTCAATCATTAGGGTGTTGGCTTGGCCTCTGTTATACAGTTAGGTCCAGAAATATTTGGACAGTGACACAAGTTTTGTTATTTTAGCTGTTTACAAAAACATGTTCAGAAATACAATTATATATATAATATGGGCTGAAAGTGCACACTCCCAGCTGCAATATGAGAGTTTTCACATCCAAATCGGAGAAAGGGTTTAGGAATCATAGCTTTGTAATGCATAGCCTCCTCTTTCTCAAGGGACCAAAAGTAATTGGATAAGGGACTCTAAGGGCTGCAATTAACTCTGAAGGCGTCTCCCTCGTTAACCTGTAATCAATGAAGTAGTTAAAAGGTCTGGGGTTGATTACAGGTGTGTGGTTTTGCATTTGGAAGCTGTTGCTGTGACCAGACAACATGCGGTCTAAGGAACTCTCAATTGAGGTGAAGCAGAACATCCTGAGGCTGAAAAAAAAGAAAAAATCCATCAGAGAGATAGCAGACATGCTTGGAGTAGCAAAATCAACAGTCGGGTACATTCTGAGAAAAAAGGAATTGACTGGTGAGCTTGGAAACTCAAAAAGGCCTGGGCGTCCACGGATGACAACAGTGGTGGATGATCGCCGCATACTTTCTTTGGTGAAGAAGAACCCGTTCACAACATCAACTGAAGTCCAGAACACTCTCAGTGAAGTAGGTGTATCTGTCTCTAAGTCACCAGTAAAGAGAAGACTCCATGAAAGTAAATACAAAGGGTTCACATCTAGATGCAAACCATTCATCAATTCCAAAAATAGACAGGCCAGAGTTAAATTTGCTGAAAAACACCTCATGAAGCCAGCTCAGTTCTGGAAAAGTATTCTATGGACAAATGAGACAAAGATCAACCTGTACCAGAATTATGGGAAGAAAAAAGTTTGGAGAAGAAAGGGAACGGCACATGATCCAAGGCACACCACATACTCTGTAAAACATGGTGGAGGCAATGTGATGGCATGGGCATGCATGGCTTTCAATGGCACTGGGTCACTTGTGTTTATTGATGACATAACAGCAGACAAGAGTAGCCGGATGAATTCTGAAGTGTACCGGGATATACTTTCAGCCCAGATTCAGCCAAATGCCGCAAAGTTGATCGGACGGCGCTTCATAGTACAGATGGACAATGACCCCAAGCATACAGCCAAAGCTACCCAGGAGTTCATGAGTGCAAAAAAGTGGAACATTCTGCAATGGCCAAGTCAATCACCAGATCTTAACCCAATTGAGCATGCATTTCACTTGCTCAAATCCAGACTTAAGACGGAAAGACCCACAAACAAGCAAGACCTGAAGGCTGCGGCTGTAAAGGCCTGGCAAAGCATTAAGAAGGAGGAAACCCAGCGTTTGGTAATGTCCATGGGTTCCAGACTTAAGGCAGTGATTGCCTCCAAAGGATTCGCAACAAAATATTGAAAATAAAAATATTTTGTTTGGGTTTGGTTTATTTGTCCAATTACTTTTGACCTCCTAAAATGTGGAGTGTTTGTAAAGAAATGTGTACAATTCCTACAATTTCTATCAGATATTTTTGTTCAAACCTTCAAATTAAACGTTACAATCTGCACTTGAATTCTGTTGTAGAGATTTCATTTTAAATCCAATGTGGTGGCATGCAGAGCCCAACTCGCGAAAATTGTGTCACTGTCCAAATATTTGTGGACCTAACTGTATGTCTTTATAGGAAAGCAACAACCAATCCGGCTACCATTACGGCTACCCATAGAGATAACCCAGCTTTCCTAGACTTCTGATCACCACTAGTCTCGTTAGGCAGTTTATTCTAGAAAAACAACAGGTCCATTTGCTGTGATAATCAGAAATTACCGTTTCTACTGAACCAAATGTATATTACCATAGGTGATCGCAGTTCAGTTAATTAGAACTATGGGGTGTCTGGACCTTGCAGCTATTTTACCATGGTCTGAAATTGGCCAAAGGAGAAAAGAAAAAAAAAAAGTCCTTACATTATATAATCCATTATCCAACATACATAGTGCATTTGATATGACTCCAGACTGCAGACGTCAGATCAGCCAAACTGTGTGAAAGTGTCCAAAACCCACAAAATAATAATAATAAAAATGTACTCCAGAAATCGAGCCATTTCTAGTGCAATATGTGTGTCTGTAATAATGAATAGTAATAATGCGAGGCCCCTGCTTGGCCAAGTTCTCTAGGGGGGCAGTTATTAATAACACCAGCTACATCTGTCTAGTATTCAGAAATGTGTATGCAATTGTATAGGAATCTCCCAGTAAAGCTATTACTTGTCTGAAATGTAAGGGAAGAAGCGATGCAAACATCAACTTTACCCTCAAACTGAAGATCTTAAAATGCTTCACTAGTAAAACATTTGTTTTTCATTTGAGGTAAGACTTGTGCTTACCAGAAAAAAGCCATAACTCGCATGTAGAAAGGCTCTGTAAGCAAAAGAAGGTTTCTCAGGCTACTGCAAGCAAGAAGACTTCAGCCTTGGCTGGAAACCCGAGCTCCTCACTCCGAGGAGAAGACTCCGCCACTGAGAACTGGCCATGAAACACTGAGCATGTCAGCGACAGAACCTGAGCACTTTGAAAATGTTTTCATTAAGTAGAGAGAAGCTAATCTTGTGTTTAGTTTACGGCCACACAACTTTCCAGAGGTTTAGTCAGGCTTAGGAAGACATTGGGCCTCGCAGGGCAGCAGCATGAACGTGAGACCACTAGGCCTCATTCACACCTCCGGCATTGTTCACACAAAATACACTCCGAGCCTCATCAGTGATTGGTCAATGTCAGTTTTTACCATCAGTGATTTTCATTTATACATTTTTCCAATCCATTACCGTCGCTAGTCACAGACAGCACACGGATAACACATGGACGCCATCTGTGAGCTGTCAGTGATGTTCAGGGGCCCATACTCTTGTATGGCTGATTTTGATTTGTGACATCAACTGAAAACGGACATCTTTGTTATATTTATGAGAACACAATCTGTGAAAAAACACGGACAGCTCCATGGATTATAATGCCAACCACAGTTGGAACGCGTGCATGATACACAAACGTCTGAATGAGGTCTTAAGTGCAGCCCTGGACACAAACAGGGAAAGGATAGCACCCGGCTCAACCGTCATAGATCAGGTGCTTGGAGAAAAAGGGGCTATATAGGGAAGAGATTAACTCCTGCACTCAAAAGGACAACATGAAAACAGGGGAATCATATAAATGCTATTTCTATTGATTTTCTGCAAAAAATAGTGTACCCCAACCAAAGCACAGCCAACGTTTCGGCTATATGCAAGCCTTTATCAAGGTTTTGTGTCTTAAATAGTTGAGGGAAGGATTAGACAGGTTTGGCGTCTCGGGCGGTCTCTTTGACAAGGCAAAGGTACCCGTGGTGGCAGATATAATGCATAGAACTGCCACTGCAGCATTCATAGCCACCACTGACCCCTAGGACCCGGTCCTGTTTCCTGTTGGCGCTACTTACAGGCTCTCTCCTTACCTCATCCCTTCTATCCCTCCCATCTGCAGTTCTATGCATTTTATCTGCAACCACAGGTACCTTTGCCTTGTCAAAGACATTGCCTGAGACGCCAAACGCATCTAATCCCTCCCTCAACTATATGAGACGCAAAACCTTGATAAAGGCTTGCATAAAGCCGAAACATTGCCTTTCCTTTGGTTGGGGAACACTATTTATTGCAGAAAATCAATAAAAAAAGCATCTAAATGATCCCCCTGTTTTCATGTTGTCATTTAGAGTGCTGGAGTTAATCTCTTCACAATATTTACACAGGGCTGTTCTTCATTCAGCATTTGTATGATCTAATGTGCAGCCATAGAGCATGTCTGCCAGATATAGGGGCACTTAAAGGGAATCTGTCACCAGATTTTTGTTACCTCATATGAGAGCAGCATACCGTAGAGATAAGGACCCTGATTCCAGCGATGTGTCACTTACTAAGCTGTTTGCTGTCATTTTCATAAACTCAATGTTTTCTCTGCTGCAGATCCAGCAGTTATACAGAGCTCATAAATATGCTGGACTACCTGGCAGCAGGCCATAGTCCTCTAATGATAATCTACTGCTGATAAACAGTGATTTTATCAGCACTACACTAAGCAGCCCAGTAAGTGACACATCGCTGGAATCAGGATCTCTGCCCCTACATTATGCTGCTCTCAGATTAGGTGGCAAAAATCTGGTGACATATTCCATTTAAAGGGGTATTACCATTCCAAAATCCTTCGCAATATATAGTAGGTGAAATAATAATAATATTAATTTTAGCAAATACCTCCAATTAGAAATGTAGTATAGTTCTCCTGATATAGACATGTCTCTTACCTCATGTGCAGGGCATTGTAGCTTGGATATCCATGGTTACGTCCACTCATATAGTGACAGTTAGTTTCTTGAGGTAGTATCCATGGATATCTAAGCTGCAATGCCCTGCACATGAGGTAAGTAACAAGGTTATATCAGGAGAACTATACTACATTTCTAATTGAAGGTACATGATAAAATTATTACTATTACAGCTATTATATATTGAAATAGGATCTTGAAGATGGGAATACCCCTTTAAGTAGCTGTCACTAGTGTACCAATGTCCCATTAGATGACACAAAACACAAGGAGACAACAGTAGTATATAAATAAAAATAAGAATTAAAATATAAAAAAAAGTGGGAGGACACTTTCAACAAAAACTTCTGCACCCAAAAGAATGATAATTCTTTGTGTTGTCCTCATCTGCAAACTGAATGTTATCTCTTCTATTCAGCCATTTTTGTGACATGTATTTCTGAGAAAAGCTGAGTGTACTTGTTACAGCTCCCCCAGAAGTAGTCACCCAGCTTCCTTGTACTCCTGAAAGGCCAACATGCCTGGTTATAGTGTGATACATTCTTCTCAAGGGTGGCATAAATAGGCATATCTGCCAGTCAGGATACCTGGGTACCAACCACTGTGGAGACGATAGTGGCGGAATACTTAGAAACCCAACTTTCCAATAAACAAAAAACAGCCAGGGAATAATAATGTACACTATAATATCTGTCTGTAATAAGAGAAGGTTATATTATATTATATACAGAGGAACAGCACGAGGTTCAGGAGACGTTGTCATTCCCCTGAGCTGTCCAGCATCCATCAATCTTTCCTTTAATCTACAAGGAAAATGATGAAATCCAAGCTCCTATCACACTCTTGGGCACACTCTGGGTAAGCAACAGTTCATAAACCCAATGCTTCCTGAACAGCATAGACAAGTGTTTCTACAAGAAGCGATAAGCTTGAGGTTGCACAATGCTCACATACAATATAGAAAATCTTACCTCGGCTTTCTGAGTCTTGGGAAAACTGTTTTCTTTCTCAATAGCAAAGACATCCAGCAGGTAGAGCTTCGCTCCTCGCTCCCTGTCCAGAACGGCTGCAGTCTGGATGACACCTGTATTGCGTCCAATGGTGAACAAACGTCCAACAGTCTTTCCTTCACATTTAACAGAAACTATGAAGTATTCCACTAAAGTCTCTGAGCCCCGAACACTGGATGCATCAAGAGATATCACGTTTGTACCAATGGGCTCCCCTTCTTTTAAAATTGTTATATATTTTGGCTGGGAAAAGGCTGGGCCATCGGCTCCTTGAAGAATAATGGTCAACTCTGTTGTAGTTCTTTTTCTTTCAAGTCCTAAGTCAGTGGCAGCCACAATAAGGTTGTAAATGAGATGTGATGGCACCATTGCAGAGGCCACCCTCAAGTCCCCACTGTAACGGTCCACAATGAAAGTTTCAGTGTCTCCATTGACAATTTCATACTCTATCTCACCATTGGGGCCCTCGTCTGGGTCGAAAGCTGTTACCGTGGTCAAGACAGATCCAATAACCAGAGTAGGATCTGCAGCAAAGGCATTCTGTGACACAAACATGGGAACATTGTCATTTAGATCATTCACTAATATAGTTACATTTTTCAGGGCATATTTTCGGGTCTCTACGGGCACGGCCTGGTCACTGGCTCTAACAGTGAGTTCAAAAAGATTGGAGAACTCTCGGTCAATTTCTGCATTAGTGAAAATGATGCCCCGCACCTCGTCAATTACAAAGTGACTGCCCCTTGGTTTTTGATGGATGATAGCATAGTTCAGTTGTCCATTAATGTCGGCATCGGGATCTGAGGCAGTCACAGTCAAAATGGATGTGCCAACAGGGACGTTCTCTGTTACTGATTTAAAAATGTCTCCATCCGGGAAGCTGGGTGGGTTGTCATTAAAATCTCTGATTTGTATGACAACCGACATGGTGGATGAGCGGGGAGGCCTACCATTATCTTTCGCAGTAATGTTCAATTTGTATAATGACTGTGTTTCAAAATCCAGCTTCTTAGCCAGGAAAATGCTTCCAGTGTTGGGACTAATACTAAAAGTCCCATGGTTATTAGTCCCTGTGATACTATAGTGAATGTCAGCATTGTCCCCAGAGTCAGAATCTGTAGCTGCAACTGAAGACACCAGTTCCCCAACTCTCATATTTTCTAAAACATCTACAAACAGGGCTGATCTGGGAAAAGATGGTGTGTTATCATTTTCATCAAGTATATCAATACTTAAGGTGCAAGTTGAGGTTAAAGGGATCTTCCCAGAATCCACACCTTGGATGACAAGTGAATAGGCAGCTGTGGCTTCATGGTCCAACTTTCCTATCAGTGACACCTGTCCTGTGCTACTGTCCACTGAAAAGTGATTCTCTTCATTGCCTTTAATTATAGAATAGTTTATCAATCCATTATTACCCTCATCAACATCAGAAGAAGAGACACGTAACACCGGGGTCATGTTTGCTGCAGATTCTGATATACTAGCTTGGTAGAGATCTTTTGAGAATTTAGGAGCATTATCATTAATGTCTTTTATGTAAACTTGAATTGTAGCTTGGTCCTTCAATGGTTTTGGTAAACCTAAGTCAGTTGAGACAACTTTAAGAGTAAATGTTGCTGCTCCCCTTTGTCTCATAAGAGCCTCTCGGTCAAACTGGTAGGTGCTGGTGATGTCCCCTGTAATTGTGTTCAGCTCAAAGTCAGGTTGCATAGTTTCGAAGGCATACATGATGTCCCCATTAGAACCAAAGTCTTTATCTACAGCATAGACTTTACCCACAAACGACCCACCTCTCTGTTCCTCCTCAAAGTAGAAGACGTAGTTTGTGCTATTAAATAATGGCCTATTATCATTGACATCCTCGAGAATGATGGTAACATTTACTGTAGCTCTCAGGGGCTCTACAGCCCTATCGGAAGCAGTAATAAGCAAAACATATATATCTTTAACTTCTCTATCTAGCTCACTCTTTACATACAACTGTCCATCAGGAAATATACCAAATGCATCCCCAACATTCCCATCTGCAATATGATACGTAATTTCCCCATTGGCCCCAGAATCTTTGTCAGAGGCATGTACTTTAAAAAATCTTGAGTTAACTGGTTCAGACTCTAACAAAGTAACTTCATATGAAATCTGGTCAAAGACAGGAGGGTTATCATTGACGTCATGTACAGAGACAGTTAATATGAAGCTAGAGGAGAGTAAAGGAACACCCATGTCTGAGGCCAAAATCTCTACCTGGTATGACCCAGCAGTGACATCTAGGACTCCGGTGATGCTCACTGCACCACTGACCTCATCCACTTGAAACAAGCCTAGCGGGTTCTGCTTTAAGCTGTAAGCAATCCTGCCATTTACACCTTCATCTGGATCAACAGCCCTGGCATTAAAGATAATATGACCTGCTTTCCAATTTTCTACCACATTTACACTTTCCACTGCATGCAGAAAATGGGGGGCATTGTCATTCAAGTCTTTTACTGTGATATTAACTATTGCTTCACCAGTTACCGCTCCACCAGTAGCCACAACCTTAAGATGGTAAGAGCCCTGTTCTTCTCTATCAACCACCCCAGCAGTCATGATGAGACCAGTATTTTTATCAATACTAAATATCCCTTTTTGGTCCCCTGTTGTTATAAGGTATGTGATATTTGTATTAAGATCCATAGTGGTTGCTGTTACAGTCCCAACATTATATCCTGAAGGCACATTTTCAAACATCACAAAAGTATACGTGTCCTGTGTAAAGGCTGGTGGGTTGTCCTGGGTATCTAACACAGTGATAGTAACAATGGCATGGTTATGGGATTGTAGGCCTCCTCCATCAGTGGCAACAATTTTTAGCTGGTAAGCCGTTTTTTCTTCCCTGTCTAGTGCGGCTTTTGTAGTAATGGCTCCAGTTTCAATATTAATCTGGAATTTGGAAGTGTCCCCTGCTTTGATGGAATATTTAACTGTACCATTTACACCCATGTCCGGATCTGCTGCTGTCACAGAAACAACAAAACTTGCTGGTGGTTCATTCTCTTGAATGTTGGCAAAGTACTGCACGGGATAAAAAATAGGACTATTGTCATTTACATCCAATAGAGTGACAGTGATTTTAGCGGAAGAAGAAAGGGCCGGGGATCCAAGGTCAGTTGCCAACACGGCTAAAGTGCAGTTTTCTTGATGCTCTCTGTCCAGTTCTGCTCGAGTACTGAGTAGTCCAGACAAAGTGTCCAAACGAAAAAATGCCTGACATGGGCTTGGGTTATCAGAATCAAGGTAAAAACGGATAGTGCCATTGCTCCCGAGATCACCATCCGTGGCCTTTACTGTGATCAGCTCAGTACCTATAAGGGAATTCTCTGGTATGGAGACCCACTGCTGGTTATCCCCTTGAAGGCCAGTAAAAATAGGCCTTTGATCATTTACATCCAAGAGACTGACAAGTAGGGTAGCATAACTTGTTTTGGGTTGAGGGCCTTGATCTCGCGCACTGATATTAAGAAGCAACTGGGGAGCTGTTTCACGGTCTAAAGCAGATATACTGGTCACCAGTCCACTGTTTTCACTAATTGAGAACCATCCCAGCTTATTTCCAGATACAATTGAGTATCGTAGGTTGGCATTAAGTCCAGTGTCCCCATCTGTTGCGGACACTCCACAAATGTAAGATCCAGGTGGTAAGTCCTCATTGATTTCCACTTTACTTTGTGGCTCCTGGAAGACTGGAGGATGATCATTGATATCATTCACATAGATGACAAGGCTAGCCACAGATGATCTTGGCCTAGGATGACCCTGATCTGAAACGCTAACAGTCAAGTTGTAGGAAGGGATGCGCTCTCTGTCCAGTGCACTAGCCACTTTGATAAGGCTTAGATTGGGCACCTTTAGGGTCTGTACCTCAAAGTGGCGCTGTTCATTTCCTCCCAGTATAGACACAGTGACATTTCCATTTGCAGCAGGTGAATCGGAGTCCGTGACAGTGAGTAGAGCCACCACTGTACCAACCTGGGCATTCTCATCCACTGACGCATAACGAGAGTTGGCAGGAAAGTAGCGGAACTTTACAACAGGATCATTATCATTAACATCAATCAGAGAAACAATAGCTTCAGCACGGCCAGTTAGTGGTGGGGTGCCAAGGTCTTTGGCCTCAATGCTTAGAGTATATTGTTGTTGACTTTCATAGTCCAATGGCTCCCTAATGGTAACCAATCCACTTTCTGGGTCAATCTGAAAAGGGGTTCCTTCTGCCAGTTGGTATACGATTTCAGAATTGTCACCTTCATCCCTATCATTGGCCTCTACTTTAAGAACACTTGAACCCACGGGGGCATCTTCTTCAATTCTAGCTCGGTATTGTGAGCTGCTAAACATGGGTGGGTTGTCATTAATGTCCTGCACTGTCACATTCACTTGTAATTGGCCTACTTTTTTGGGTGTACCTTTATCTTCCACTTCCACCACCAGGTAATAACACGAAACAGTCTCTCTATCTAATGGACCTTGTGACATTAAATGGAGAAACGCACCATCACCACTTGGGTTAACTGTAATTCCCAATTTGAAGCGGCCATCCTGATTTCCAGACACAATCCGGTAAGAGCGGTGATCCACACCATTGGTACCGGCATCAGAATCCGTTGCGGTGTCCAGTATAACCTGGCGTCCTCCTTGGGTGTCCTCTTTAAAAGAAACCACAATGGAGGGATCAGGAAACACAGGTGAATTGTCATTGATATCCAGCACAGTAATCCGAACTTCGGTGGGATACGTCGGTTGACTGGACAGAACCACCAAATTGATAACATCGCTGGCAAGACTCTCCCTGTCTATGGTGGAGGTGCTGTATATGGAGCCAGACGAGGAGTTAATGCTGAACAGTGCATGGGATTCACTAAGTCTGTAGGTAAAGCCTGGTTTAGTGCTGATGGTGCCGACATAAGTCCCTGGCGGCTGCTCCTCCAGAACTTGAAAGATCTGCCGAGGTTGGGAGCTGCTCAATGCTCCGGGAACAGATAGTAACAAAAAAGCCAGTAAGAAATGCATGAGTTCCAGGTCACGGGGGTCAGAGGTCCGGGCACACAGGGGGCTCATGATGCACAAACAAGTCCATGCAGAATATCACAAAGGTGCAGAAAGCATCCACTTACTGTGAGGGCAATGCACTGGGTGGAAGCACTTTCTCCTGGACAGCACTGGATGTGGGCAGGCATGAGATGATGGGGTCAGTAGTCCATCCAGGAGCTCAGGACACTCACACATTCCGCAGGGAACATCTTAAAGACTCATTAAGAGTTTCTTGCAATTGATGAGCATCCAAATGCGGAGTGAGGGGCTGAGGAGCAGCTTGGTCCATCCAGATCCATCCACAGCAGCTGAGAAGAGATGCCCACAGTGTGCCCCACAACCTTTATATGCTCCCAGGGGCAGATGCTGCTGGTACAGTCCTCTGCAGCCTGGAGAAGGTGCCAAGTCTCCTGGGCATCCTCAGTAATCAGGGGGGCTTACAGCATGGCACAGGACGGGGGGCTCCGTGCAGCACAACTGTCCTGGAACAAAAAAACTTTCTTCTCTCATTGATGCCGTTCACTTCAGCCCAGGCTGCACACTGCCCTCCCTCTCCCCGCCCAGCCACACGCTTGTCACCTCCAGACCCTCCTCCGCAGCCCACCATTGGGCAGCACGTGAAGAGCTGCTGCTGCCCCCTTTTCTCTTCTCCCTGCACCCCCCAATGAAATCTCAGAAGTCACCTTGTAAATAAGCCGAGATTCTGTAACGAAGCATCCCACTCAGTCTCCTGCCCGTGCAGCTCCGCTACGGAATGCCGGCACTCCTAGCACACATGGAGGAACAGTGACATCTAGCGACCAGAGCGTGTAACTGCAGCGCAGTAATAGAAACAGTCCATTAAGCGAGGGCATCTAGCGGCGGTACGGAGAACTGCAATGTGAAAGTGCCCTATACTGTACACAGGTCTGACCCTCCTCTAGTTCCGTAGGAGATTCCTCTATTTTTCTCTCAGATTTTTCTATCAGAACTCCCATTAGAACAGTATTTAGAAAATAAATTGAATTATAAAAAAAGCTACAAAACTAATACTTATTTCAATATGAGAGAAAAAATATTAAATGAAAAGCATCTTCTGTCTGTCACAGTTTTAATCCCAGAAAGCAGACAAACTCTATGCTCATTGTTATAGCCCCATATTGTTTGCGGGACGAATAGTTTTCAATTCCACTTCTAATTTCACTATATAATGTACTGCCAAATAGGAAAAACATTCCACGGTGAAAAAACCCCGCAATTCCAACATTTTTGGAGGGGGTGTTTAATGTACAATTATTCATAATGTGTAAAAGAGAGGAGTCCACCATGATTCCTGAGTACAGTACAGTGATACCAAGCATGTACGGTTTATGTATGTATGTATATACTAGCTGTTTCCAGCCAGATCACGCTCGGCACACCCATTATAATCAGCTCCTCAGTGTATGCAGTTCTCTGCTGTGGATAAACAGCTCTCCCCCCCAAGGGTATACAGCTTACCCGCAAGGGCTCTTCTCCCCCAAAAGGTTACAGCTCACCTCACTGGTATATAGCTCCCCCCTAAAGGTATACAGCTGTCCTCCCACAGGGTATACAGCTGTCCTTGCCCCAAAGGGTATACAGCTCTCTTCCCCCCAAGGGTATACAGCTCTCTTCCCCCAAGGGTATACAGCTCCCCTCCCCCAAGGCTATATAGCTCACCTCCAAGGGTATACAGCACCCCTCCCTGGTATTTAGCTCCCCCAAAGGTATACAGCTGTCCTCCCCCACAAGGGTATAGAGCTGTCCCTTGAAGGGTATACAGATCCCCTCCCCCCAAGGGTATACAGCTCCCCTCCCTCTAAGGGAATACAGTTCCCTCCCTTCAAGGGTATACAGCTTTCCCCGCAAGGTTTTACAGCTCCCCTCCCCCAATGGTATACAGCTGTCCTTCCCCACATAGAGTATACAGCTCCCCCCAAGGGTATACAGTCCCCCGATCTGTATACAGCTAACTGTATACAGCTAGGGGTGTAAGGGTTAATCAGGGTGGCACTACACTGCAGAGTTGAGTTGAATATTGGCGGGTTTCCCGGCGGGTTGGGGGTGTAAGGGCATGGCATTCCACTTCAGCCTTGAATATTGTCAACTTTCCTGGCGGGCTGGCGGTGTAAGGGTTCATCATTGTGACAGGTTAATCACCGTGACACTACATTGCACATGGAGGGAAGGAGTCAGAGGTCACATGATCAGGTCCTCTGCGTATGCAGGACTCTGCTGTGCTGGTTGTCATGGTGCTCGATGAGGTGAAGTTTATGTGTGGGCTCAGGAGGGGTTTAGAGTGTGGATGTAGGAGAGCTGTGTGTGTAATGTGCGGGGGGCGGAGCCACGTGTGGTAATGGGAGTGGGGCGGAGCCGCGTGTGGTAATAGAGGGGGCGGAGCCGTGTGTGGTAATGGGGGCGAGGGGCAGAGCCGCGTGGGGTAATGGAGTGGAGGTGAACCGTGTGTGGTACTGGGAGGTGGGGCGGAGCCGCGTGTGGTAATAGAGGGGGGGCGGAGCTGCGTGTGGTACTGGGAGGGGGGCGGAGCTGCGTGTGGTAAAGGATATGGGGGGAGGGAGCCGCGTGTGATAATGAATGTGGGGGGCGGAGCCACATGTGGTAATGGATGGTGGGGCAGAGCCACGTGTGGTGATGGGAGGAGGCGGAGCCGTGTGTGGTAATGGAGCGGGGGCAGAGCCGTGTGTGGTAATGGAGCGGGGGCGGAGCCGTGTGGTAATGGGAGCTGGGACGGAGCCACGTGTGGTAATGGGAGGGGGGCGGAGCTGTGGGACACTGGGGCAGCCGTCACTGTGGTACATAAGGACCTGATAAAGCCAGACATGATTACTGACGAGACTGTGGAGTGTGTCGGGGTGGAGGGATTGGTGAGTGACGAGACTGTGGAGTGTGTCGGGGTGGAGGGATTGGTGAGTGACGAGACTGTGGAGTGTGTCGGGGTGGAGGGATTGGTGAGTGACGAGACTGGAGTGTGTCGGGGTGGAGGGATTGGTGAGTGACGAGACTGTGGAGTGTGTCAGGGTGGAGGGATTGGTGAGTGACGAGACTGTGGAGTGTGTCGGGGTGAAGGGATTGGTGTCTGAAACTCCCTTGACAAAACAGATGAAGTTGAAATTACAAGATAGCCAAGAAATTCTCACAAAGCTTATTGTTAGTGAAAATACTCCTATGAATTTGCTGGGGGCTGATGTGTTAAGTGCTATCCAGGCTACCATACAATACACCCCAGAAGGTATTACAGTCACAAGTCCCCTCTCTGACAAACACTTGTGCAAGATTGCAGCAATGGTGTACATGTCCAAAACTGCGAGAGTGTCCGATACCAGAACTAGTGAAGACATAGCAATGCAACAAGTTCCAGACATTGTATGGGCAAAGGGAAAAACTGATGTTGGTCGGCTTCCTATTCCCCCAGTCATGATAACATTAAAAGAAGGCTCCACTCCTCCTTGTTTAAAACAGTATCCCTTAAGCCCAGTCAAATCAATGGCCCTGACCAGAGATAAGAGAATATGTGCAAGCAGGGGCTCTAGTACAAAGGTCCTCCCCCTGTAACACTCCCTTGTATCCAATCAAGAAAAAAGGGCCCAAAGGTTCCCCTGACACGTACAGAATGGTGCATGATTTGAGAGCTGTCAATGCTGTCACTGAGAGTGTAACATCTATTGTTCCAAACCCACATACCTTACTGTCACAAATCCCAGGGACCTCCAAATGTTTTACAGTAATTGATTGGGCAAATGCCTTTTTCTCTGTGCCTCTACACCCTGACTGTCAGTATCTTTTTGCCTTCACACGACACACATGAGGGGAAACAGTACATGTGGACAGTCCTCCCGCAAGGAGGAATGAATTCACCTACCATTTATTCTACAGCTATGGCAGGAATTCTGGAACAGTGGCAACCGCCTCATCCACAGGTTACGCTATTGCAGTACGTGGATGACCTTTTGCTCTGCTGTCCAGAACAGACGTCCTGCAAGGAAGCCACAATTTCTTTGCTGTGTTTTCTGGCAGAGAATGGTTGCAAAGTTTCACATGAAAAATTACAGTACTGTAAGCAAAAGGTAACATTTTTGGGTCACTGTATCTCTGAAGTTACGAGACACCTCACTGAGGAGAGAAAACAAGCAGTCCAAAATCTCTCCTTACCCGGGTCCCACCGGCAACTGCGCACCTTTTTGGGCTTAGTGTCATACTGCAGGCCTTGGATAAGGTCTGCCTCCAAATGATGCAACCCCTCTATGATTGTCTGTCATCTGACCTCTTTGATCTCACTCAGGAAGCTATTGATTCCTTTCATTCCCTTAAACTACTCATTGTATCTGCCCCGGCCCTAGGTATTCCAAATTACGATCAACCATTTTTCTTGTTTTGCACAGAACAGGGAGGGCATGTGACAGCCGTCCTCACACAGCAACATGGTAACAAACAAAGACCAATAGCTTACTACTCAGCGCGATTGGACCCAGTTGTCAGAGGGTCTCCCACGTGTGTCTGTGCTGTAGCGGCTGCTGCAGTACTGCTAGGGAAAGCTTGTGAGATCACATTGACATTTCCCTTAACAAATTACTCCCTGCATGACATTCATGCTATACTTGTGCAAGTCCAACCGAAACACCTGTCTATGGCCAGACAGCTCAGACTTGAATGTGCCCTTCTGATTCCTGAGTATGTTTCCCTCAAAAGATGTAATGTTCTGAATCTGGCCACCCTTTTGCCAGTAGATTCAGAAAAGGGGGAATTGGTGACAATGGTAGCAAGTGAGGATGAATACTTTGACATGATGCACGGACATGGCTGCATAGAGCTGATGAGTCAGGAGACAGCAGGTTTTCCACATGTCTATGATACACCTATTACTAATGCAGACTTTGAGTTTTTTGTAGATGGCTCCATTTACAACCTGGATGGGAGATTCTACACTGGATATGCAGTAGTATCCTACATGAGGTAATCCGAGCTGAACCACTCCCGCCGCACATGTCCGCACAGGAGGCGGAGCTAACAGCGCTCATTGAGGAGTGTAGAGCGGGATCAGGTAAAGAAATTAATGTTTATTCATGCTCAAATTATGGATTTGGGATCTGTCATGATTTTGGCCCTATCTGGAGAAGTAGAGCTTTTCTTACGTCAGCTGGTAAGCCTATTAAAAATGCAGAATTGGTAAAACGGTTAATGGAGGCACTAATGTTACCAGTCCAGGTTGGCATCATTAAGGTGAAAGCACACACAAAAGGTGACTCACTGGAGGTAGCGGGCAATAGAAGGGCGGATGCGGCTGCGAAAGCAGCGGCAAAGAGGCCTAGGGATCAGAGGATAGTGGCAGAGAGCCAGCAAGTCCCAGCCACAGTGAGTCTGGATGTCCTGAAATCCCTCCAGCATAAGGCTGCCCAAACAGAGAAGGAACACTGGGAGAAAATGGGAGCTAGGCTGAACTCGAATGGAGTATGGGAAAGTAAGGATAGGTTGTGTTTACCAAGGTCCCTGTTCCCTATGATGGCACACCGGGTTCTCCCTAAGGTCAACAATGCTTGCTTAAGTAGTCTTTTACTAGGCATTGCCCCCACTAGCCAGATTCCTACTCCATACTGATGAGGGGCAAATACCCCGAAACGGCTGTCTGTGGATGGATACCATGTTTGGTATAGGTGGTCTCCTTGACTGGAGACTGCCCTTCCCGTGGTTGTTCCTTCCCGGTGAAAGACCGGGCTAGTTTCCTGGCAGCATTGAGAAACACGTGATGGTGTCTCCGCGGCTTTCTTATTTGCATACTTCCCAGGGGGTGTTGCTCTAGAATCACTGCGTTGAGAAACACGTGATGGTGTCTCCGCAGTGGATATGTTGATTTCCCTAAGGTCAACAATGCTTGCTTAAGTGGCACTCTTTTCAGTCAGACACACTCCAAATAGAAAGACAGGCTTGTCTTCGAAGTCCTTTTTGGTAGTGCCCCAAACACAGGTCTGCACTTTCCACAAGTGTTACAGATGCAACACGGCACTATGACAGCCTATGTCCAGGCCTTACAGGAAAGACTTAATTTGGTGCATAACCATGTCTTTTCATCCATTCCAGATCCCAATGCAAGTGCAGATGTGCATCAGCTGAATCCAGGTGATTGGGTGGTCGTGCGCAGACACGTGAGAAGGAGCCTAGATCCATGCTTTGATGGCCCATTCCAAGTCCAGCTGACCACATCCACCTCAGTGAAACTTAAGGGAAAGCCCACCTGGATCCACGCCAGTCACTGTAAAAAGGTCACTCCACTGGCAGAATGACAGTTTTGCCAATTATCTTGCTAGGTGTAGCAGGGTCGCTGCACCAAACAAAGACACTGAGCGAACTTTTAAATACGGACTGGGATAATAAACTCATTCGCCACCATATTTCTCTTACTGAGGACATGGAAGGAGAAAAGCCAAAAGACTGTTGGATCTGCACACACAGTCCTATTTCTTCAAAGACTATGCCATATTTAGCCTTACCTCTGGAACCACAGGAGGTATTGGTACCAGACTGTATACACAATGAAACCTGAACTCAATCTAGATTTTTGGGAGATGTACCTCGTGATGTATCTGCTACATTGACTATAGTTGGATGGGTCACTAAACCCTGGTTCCAGCTAAATATCACACGTCTTGATGAATGCTCGTGGTGGATGGAATACGACTCAGACAAGGGCAAAATTGCCAAAATAAAGACTAAGATTCCTCATTCGGGCCCCATTCCCCATGATGGATTATGGTTCAGTCTTCAATACAATGGTGTTGGAAATTGTGGAAAAGACAATAACTGTTTCTATATACATACACATGACTTAACCAAGGACAATGAGACAGTATATCAGAAGGGTATTGAGGGCTGTACATCATCATTTATTAGACGGACTTTTAGGAGGGAGCGGGGTAACTGTATCTCGAGTATGACGGGAAAACAAATGAACAATACGTGGTGTGCTCATAAAGTCATGAAGGGGCTTCTGAATCTGCTTTATTGTGTACAAAGTCAAACTCACTTTTGTATTTTCCCAGAGGGAGTGTTTTTGGTTTGTAGGAATCGTGCTCACAAGTGGGTGAGCCCTGACATGAGAGGGGTTTGCACACTAGCCAGACTAACACCAGCCACTTTCATAGTTCCTCATAGTAAAGTAGATGTAGCAGCTGTCCCAATTCATACCTTGTATAAACGAGCAGCAGATAATAAGCCCCGGCCAAATGGTAGGCCTCATGTAGTAGAAATGGGAAAAGCAAAGAAGGTATTTAGTGCTATTTTTATATACCCTTTCTTAATACAAATGTGGGACAAGCTAGTAGAGTCCACTGACTACCTGGATGATCAAATTTTTCGGGTTCTTGAGATTCTTAATGCTACCAATGCTATACAAAAACAATTAATTGTAGTCACTAACCAGCATACTATAGTGCTAGACGTTGTGACAGCAAAAGACGGAGGAATGTGTCAAATAATTGGTCCTGCCTGTTGCCATTACATTGATCCTGCAGGCAACCTCCAGGTTAGAGCAGATATACAGAAAACAAGTGAACTTAGGGATAAATGGTTAAAAGAGCACGATGCCAACAAGGACTCCTGGTAGGGTAATATATTTTCTTTTATGAATCCAGCTAATTGGTTTAAGGGCCTAGCAGGTTAGGTTTCTGGCATTATACAAACCTGTATGCAAATATTGTTATTCTGTCTATTGCTTTATATAGCTGTAAAAGCATTGATATATGCATTAGCTAAACTACTGAATAATGTATGTTCTAAGAGTTCCAGTATTGGCCGCCTTGTGTGAGTGCGGGTGATGGATGTATCGCCTCCTGGTATCTGGTGTGAGTGCGGGTGATGGATGTATCGCCAACCGGTATCTGGTGTGAGTGCAGGTGGTGGATGTATCGCTGCCTGGTATCTGGTGTGAGTGCTAGTGATGGATGTTTCACTGCCTTTTATCTTATATAACATCTTATACCTGATCTCTCGTTCTGCTCGCTGGTATTTGTCGTCACACTCTGATGAGGTGTAACAAACTGAGGAGAAACAATTTTTTTTTTTATTTTTTTTTTTATTCAAACTGAGCAGTTCTATTGGCTGTTTATAAATGCAGTTACCATGGTGACAGAGGCATCTGTAGATTTAAAGGGACAGGATGCTGTCATTGCAATATAGTACATTTTATCATAGATTTCATATAAGGGGTACTTTGCACGCTGCGACATCGCAAGCCGATGCTGCAATGCCGAGCGCGATAGTCCCCGCCCCTGTCGCAGCAGCGATATCTTGTGATTGCTGGCGTAGCGAACATTATCGCTATGCCAGCTTCACATGCACTTACCTGCTCTGTGACGTCGCTCTGGCCGGCGATCCGCCTCCTTCCTAAGGGGGGGGTCATGCGGCGTCACAGCGACGTCACACGGCAGGCGACCAATAGCAGCGGAGGGGCGGAGATGAGCGGGATGTAAACATCCCGTCCACCTTCTTCCTTCCGCATAGCAGCCAAGACGCAGGTAGGAGATGTTCCTCGCTCCTGCGGCTTCACACACACAATGTGTGCTGCTGCAGGAATGAGGAACAACATCATACCTGTCGCTGCACCTGTTGCGGGCGGAGGAGGGGACGCCGCGCTCTCCCACTGCTGCTCGGGTCCAGCTGCCGCGGCTGCTGCGGCCTGCTGCTGCTCGGTGGCTCGAGCGATGAGCCGGATCCCGGGGACTCTAGCGGCGCTCCTCGCCCGTGAGTGAAAGGGGGTTTTTGGGTGTGGGGATTGTTTATTGTCCGTGACGCCACCCACGGTTGTGGTGATTTGTTGACACCACCGCTGCTCTGTATGGGGATCCCGGGAAGGATGGTATGGAGCAGCCAGTTGTTGTGTTGCCCCTCCGTGGGTAGGGGTTGGTGATCCCGGGGCCCAGTGATGAGGTGGGTGATGCAGGGCTTGGTGGGGTGCAGGGACACGGGGGCAGCGCTGTGCCTTGCGGCACTGTGGTACTCACTCAGCCTGAGACATTGACACAGTTTTCGGTAAAACACACGGCTGGAAAGACGGTTCCCACGGACGGCTGCACTTGCTTTCCCCAGTAGGTGACGGTGATGTCCCTTTTCCTGCACCTGTTCCTGTGTTGGTAGCGATGGGTTCCCACCGGTAACCCGCTCCCCGGCTTAGATATGGGCCGGAGGAGCCCTACTTTGCCCGCAGGCGCTGGCCCTAAGAAACTGGTGTCTCTCCTCAATGGTTAGACTGTTGCCTTCAATCGGGACTTGGTTGTTTGGAGACAGACGTCCCCTTCACTGACGGATTTGGCAAATTCACGGCGACTCCTAGCCTTGCCGGGGTCCGAGAGGCCCCTGCCCTAATGCTGACTGTTCTTCGTATACTGCTCCAGACCGCCGGGCCACTACCCGTCCGCGGTCCTTCCAGCAACCTCCGAGCAGTCACCCCTGTGGATTGTCACCGCCGTCTGCTGACCTTGCTGACACTATCCTGGCACACAGCCCGACCAACTTCAGGCTTTACTACTCTCACTTTCACTCCTTTTCTGTTACTTCAGCTTTCCTCTTTAGCTCCACTACTCAAGCTCTCCCTGACCTAACTCTCTGGTTCCTCCCGCCTCCAGGGCTGTGAACTCCTCGGTGGGCGGAGCCAACCGCCCAGCCCACCCACTGGTGTGAACATCAGCCCCTGGAGGAAGGCAACAAGGATTTTGGTAGCCTTGGTGTTCCTAACTGGGGTGTAGGGTGTGGTGGTGCAATGACCTGTGACCCCTGGCTTGCCCAGGGCGTCACATTCCCCCTTAGCAAAATGTAGACCGTCCGCGGGCTGCCCGTCCAACACCGGTTTTATTTTCTGCAAAGTATAAAAAGGTAAACGGTAACATAACATCATCCCATAACGGGAGGCACATTTCTTAAACGTTGCAAAACGGTTTACGGCTATGGTTTCCGCTCTCTCCCACCCAAGCAACCTGGCCCTGATGCTGCCCCTAAAACCCAGGCAGCACCCCTTTACCCAAGTCCAGCACAAGTCACACGAGCGGGATCTGTCCTTCCCCTCCAGAGGGTAGCCACCGGTTCCTTTGGTGGCTGGGCCCCAGCCTGCTCTGTTGAGGGCCCTCTCTCCAACCTGCCTCTCCGGAGGCGGTAACTGCGGAAACGGTAACGGTAAAACAACTTATTTACAAGCCACTAATGTTTGTGGTTGCCCTGCAAGTTCACGGGCTTGTCCATGAGCAGTTCCTCATGCAAAACTTTCAAACGGTCCCCACGGGGACTACGGTGCCGGCAACGGCCGGTTTTCTCTCAATCACAGTTGTAGACAATCTGATGAAACTTCGGTAATCATTTTTGCTTATCATTCTTTTTCAACAAACTTTTTCAAACATACACACACGTGATCCCAACGGGGACTGCTGCAGCGGGCATCCGCTGCCCTACTCCGGACTTTCAGCTTCATCTGAGGGAGAGGGTGCAGGACTCACTCGGCTCTCCTGGCTGCCCCTCAGTTTGGCATCTAGGGCGAACCACCCCCTCTCTCCACAGTGCCGGGTATACTGCACTATGTCACCCGGCATCAGGTTACGGCCGGGGTGCTCCTCGGGCAGGTGGGCATTCACATCCCGCCGGGCTATAAACACTTCGGCCTCCAGGCCCGGTTCGTATATAAACCCATAGCCCCGGCGGACATCAAACCGCCTCACCTGTCCTTCATACAGCGGTCCCCGGACACGGAATGTTGCTTGCCGGAGGTTCTCCTTTTCTCTAATTGCTCGGGCCACCAGCTCCGCATTTTTCCTCTCTCTCTCACCGATCTCCAGGCCTAGCGGTACCGGCTCCCTGTCCCAATACAGTGCTGCTGCGAGCTCCGGCGCACGGGTCGGGCCCCGCGGGACATTCTGGACGTTGCCCACTGTCAGGGATCTGGGTGACAAGTCCCGCGGTGTCTTGGCCTTGGGCGCCACCTTGCAGCGACAACCCGGCGCTACCTCAGCCGAGGTGTGGGGGATGGGCACAGGGGCTTTCTGCAGCTGGGCCTTCGGCTTGGAGCGGGTCATCAGCTCCGGCTCGGGGATTTTCTCTGGAGACGCCTCCGGTGCGGTTTTCGGAGCCTTCCAAGGCAGCACCTCCGGTCGACTACGGGCTCCGGCTGCAGGTCGGCCCGCCTGGGCGGGCATGCTGGGTGATGCTACCGGTTGCGGTGGTAGCAGGCCTAGTGGCGGGGTCACAGCTTCCGAGACGGGTGGCGAGGGAGGCAGCGGGGGGAGAGGGCTTGGACCGGGTCCCGCAGCCGCGATGACCGACCCTTCAAGGGCATCGGGGCGTGGGTCACTCACCCTCCCTTTCTCCGCTTCCTCCTCGCGTCTCCGCACGGTCGCTATAACGTCCGCCATGTCGGTCTCCCACTCCTCCATGAGGAGCTGCATCTTAACCTGCAGCCGTTGGTAGAGCTGCGCGGTCCGGATCTCCACCCACGCCACGGTTCCAGGCGCGGGGGCTACGGTGTTGCGGGACGGCATCCACATGCTGCTGGCGGCTTTTCCCAGGAACAATATGTCTGCAGAGTCCTGGCGTCCCTGCTTTTATAGCTGCTCTCACATGCAGCCAGCCGCCATCGCATCCCCCTTAGCTTCTCTCCGGCCCCTCCTCTCTCGGGGCGGGGTTTTGGCCTTCGCGCCTCTGCTACTCGAGAAGACGCTCGAGCGGGAACTTTTCGCGCCAAAGATGGCGACTTCTGAAATTTTTCAGCCGGATACCTCCGGCGGTCACAAGGCGCACCTCTACCCAACGGCAGAGCGGTAAGATCCTGTTCATGACGCCAAGTTGTCGCGGGCGGAGGAGGCGACGCCGCGCTCTCCCACTGCTGCTCGGGTCCGGCTGCCGCGGCTGCTGCGGCCTGCTGCTGCTCGGTGGCTCGAGCGTTGGGCCGGATCCCGGGGACTCTAGCGGCGCTCCTCGCCCGTGAGTGAAAGGGGGTTTTTGGGTGTGGGGATTGTTTATTGTCCGTGACGCCACCCACGGTTGTGGTGATTTGTTGACACCACCGCTGCTCTGTATGGGGATCCCGGGAAGGATGGTATGGAGCAGCCAGTTGTTGTGTTGCCCCTCCGTGGGTAGGGGTTGGTGATCCCGGGGCCCAGTGATGAGGTGGGTGATGCAGGGCTTGGTGGGGTGCAGGGACACGGGGGCAGCGCTGTGCCTTGCGGCACTGTGGTACTCACTCAGCCTGAGACGTTGACACAGTTTTCGGTAAAACACACGGCTGGAAAGACGGTTCCCATGGACGGCTGCACTTGCTTTCCCCAGTAGGTGACGGTGATGTCCCTTTTCCTGCACCTAATGTTTCTGTGTTGGTAGCGATGGGTTCCCACCGGTAACCCGCTCCCTGGCTTGGATATGGGCCGGAGGAGCCCTACTTTGCCCGCAGGCGCTGGCCCTGAGAAACTGGTGCCCTGGCGGTGGCGGTGTCTCTCCTCAATGGTTGGACTGTTGCCTTCAATCGGGACTTGGTTGTTTGGAGACAGACGTCCCCTTCACTGACGGATTTGGCAAATTCACGGCGACTCCTAGCCTTGCCGGGGTCCGAGAGGCCCCTGCCCTGGTGCTGACTGTTCTTCGTATACTGCTCCAGACCGCCGGGCCACTACCCGTCCGCGGTCCTTCCAGCAACCTCCGAGCAGTCACCCCTGTGGACTGTCACCGCCGTCTGCTGACCTTGCTGACACTATCCTGGCACACAGCCGGACCAACTTCAGGCTTTACTACTCTCACTTTCACTCCTTTTCTGTTACTTCAGCTTTCCTCTTTAGCTCCACTACTCAAGCTCTCCCTGAGCTAACTCTCTGGTTCCTCCCTCCTCCAGGGCTGTGAACTCCTCGGTGGGCGGAGCCAACCGCCTGGCCCACCCCCTGGTGTGAACATCAGCCCCTGGAGGAAGGCAACAAGGATTTTGGTAGCCTTGGTGTTCCTAACTGGGGTGTAGGGTGTGGTGGTGCAATGACCTGTGACCCCTGGCTTGCCCAGGGCGTCACACACCGGCATTATGGAAATGTCGGACCCTGCACCAATCATACGATAACGACGCTTTTGCGCTCGTTAATCGTATCAAAAAGGATTTGCACACTACGATATCAGCTGTGCGTCACTTTCGATTTGACCCCACCGACATCGTACCTGCGATGTTGTAGTGTGCAAAGCCCGCCTAACACTGTATATTACATGGAGCTGCTCAGATAATGTGAGGGCAGACACTCCTGTATCTCTTCATATATTATGTAAATTAACTTAGAAGAGCTGTATTGATATCTCGGATAAAATTACTTGTGTTGTCAATTGTACGTGTATAAAGAAGGTTTGGTAGTGTCTGTAATGAGCGGAAAATTGTGGTTTTATGTTCAGAACAAATCTAAGTATTTTTTTCTCAGTGTTCCTATCAACTTTCTGTCGTATTTCCATCACAGAACATTGTTACATATAGCTAGGAGATGCCATAGCAATCAGACCATTTTGGCCCAATCAGGGGGCAGAGCACTGAGGTCCCTTTTGGCTTTTCTCCTGCAGTCAGTCCCCCTGGGTATAATACTTTATGTGACAAAAGTGAGTACACCCCTCACATTTTTGCAAATATTGTGTTATATCTTTTCATGGGATAACACTGAAGGTATGACATTTTGATACAATGTACAGTAGTCAGTGTACAGCTTGTATAACAGTGTAAATTTGGTGTGCACTCTAAATAACTCAACAGACAGCCAATAATGTCCAAACCACTAGCAATAAAAGTGAGTACATCCCTAAGTGAAACTGCCCAAATTGTGCCCAAGTGTCAATATGTATTGTGTGGCTACCAGTTATTTTTAAGCACTAAATAAATAAATGCCACAAGCGCTCTGAAAAGTAATTACACTTTTTTATATTGCAAAAAAGTAAATAAAAATAGCCGCTAGTAGAGGATAGATTTGTGTCCAGATCTGTCAGAAAAAGGAAAAAAGACAACCAAATAAGTACTACCGCCCTACTAAAGGCTGGAGTCCAAACCACCTGATTTAGGAGGTATGGACCCTACAGACAAAAGGGCGCTAATAGGAAATATAGTATATCACTTGCCTGATCCTGTTTGGGCTAAGCTTCCCACTTGATCTTGCTGGAGGCCTATGTGTCTATTCACTGAAGTGTGAGATAGTAGTGACTCCTGTACATTAAACAGATTGGTTAGTGTGATCTAAATTCTGTAATCACTAGTGATTCGTACTGCAAGAAAATGTAATCAGTTCGCTGCCTACCCTCTTTAACGGTGATGCCTACTGCATTAGAGGGTTAACTTCTGACGTTATAGTAACTTGATGGGGTGAGCTCCTTCTGCCAAAGAATGGTAAAGCAGGGTTACACAGGGTAAGTATAATACGTGCAGATTGCAATCAAATACACCTTTTATTAAAATAAAAGTATCCCTGCAGGCCACTTGCCTTATGTTGCACTGTGCACTGTGTGTAGAAACTTCTGCTTTCTGGTAGCATGGAGACTGAGGCTGCGGCGGCTGAATGCAGAGACCAGAAGCTGCAAGCAGCGGGCATAATAGCCTGGGATGCCGGTTACCAGGTGCCTCGGCCAAAGGCAAGGAAAACGAGCGGGTGACGTCACGCAGACTTGGGCTACAGAAGCCCTTGCTAGAAAAAACGGGGGTGTGCCTATGCGTTTCGAAGGTGGATCAGCCTCCTTCCTCAGGGAGGACATAGTATGGAAAGCTAGGAGGTAATGACTATGGAGGTCATTATGAGACCATATGGAATGAGAAAAATGGCACATAAAAAAGACTGGGGAGGGTGGCGGTGGGGTGGATGCAGAAATGACTGGGTAGTGTTGGTGGAGTCGGTTTGTAGAAAGAACTTCATTGGGGGATAGTGTGAGACTACAGCAAGGAGGGGACAATATGGTGAGAATGGGAGAGTGTGATGAGAGGGAACAGTATAGAGACTGGTCAGTATAGGAGGACACAGTGTAGAGGAGTGTGAAGACAGTGCCCAGTATGGAAAGGAGAGGGCAGTGTGGAGGGCATGTACCATAAGAGGGCCTGTGTGTGTGCCATGTTTTGTGCAGGGAACACAGTGAGGGGAAATTATTTATTCAGGAGCGCAGTGTGGGGCGAATATTTTTATTCAGGGACATTATAATGACACACTTATTTTTCAAGCATCGTGTCGGGATATGCTGCAGAAAAGCCAAGAAGATGGAAGTCTGCAGAGATGATGTGTGGCCATGAAAATTCATCATGGCATCTTGACAAGATAAAGCAAGGAAAAAGAACGACTCTTCAGAGACAACATCATC